>NC_137890.1:19715553-20218540 GCF_963455335.1 Martes martes
CAAGCCTCTGCTCCAATCATAGAACATGTGTAGTAAAATAATGACAAGAACGAATCATTAAAATATGATTAGGGCCACTTTTTGATTTTTGCATAATCAGTTTGGGTATTGAATTATGCTAAAGCTCAAGATTTTTTCTCCGTGTAATATGTAGTTCACCAAAGGAAAAATAAGCCTCCATTAAATCACATTTGGGGAGTTGGTGGTTTTCTTCCCCTGCTGTGAACAAGATTCTTAACTGTAGTTTCCATCAGTGCTGATGCATTGCTGTGGCAACACTTTGAGGGGGTCTTATTTAACTCCCCACTTTAGGAAAGTTACAAAAATAAGCACTGAACATGATTTCTTTGGGGAGGCTGTCCATCATGGGTCCTTGCACATGCTTGCAGAGTTGTGCCAGATGGCCAGGCTTCTCTGTCTTCTGACACTCAACAGGGGAGGGTAGATGGGCTTATTTTGCTTTCCTCCTAAATTTCTAAACTCTCAGAGTTTTTTGCCTATAAACGTTCTGAAGTTTATTTTTGGTATTCATTTTAAGACTATGTCTCGCCAAATCAACTATTCTATATAAATTACTCTTAACGTTTTTAATATATACCTTAAAATTTATCTATTACTTGCTTATTCCTACAACTTCCCCCTTAGGCATTTTCTCTCTTTTCTGGACCTATGATTTCTGATGTACTGTGTTATCTACTTTATTGTGTTCTTTCTTTTATGGTAGACATTTTGCAGATTAGCCAAGGCTAAAATCAACTTCACTACTTTGTAGAACCATGCCTATATTAAACTAATTCCTTCCATCCAAGAACCAGCACCAGAGGGTGTTTCCTTCAAGTATTAAAATATTATAAGTAGTCATTGTACATGTATTTTGTTTTTATCATGTAACAAAGTTTTTACACTCTTATGAATAATAACTTATATCCTTCATAATATCCAGACATTTTTAAGTGAATTTTCCAGACTATGCAGGTAATTCGTGGTAGAATTAGGATTTAAATGGGGGCAGACTGGCTTGAGTATATAAGCCCTTAGCTATGAAGCTCAGAGGTATTCATTTGACTAACGAATAAATAGAAAAGTTGAATTCCAAGGTCCAAATTTTCTCATTATTCCTATGGAATCAGCATCCAAATTAGTAGTTTGATATCTGGGAAACTATTTTTGTTTCAACCAAATTTTCCTCAGCGTACCACCAAAGAAAACACCTCCCGGCAACATTCTTCGGGCTACACGCCTAAAAATTTTTCTCATTATTACCTTTTGTGGTACTATCTTAGAAAAGAACATTCCCTTTTGAGATAAAATAGAAGGATGTAGTGGACAGATTTTAACGACTGACAGATGATAGGGATTCTTCAGCCATCTCAAATTTCCTTACTGACCTTGGAAAAAAATTACATTCATTCCTTGGATTTTAGTTTCTTTCACTGAAAATTTGAGATAATAAGATATGCTTTATAGGGTTGTTGTGAGATTTAGATGGCCCTGCTATGTATGTGGCACCATGTAAGCATTCAATAAATATTATTTCTTTCCCCTCTTTGCGAAGTATATCATGGATTGTTATTTAATATCCAACATCTGTTTCAATTTCACACATCACTGCTCTTCAATGTATAAAATGGGAAACCATAGTACATATTTATTAAATTACTACAAAGAAGATTAAATTAAAGGCTGGATCCTTTATTACAGTGAATTCCAAGGTGAATTCTTTGTGAAGCAAATATTTTTTTTGACAAGAGAAACCTTCTCTTTGTTTTCTGTTTTTTAAAATTATTTAATCAGCTTTAGTAGAAGAAGGACATACCTGTAATAAATTTTTAATATTTGAAATTGAATTATGATAGCAACTTATTCCAATGAAACAAACATATTTTTCAAGTAAAATACATAATTAAAATGAAGGCTATGCTTTATAATTTTATTTTTTATTACTCTCATATAAATGTTTCATCTTCTTTTATTAAACAGAATTTTGGTGGTAACCTTTAAAAGTCCTAAGACAAAATTCCGTATCTTCCTTTTAGCCTTGGAGTTTCTACTGAAATTAAACTACACACATAGGCCAATGAAATCAAATGGCTTTAATACAAAGCTCTTAAAAACATAAAGAATAGGATCATCTCAATCCACTGGGATTTCAGAACAGTGAGCCAAATTAGGGCTCTACACAGGCTAAATTCTGGGGTGTTACGGAACATTAGTGTATAGAATCAGATAATAATATCCGCATGATTTGATTCTCTTCTCCCAAAATTCACAAAATAACTGGTCTATCATCAATATCTACCACAGCAAAAAGTAGTAGCCTAGAGAAAGTGGGATTAATTGAAAGAACAGTCTATGAAGTCAACTGTCATCTGAAGCCTGTAGAACTACTGTAGTCTCAATCCAAAACAACAATTCAGTTTCCTGTAAGTCACAAAATAGCTGCTTTACTCTATCACAGATACTATACTTAGAACTGAGAACCAGAATTCTGTATGAGACAAGAGTAAGTGTATCACCTGGAAGGGTGCGTTTGCCATTCACAAACTGGTCACCCACGTGTTAATGCCAATCCTGAGTCAACTTGAATAGCATAATGGCTCAGTCCAGCTGTCTCCTGCTGTATGGCTGCCACTGGGTAAAAGGGAAAGACAAGTAGCCTCAGATATTTTCATTTATCTGTGGCCACAGTTGGGAAACAGGGAGTGCCACATATCTTCAACAGATTTAAGAAAGTTCCTTTTAGTCCACCGGAATGTTGATACAGAAAGGAAGGGCTCTGGATCTTTGCCATTGTATCATATTGGGGTTCAATTTGAGGATTTGAGAAGGAAGTTCCAATAATGTCATTTAGTTTCCATGATAAGATGACAAAAACTCTGTAATTTATTAGGTCCCTGAATTTGTCTCTGCTGATGGACAGCTCTCTTGGACATGTCTCAAGGAAAAGGTAAAGTTTTTTGTAGTACAACTTCCTGCTAGATAGAAATGAGGAAAAAGCACATTTTTGCAGCTTATAATAATATTATCAATTATATGTTAAATATTATATTCCACATTACAAATACTGAATATCATTACTCTGGATTGTATTTAATATTATATATTTACACATGGAATATATAATATATATCCTACTACTTCGTGTATACAACATATTCTATACCACATATAATACGCTATACATTATAAATTTCATATTATATATACTAGACATTTGTATATATGTTTTAATTCATTTAATTATCACAATGATGTTATGAGTTAGGAACTATTATTGTCAAAATCTTGCAGATGAAGATCGAGAAGAGTTATGCCAACCATATAGTTCTCCTTTCCTATGCTAAAAAAAGCTTACAGTTAAAAACCTGAGATAAGCCCTAATAAAAGGGTAAATATTATTTGATCACCTGTGAATCTCTTTGATATCAGTTGTGTCAGGAAAAACTACTGCCAAGGTGCTGGTGGCACTCGGGTGACCTTAGCATGGCCTTTACTCTTCAGGCCTACCCAACACACCTTAATTTTCTGCCGCTTGGAGGCACCCTTGCACCACAGGACAAAACTTTCTGCCTTGAACTTGGTTTCTCAGGAGCCTCAAAGGTTATGACGGAGGCTTAAACCACATTGGAGAATTTGCAAAACAATTCCCAAACACATCTAAGTCAATACTATCGGTGAACAGAACCCAGCTTTACTGGATTGGTATTGCTATTTGAACTGTGTTCTCAATACAGAAACAATCACAAGATCTCAAGTTCTTGAAGTTAAGAAAAAAATTCTACCCATTTCTCCCTTCCAGACAAATAAATGGTAGTAGGCAGCCTAGAGCCGGAAACCGGGATGTAGGCTGAGCTCAGGATGTGGTGGGACCTGCCTGTGGACTGTAGAGAACAGACCCTGAGAGGACTGTATGCCAGAATGAAGCAAAGCAGATAGATCAAACGAAGAACCCATCCGAAGAGCCTGGGTTTAAATGCGGAAGCAACGCATAACTTAGGAATCAGAAACCTCATGCCTTCTGGGGTTTGATGGGAGAGTCGGGAATTAAACCCAGTGAGCATCCAGGAAGGACTGTAGCTGAAGGACATTTCTCTAGTGTCCCTGACTGCAGAGGAGGGAGGAGCTCATCTAGCTGAAATGGAATTTGAAATATGATTAAGAACTGTAAAACTAATTCAAGTTTTGGTGTTATCTATCCTATCTACACATATAATATATGATTCTATAGAAATATATATATATATATGATTCTTCTGTACCTTGTCTTGTCGTCACCTGCCTGAGTAACTTTGAATAGCCCAATATGCCCTGCCGAAAACTTTTTATAATATTCTAACTATAAAATGAACTCAGGGTCTCTAACTTCTTGATAGCTTTTTGGTTTCCAAAAAAAGGCATCCCGCAAAATATATTGTTTGATTGATGCGAGATCGTATCTCCTTTAAATGAAATACATTTTGGTTTTTTTTCAAGTATTGTTTTTAAATCTTTGATAGAGTGATTTCTCTTAATTGTTTTTCCTCCTGCTGTAAGAACATGGCTTAACAACTGTGATGTTTGATGAAAACTCGATTTTTTTTAAGTCAAAAATAAATAAATTGGAGTGGTTACTCAGAGCTACAACAGCTGTGTTTTGATATTTACAATCACAGATGTTAGATGTTTCCAGATGGAAACAAGGTTGTCAGTCTTCAATTTCCTCGAAAAAGAACTATATAATGATGGGTAGTTAAAAACCAGTTTCATAGTTGTTCCATGATGCTTTGTCATGAAATTCTACAGTTTGCTTGCAATATATGTCTGACATAGCTACCTGGTAGTGTATTTGGTTCAGACATTTAAAACGGTCTATTCATTGAATATTATTCTACATCAAATACCGATAAGAATGTTCACAGTAGTGTTTCAATTAGTGTTAATATTTTTTAAAAAGTCTTGAATTACCTAGCTAAGTTTTGGCTATGGATTCCTAAAAGATTAGCAAATAAAATGGCGAGAACTTAAAAAAAAATTGCATTTTTGAGTGATTATGTTAATCTCATCAATCTCTGAGTACACTGTCTTTATAAATGATAATAGCAGGTAATACCTATTATACTTTACTTTGTGCCCAGAACAGTGCTAAATACTTTACAAATGATTCTATATCATATGCAAACCTTGCAACAATTTTATGAGGAAGTTGCTATTATCCTAATTTTACAGGTGAATAATTGAGGCTTAGAAAAGTTTTATAACTGGGCCTACTTTACATAAGCAAGCACATGACTCAGCCAAGTTTCAGATCCAGATTCCTCAGCCCAAGTTCTTAACCATAATATGCTCTAACCCCCAACTATGCCATGTTTGTGCCACATATGCTCTTACTTCATAATCAACCACTGTAGGGGGAAAACAATATTTTTCTAAATTATTAAAGAGAGGAACTGAAACACAAAATGACAAATTAAGAACAACCGAGATCTTATCAATGTTCCAGACTGAAAAGTTCTAGAAGTCTTCCCGCAAGCACTCTAAAGCTGTAAATTAGGAGTTCCAGAGGTCTCCATCATTTCCCGTTACCACATGAGCAAATAAAACCCTTTCCTGACCCAAACAAGTGGACAGACAAACTTAGCCTCCCCTGACCTACTCCCAGAATACTTGTAAACTATATTATTGATAGAATATTAAGGTAGAATGGAGATATTTTAGATATAAAATTCTCCAGATTTACTTACCATGCTTTTTTCCCCCTTTTTTGCTTTTTAGTTTCCTTTATTTTTTAAGCTTTCTTAAGATGTATTTGACAAGTAAAATTATAACATATTTAAGGTTTACGACATGATGATTTGCTCTACCCATATGTTATGAAAGGATTATTTTCAGAAAGTTAACACATCCATTACTTCATGTATTTTTCTTTTTTTAAAGATTTTACACATAGATAATACCATGCAGTACTTGTCTTTTTCTATGTGGTTCATCTCACCTAGCATAATGTCCATCATGTTGTCACAAATGGCAAGGTATTTTTCTTTTAAGGCTGAATAACATTTCATTATACATATGTGTATATATATGTGTGTGTGTGTGTGTGTATATGTGTGTGTGTGTGTGTATGTATATATATATATATATATTCTTTATTGATATATCCATAGACATTTAGGTTGTTCCCATAACTTGGCTGTTATGAACAATTGCAAGGAACCTGGGAGTAGAGATATCTCTTCAAGACATGATTTCTTTTCATTTGAATGTAGACCCAGAAGTGGTGTCACAGGATCATATAGCAATTCTATTCTAGTTTCTTGAGGAACTTCCATATCGTTTTCCATAGTGGTGGTACCAATTCACATTCTTATTAACTGTGTGCAAGAATTTTCCTTTCTTTTTACCCCGTCACCATTTATTATCTATTATCTTTCTGGTAATGGTCATCCTAACAGGTGTGAGGTGAAATCTCATTGTGGTTTGGATTTGCATTTCCCTGATAAGTAGTGATGTTGAGCATCTTTCATCTACTTATTGACTTTTGTCAATATTTGATGTTTTTGGAGAGAGTAACTCCTTAAAATAAATATTAAGGAACTATTTAATCTTTAGATCAGAAAAATTTTTATAGATATGTCTAAGGTCCTAATCTAGAATTTTCTGAATAATTATATGGTGCACATCTTCACTGCATACTAATTACCAAAAACAGAATTAAGTAGGAAAACAATAGTAATAAAGAAAACAAATATCCCAGAACAGATGCATTCTTTGTTATTTATTAGCTTTAAAGTACCACTGAAAAATGTTGAAGTTGCTAATAAATAAAACAAAACAAAAACTGCGTAGGTTAAATCCCCTAGGTTTCATTGAATGTTCAGGCATACAGAAAGACTGAACACAGCCTTAGTAGAATTTCCTGATGATATTAGTTGTTCTTTGGTAACTTAAGAAAATAAGGAAAGATTTGGAAGAATTTTTAAGCCTTCATACTTGTAATATTAATTTCTATAAAGTTTGTATCTGTTAACAGGTATAACCCAAGACCTTGGCCGTAAGGACCTTAAACATGGGCGTATTCTAAGAATCAGGGATGCAATATTGGGCAATAAGTGATGTAACTGTTCAATTTAGCTTGAGTATCAGGAGTATTAAAAGCTAAGAATGTTCAAGGGAATGCTTTAATATCCAACACTGGGAGTTAACTATATTCCTGTAGTAAACAATTTTCAGTAACAATGGGCAAATATTTGATGATAGTTGGATTCATGCTAAAACCAACTATTACTTGGTAGTCTAGATGAAAAGCACAGCCTAGATATGTGGCATTTCCAACCTGCACAGATACAGGTGGTACCTCTTTATGTAGAAATGTCGGTAATAAGAGGGTAGGGAAAATAAATTAATTCTCTTTTGTATTAAGGTAAAAGACACTGTAATAGATGATGGCACAAAAAGGAAGGATTGTTCAAAGAAGCATTAATATTAACAGCAGTACTCCTGAAAAGTGCACTTCATTTAAAAAAAAAAAAAAAGTTACCACACCACAGACAGCCTTTATGATACTTGTATTACAAGATGCAAAAGGTAAATAAATGATGAAAACCGGAAAAGGGAATATAAGTTGACTACATAAAAGCTTTGATAATTCTGGAAGTATAGAGCTAGAGATCTGTATTTCTTGCACTCATGGAAGAACACTTGTGTGTGTGTGTGTGTGTGTGTGTGTGTGTGTATACTAGTATATCTTTGTGTGGTTTATCTCACATGTCTTTCATTCTTATTCTGTTAAAAAATGTCAGCCCAGGGGCACCTGGGTGGACTCTGCCTTAGGCTCAGGTCATGATCCTGAGGTCCTGGGATTTAAAAAAAAAAAAAAAAAGATTTTTTTTAAAGATTTTATTTATTTATTTGACAGAGAGATCACAAGTATGCAAAGAGGCAGGCAGAGAGAAGGCAGGGGTGGGGGAGGTAGGCTCCCTGCTGAGCAGACAGCCGGCTACAGGGCTGGATCCCAGGACCCTGAGATAATGACCTGAGCTGAAGGTAGAAGCTTAACCCACTGAGCCACCCAGGCGCCCATGCCAATCCACTTCTTAAAATCAGGAGATGAACATGGTCCAAACCAGGATACTTGATTCTTTCTTCAAGATTTTACTAAGTATGAGTGGGAAAGGTTTTACCTGACAGGCCATGAACTTGTTAGTGTGAATCCAGAACTACCAGCAGCATATCCCTCATGCAGATAGCCCTGACTGCTCTAAAATGTAACTAAAATAACCTAGGAGGAAAATTGTAAAAGACTCATGTAGAGAGAATCCTGAAGACATTCAGTTTCCTAATTCCATTCGACCTCAGTATCACCCTTGCCCTTCCTGGATATGTGGACCAATAAATCTCATTTTGAACTTGAGCTGGTTTGCATTGACTTTCTGTCATGTACCACTGGAGAACAGTGACTCTTACAGAGGACTTAATTCAGTGGTTGGAAACTATGCCCATGGCTCTACAGGCTTTCGAGTAAAAGACATGTGAGTTTGGAGATGGGGAAAGGGGGTTTGGAGATGCTTTTTTCTAGCTCTTATACCCGGAGAGCTGGGAAAAATAATTGACCCACATAACCCAAAGATTACATGCAAACATATTAGAGCTAAAGAGAAAACGATGTAAACTTCCTATGGTTGCAGAAAATTATGGAAAGCTCAGGAAGAGGTAAAGGGGCCTGGTGCTCACAAAAATAAACTCATGCCAGTTGAATATTCCGCCCTTACACTTCATGGCTTGGTGAAGCACATTATCAGTGGTGTTGAGTCGCAGAGCCCTCAGAAACTCTTGTTGAAGGCTATCATTTAAATTATATTTTGGGGCACCTGGGTGGCTCAGTGGGTTAAGGCCTCTGCCTTCAGCTCAGGTCATGATTCCAGAGTCTTGGGATCGAGTCCCGCATCGGGCTCTTTGCCCAGCGGGGAGCCTGCTTCCTCCTCTCTCTCTGCCTGCCTCGCTGTCTACTTGTGATCTCTGTCTGTCATATTAAAAAAAAAAAAAAAATCTTTAAACTCTATTTCATCATAATCCTTGTGTGGATTGATACTATTCATTGCAAGTGGAGAAATCTGCATGTATCTTGATTACATGATATCTATTAACTTGAAATTTATGAAAGACTTTTATAGATATGAATAAGTGGATATAAAGGAACCCACACACTCAGCACTAGATCAGAACTGGCACCTGGTCTCAAACCCAAGCAGAATGAAATGGACAACCACACTGATAACACATATGTAATATTTGTATTATATATGTATTATATTACATATGAAGCTATTTCCCCCAGACAATAGATAGGAAGTTGGTGCAGATTTTCTTAATCTATATGCTTCATGTAGAAACTAAAATAATAATAGGGCCCATTATTTATATGTTACACAGCCCTGAAATTGTGTTAATCCAATTCTTAATATAAGTTGAAAAGCTAACTCTTCTAGAAGTCTCTCCAAATTATATGGGACCTAAAATGTCCTAAAGTGGAAGAAGAGAAAGTCTTAAAATATTCACTACTCTCAAGAGTCACCAGCTTGACAATTAAAAAATAATTTTGGGAAGTTCAGTGCTTCTCACAGTATACTTATGAAAATCTACTGCGGGGTTGGAAAGTCTCATAATGACTCTGTTAAATATTTGCTGAGCAGGAATTTCAGAATGAAAGAATGAGGGAAATAAAACATTCAAAGATTAAAGGCTAAGAATTTTTCAGAACTTATGAAGATATGACTGCTTATATTACAGTCTAGGATCCTGAGCAGGATCAGTGAGCTAGGGCTAATGCAAGAGCAACAACAGTGCTAGAGTATGAAGTTACCAACACACACATAACACATATTTTAAAATCATAATAAATATAAACATAATAGAGCTATGTAAATAGTCTCATATCCAGACATTTTACCCTCCCCAAATCCATACACACATGTCATTTTCAAATCCTTCTTTCTATTATTTTAGCTCAAATAATCATCAACTCTTAACCAGTTTTCAGCAACTGGTCTCCCTGCCTACATCCTTTTATTTATTTATTTATTTTTAATATTCATCTAACTACCTTAGAGAGTGAGAGAGAGAGAGTGCACACGAGTGGGGGGAGGGGCACAGAATGAGAGGGAGACAAGCAGACTCCTGCTGAGCTGGGAGCTGGAAGAGGGGCTCTATCCCAGGACTCCAAGATCACCACCTGAGCTGAAATCAAGAGTCTGATGTTCAATTGATGAAGCTACCTAGGCTTCCCCTGCCTACACCCTTATTAACCATAAACCCATTTTCTGCTCTACACTAGGAGTGATCTAGTTAAGACACAAGTATAATACAGCTCACTCCTGTGATTTTATGTAACCTTGAACAAAAATGTCCAAAGTCTCTCCATAGCATATTAGATCTTTCATGCCCATCCTTACTCATGTCCCTATTTATACTATTTATACTTCAGCTGTACTTAAATCCAAATATTCCTTGGTATCTAGACAATGTGATCTCCAGCCTTTTACTGTTTTCACATATTCTTGCCTTTGCCAGGGACATACCTCAAACACTACCCCCACCTCTACTTCCCATCCCCCCAATATACACAGAACTGACTCTGTTCAGATATATAAATATACAGGAAGCCTATGGCAGGCTTAGGAGGTGCTCTCATTATTTTGATGCTACCATGTGAACATCCCTTCTGTAACATTTATGAGAAAATGATGGTGCCCTTTGTCTATCTACCTCTTTAACCTGAAGGCCTCTTGGAAAAGGGATTTTATCTAATATATTTTCATTGCCTTTAGTATCTTGAGTGTTTAACACAGCCTACTACATGCTCAAAAGTCATTTATTGCATGAATGAACAGATGAGCATATTTTGTATGTTTACGCACCAATACCCTGTCATACCTTAATTCATTTGGCAGACATCATTAAAAGTGTGATCTAAAAATTATCTATATTAATGTGAAATCTTGTTTAGTGATATGGAAGTATTCCAAATGATGTAAGAAGAACTCATGCATTAAAGCTCTTCCGTTTCTTTCTTTCTTTCTTTTTTTTAAGATTTTAGTTATTTATTTGGCAAAGGGAGAGAGATCACAAGTAGGCAGAGAGGCAGGCAGAGAGAGAGGGGGAAGCAGGCTCCCTGCTGAGCAGAGAGCCAAACATGGGGCTGGATCCCAGGACCCTGATATCATGACCTGAGCTGAAGGCAGAGGCTTAACCCACTGAGCCATCCAGTAGCCTTTCTTCTAAGTTTCTCTTGATGTTTTTACTCATAAAATATTACATAAAGATGTTTTACTTAACATTTCTGAATCTAAATTTATTGCTATGCAAAATGTATATGCTTACAGATAACTCACGTTTTATTTTGAGAATTAAATGAAACATACGTAAAAGTTACATTCCTACTGGCTGCCCAATTGCAGATGCAAATAAATACCTTCCTTTTTTATTGGTTGAAATGCATATATTTAGCTCTCTTCTCATCTCAGAAAAATAAAACTCTGTGAAGGAATGTGATGGAATGATATGGTAGAACACTCCTACCACAGCCTCAGGTACTAGGTCAGCTTTATTTACCATTAAAATTTTACAGAGACAATATGTTTATTCACATTTTATAATCTTTTCAAGAGAACAGAGTCATATATCACAAATATTTAGCATGGAATATCATCAGCTTTCTCTGAAGAATTATATTCATTTGTGGCAAGCACTATTAGCTGCTCTCTCCCTCCTTGCCAACTAAATCCTAATTTTGTTTAGGGCCACTAAGTCCCTCATCACAGGAATATATCCTGATTAATCTTAAGCAATTATGGTGAGCCCACTCTCCTCTGCCAGATATTCATGTATCCAGCTTTCCTTATAAAGCCAGGGGTGGTCACGTAACCAACTTTTGGCAAGTATAGCGTAAAGGGAAACCTGCAGGGTATGGAGAGTGGTTTGTGGGGAAGCTATTGCTTTCTGATAGCACACATATCATGAGAATAACTAATTTCTGCTGCCCACTTTGCTTCTCCTCTTTGAACATGATTTAAGGATGTGATAACAGGAGATAATTATAATGTTCATGTGATCGTGAAATAATAGGACAAAATGCCAAGTCTCTGAGGATTTCAGAATAAATACATAGAGGGTTTCTGGTACATTAACTACTTCACAAGGCTGCTGCATCCAAACTAGAAACACCTGCCTACAAATTTTGTGAGTGAAATGTAGCAAAATATGCCTCCCCAGAATGTACTGCTTTGGTGTATTGATTATTTTGAGCTGTAGGCACTAAAAAAAAAAAAAAAAAAAAAAAAAAAAAAAAAATGCAGCAAGTGGCTTTCTCTGAACTCTCCTTATCTGCCTAAAAACAGATTCTCCAAAAGAAATTCAGTTGTCATAAATCCCCTTTCTAAGAGTTTCATCAACTGGGGAAGACTGACTTTTATCACAGTCTGCTTCTCAGAGACTAGAAATGGACACCGCATCTAGATAGACTTTGTCAAAAACTATCATACCTCCCATCTGTTCTTCTAGGGGCACATTCATCTTTCTTAAAAAATCAGTTGCTATCCTCCAAGAGGCCTATGTCCTACACCCCCCTTTCCTCATGGAGATGGTATTTAAACCTGAATGTAAGTCACTTCAGAGATTTACTCATTTTTTTCCTGGGTATCGCCAAGTATACATGAGGTACCTGTGTTTACACACTTCTGGTTGCTTTTCTCTTGTTAATCTGTCTTTTATTACAGGAGTCTCAGCTAACAATTCAAAAGGGTAGAGGAAAAAGTGTTTGTCTTCTCCTACGCGATAAAAGTGTAAGTTTCTGTTACCCAGTTCTTCTGTGATTTGTGATTAAAGTCTTCCTGACTGATAATAACACCCAAATAAATACTGAAGGAGAAATAATACTGAATAAATACTGAAATACTGAAATAAATACTGAAGGAGAAAAAGAACGGGGTATGACACCAGCGTTGCAGCAACGTCGTGAAGAATGCAAAGGTAATATGGATTGTAAACTCTGTAGCTTCTGAAAAATATCGTATGTGTATGAATTAAATTGACAAGTTATATAAAACTAGATTAATGCTGACATATTGGGTGCATCCAAAGTCGGCTGTATGCTTGATTTTCTGCTTATTTCCATAGTGTTGATTTAGCTTACTGCTCTTAAGAAATGAATTTTTGGACTTTGGGGGGACTAGAAAAATTTTAATAAGATGATAATATGATTACTAAAACACTGCTTCTTATTTCATATTTATTTTCAGTTATTTCATGTGCCATACAGTTAATTTCTTATGAATGTGTGTGTGTCTGTGGCTGATTGATACACCCCAGCTTTCAAAGACGCACTTGACCTTGAAATGACTTCTAACTCCATTTTTCCCCATATGCAGGGCTTTCCAATTCTTATAAAAGATACATTTTGAGGAAAAATATACTCTCTCATTCTAGTGGATAAATGACTTATAAATGTGCCCATCAGTATTCATTTTTAGCTATGTTTAATTTGAGTAAATGATTTAATGGAATCCAAGCATTTGTCACAAGGAATAAGGAGATTTTGTTTTTAAATGAAGATGGCCTACCTCTTACCTTTCAAATAAGTCTTAGGTGGCAGCTTACTCATGAGGAAAGTCATGTCTGGAGCAGGTGTCTAACTATGTGATAAAGTAACTGTCATGGCAGGAGGATGAAAGATGGAGACCACTAAACATTTTGGATAATGATTTAAAAAAATCTGAAGAGGAACAGATAATCCCAGAGCATGATAACTTCTGAAAATATTTTAAAAATGTATGAAACTGTTGCTTCTGCATAATTTCAACACCTTTTGAAGTAATACAATCAAAGAGGCGCAGTTCTTCCAGATTAAACATATTTTATTGATTTTTTTATCTTCAGTGGAATGAATGCTATTGAGGTTTCATTTGTACAAGTCTGAACACCTAGTTTAAAGTTATATTTTTGCACTGTGAACTTTTCCCAAGTGTACATTGATCAAGTAGTGCTTTTTTTTTTTTCCTTTTGATTTGTTCTGTTTTATCAAAGAAGCAGTCTGTTCATATGGATACAGCCAAAAAAGTAGACTGTTTTTTGGCACATATCCTCAATAGTGAAAGTTACTGTGAATTTAAGTAAAGTAAATTAAACCACAGAAAAATGTGAATAAACCAGATCTAACTATAATAAAGGATGAAGGCTGTAGTGCTATGAGTAGGAAATTAATGGTCACATGATTGAAGTTCTATTTCTGACTTCATTTTTTCATATATATCCTGAATGAGTTGCTAAACTCCTCTAAAATGTTATTTTCCTATAAATAAAATGAGAATTATCTGATCATAACTGAACCATTTCAGAACAATAAAAATGACTAAAAGTATATTTTAAAATGACTTAATAACTTATGTTTCTAAATTCCTTTCAATAAGGTTCCTCTCTCCTTTGGCTAAAATTGCTCTCAATTTCACAAATAACATTCTTATTTTCAATCTATGTAAAACTTTGAGTTGTTTTCTATAACTGATCACATCATATTTTTAAATGTTTATCCTGTATTGGCCTTCTAATACTCTCTGGCTATTTTCTTTCCTTGACCACTCCTTCCTTCCTTCTTTCCTTCTTTCCTTCCCTTCTTCCTTTCTTCTACTTTTTGAATTTCAAACTACAGAAATCCTGAGACACTTACAAAATCCTTATATATTCTTCCCCATAAAATATTTGTATTCATCTTTGTATCTTTCAAAGTGTTTGTGAACTATCTATAGCCTACCCATGGTGACAAGATAAATAATTTTTGTCCTAGAAAAGCAAAGTAAATAAACAAATGAGTAAATAAAAGAATGAATAAATAAAATAAAATAAAATAAAATAAAGTGAGTGGCCCAACACCAAAGAGGATTCAAAGAAACACCTCATTACAGATTGTGTTGCTCTTCCTGGCTCTGATTCTATCACTTCTCTTTTCCTCTAGCCCTTGAAGAACATAAGCTTGAGCAACAGGACCTAACAAAAATGAGAAAAAAAGTCATCTTAGTAAAATTGTTAGAGTGATAGATATATTAATATATTTATAGCATATATTTAAGTGTGTAGCCAAACATGGTAAGGGCACGGTACTATGAAACCACGAACAACAAAGATCCATTCTAGGCTATGAATAAATCCAGGGATATCTGTGGTGACACCACACCATAGGAAGAAGGCATGTGTCAATATGGAATACAATGCCCCGCACAACAAATATTAACTGGGGCAAGGCAGTACCAGCCAAGACTTTAGAAGACACTGCCGAGTTGACGGTATACTAAAAAAAATGAACACTACCTCTTGTATCCATCCCCAGCCCTCCTACTATTACTCCTTAGCATGGTATTTAAGGTCTGGTATAATGTGGCCTAAATATCTTCATTCTAACTCAGTGAATATCATTATAAATCTACGGTGTGCAAATAATGTGCTAGGCCCCAGATACACTGATGACCAACCAGACATGCTTCCTGTAAGCATGGTGCTTATGACCTGTGTGTACATCTCTAAAGCTCTTACTCAGGCCTAACGATTATTCTGCAAGTCTGCTTTCTTCAGCAGATCATAAACTCCATGAGTGTTCATGCCTTTTTGTTTGTTTTAAGGAAGTCCATCTGTTATAATTGTTTGTATATAGTATATACTCAATGAAAATTAATTTGAATTAAAAATCTCTTGGCCTTGATTCATAGAACATAATAGGTCATCAAAATTTGCCATTGATTTTTGAATCTCCCCTCATTATATCTGGTAGTTCTTTGCTTTTCTTTTATCCTATACATTATCTTAAGTATGTTTCTAATTAAACTCTAAGTCCACCCTCTTCACTCACTGAAAATCATATCTCAAATCCATGCAGTGGCTTTGACTCCTAAAGCAGTGCTCCCAGTCTCTTGGTCTGGAGGCAGAGCCCCCAAACAGATGGACTGTATGATAAGAGACTTCATCTTTCTTAGGGTTGCCACTGAACCTGGTCATGTTCACTAATGTTCTCTAATAGGGCCCTGTCAACCAGCTAAGATTAGTCCATGAGAACCCTTTCCCAGCCTGCACTGTTCCTTCATCACAGGACTCCTAAGCATGCAGATCCTGTGAGATAGCCCCTCACACAGTTGGGAGTTTGGAGAAGATGACAAATGACCCATATCCCCTATTAGGGCTATTTCATTCCATTAAATGAATGACTGCTTAAAGAGACTATTTGTCACTAGGGCATAATTTAATCAACCTCATATAGGATGAGGAGAAAATGAGGGATTAGAACAAGTGCCCAGAACATGAATCAATTTTTTTCTCCACCCAGATGCAAATGTGCTTCAAGCTAGTCCTGTCTCTGCACCTAACTGCTATACTTACTGAAAATCCATTTCAGTCATTCATGTCCATTAGCTAAAACAATTCATTATGTTAAGACTTTCATAATTACAAAATGAGTTTTTTTATATTTCAGTTACATTATTCTAAAATAATAGCAAATAAATTATTTTTCAAAGTTATGCTTCTCTCCAGTACTTTTTACATTGAAATTCTTAAATAAAAGCATATGAAATAAAACAATTTGATTTGTAAATTTTCCAAATGTTAACTCATTTTTACTCATACTTAATGAGTTCAAATCTTTATGAATATAATAAATCCATAGATGGAATAATGGCTATATTTCCAAGTAATTGAGTAAATAAAATAGAGAATTAAAATTTTAATTTTCATTTTAAATACATGAAGTCTACATATAGTCCTACAGGATATAAACTGACAAATACATCATAAAACATTCAAGAGCAAATCTAAAGACAGTACAACTGAATGATCCACTTAAAATGGCAGAAAATATGTTTTCTGCAAGGAACAATTTATAAACAGAGTGCATAAACAGGTACAATTGCAAGTTTTAGGAACTGGAATTAATTTTGAGGATAAAAAGAAAAAATAATCTTTAATGTTACTTAAAATCAATGGTGCACATATTTAAATGAATCAGTTAGTAAATATATAAGGTCTTTCTGCTGATTATTAGCATGGAATTATTGTGTTGGTTAGTAGGCAAATTCATAACCAGGAATAGTGTATTTCCAAAGTCCACTACTCTAATGAAACACAACATCTGGTGGAGTTTATTTATTTGATATTTGTTGTTGTTGTTGTTGTTGTCTTTGTTGTTGTTTTATTTCTTTGTTTGGTTTGCTCCTGAGTATGGAGGTTTTAATATTTTTGCGAAGTATTACTGTAACATCCTTCAAGGTTTACATAAATAATATTTTTCAATTGTTTATTTCAAGCAAATTTCAATAAAATAATTCCAATTAAAACTGAGGAAGAAAATTACATATCATCTTAAAGGAAACAGCTGTGATAATCTGCATCACAAAATAAGAATCAATCCATATCTTAACATACCTACCATTTCTCTAAAAACACCTTCTCTGCTAAGACTAGGCCATGTGTTCCTGATACACATTTTCTAACCACCTTATGTTGTCTTTTATAGGATTTATTATAATTACAGCTAGTTATTTAATTATTTACCCAATGTTTGTCTTTCACAGGAAACTATGGGTTACCATTTGAGGCAGCCGTCAGGTTTCTTTCATTTATTGCTCTATTCCTATCAGCTAGCCCTGTGCCTGGCATATAAGGATACTCCAGAAATAGAATTATGTGAATAATTATTAGTCAAATGTACTATTTTAGCCAGCACTGCAATAATGAAACCCCCTCCAAATCTCCAAGAGCTTCACCACTAGCAGAAGAAGGGAAAGATGCTTTTGTTCAGATTAACGAGTCTAAGGCTTCACTGAGATATGGACAAATTTGTTCTAATGATATAGACATTTCTCTTTCCTTCCATTGAACTCCGATACAAGCATGCTTAAATTTGAAACAAATCAGTTTATTAAGTGTGAAAGCCTTTGAGAGCAATATAGCAATATAACAGGATAGCAATATAACAGAAAATCACAGTGCTATGTGAAGAATACAGTCACTTTATTTTATTTTATTTTTTTAATATTTATTTATTTATTTAAGTCACTTTATTTCAAAGTCAGAGCTTGATAAAGAGAATTAACATGTACTTGTTTTTATCTACTTATGAATGTAAAAAAAATCATGTAGGTAAAGTTATGGATGTAAAGTTAAATAGGTTACTTCACTACTTGAAATGTTAGGTTGTTTGTAAAATGTACTAAATAACAGTTTGGCAGAATAATAATACTAGAATTTATATGGCATTATTTCTCAAAACTGTGGATACTGCTATCAAAGACATCAGAGCCATGATCAAGAGAAATGTGGGAAAATATATAAAATTAATTAGTTCTGAAACAGCCTTTTGAATCTCAGGCAAACATTTGAACAGATGCCAAGCAGGCATATTTTTTATAAATAACTGTATTCAGAATTATGCCAGGCAATATAGTTGGTAAAAAGAAATCTTACATAGTATATAAGCATATATATAACTATATATACATATAGTGTGTGTGTGTGTGTATAGTATATAGTATATATAGCATATATATACTATATATAACATATAGTTATATATATAAGAAAGCTTATATAGCATGTAAGCATATATATAATTATATATATATATATTTTGTGCAATAAACAGGAAAATTTAAAAAATGTACTTTTTTAATTTCAAAGATCATCAAATTGAATATTTTTCCCAGTTTTTAGAGCTTTAGGTTAATAGAGTAACTACACATATGCCTGTAGGAACCCAGAGAAAGTAGAATAGAATTTTTAAAAATAAATATGAACTACATTTTAGAAATGAGGAAACTGAGACTCAGATGGCCATGTGATGCACCCAATGTCACACAGTTAATAATTATCAGAAGTGAAACGGTCTAAATTCATTTTTTCTATTATTACATGATGATATATCTTCTCAGATGAACTCTCAGAGTAAAAATGGAAACAAACATTAATATGATAGGACAATCTTTATATATTTGAACATTAATTCCTATACTGTATACATCCAACCAATAAATATTAAATGCCTACCATGTCCCAGATCTTCTGGATATGCACAAAATTCCCTGCCCTTGACAGAGGTTATAGTTGTATTTGTTTTAAGCTATCACATGATCATTCCTAAACAGTTAACATTTTCAGAAACATAATATAGAAGGCAAGTTTGAATTCTAAAGGGCTAGATATGCCTCAGAGTGGTAAATATATTTCAAATTGCATCCCTTGCTGTATATAAAATACAAGAATATGTAAAACAGAGAAACCTAGTATTTGCTATTTAGGGTGTTTCTATATGCTGTTTACAATTAGCTTTGCAGATACTTTATGAAATAGATATTTGTCATAAAATGTTTCCATTTCCGTTACTCTCATTTTTCCTTCAGATTCTTTTCCTGAGTAGCTATATTATTATGTATTTTACAACTACAACTCATTATTTTACCTTTCCCTTAGAATAAATTTTTAATGGAGACTACTCCTTTCTGATAATTTGAAATATAGACTATCAATATACTACTTGACAGAAAGCAAAACAATTGTGCATCATATATATTTCTTAGTATAAGCTATAATATATTTAGAGTAAATATATAAAGGTATTTATTCAAGACAGCTTTTGCTCAAATTAAGAATTCAAAAACTGATATATTCTGGAACCACAAAATAAAACAGGACCCACAAAATGCCTACTCTGCCAGGGAAAAAAAAAATAATTGCCTCTTGGCTGAAAATAACTAGGTATTAAAGTTTTAAAAAATTGTATTATGCTCACCAGTGCAAGCTGATTGAATCTTTTCAGACTCAATTCACCAGGCACAAGGTCATTTATAATGCTCTCCATTAAGTATCCAAAGGGCAATTTTCTGATATTCCCCCATATGTTTTAGTCTTTCTAACATAACTGACCCTTTGGAAGACAACTCTTTCCATCTACATGTGAAAAGTGCTGAATGTTTCCTTTAGTGAGATTTAAATTGCTTTTAGCAGGTCAGGTCATCTCATTTAATAGTTTCACATTACTTTATTCAGCTTGCAACTCTTAGAAACACAAAAACGTCTCACTCCAATTTTTCTTTTCAGTGGTACTTAATATTGTGTTTGTATGATTAAAAAAAATTACCCTCTGGTATATGTGTTTCTCTTTCTCATATTCTCCCCTGTCCCATACACTTTTTTTAGATTGTGAATAAAATGTTAGAATTTTAGATTTTAAATATGATCGATGGTGTGGAGAAGGAGAAACAATTTTCCCTCTACTTTTCTTAGTCCTTAGCTGAGACCAGTGTACTAAATGACAGCTTAACAAGAGAAAACAAAACCAAAACCAGAAACAAAAAACCAGTAGTTTATTACCTTGTAACCTCACATGGTAAGATACGTGGAGGAAATGACTAACTCCCCTAGGTGACATAGAATTCAGGCTTAAATACCATTTTAACAGGGAAAGGGAGAGGGATGTGGGTCTTTTAAGGGAGAATGAATGATTTTCAGAGAAGATGAATGGACCTGAAGAAGAAAAGAGAGGAGGTAGGATGGGCTGGGACAATCTGTCCAGGTGTGGTGCAGATGTGTAGCCTTCTCTTCTGTGATAAAAGTCAATCTTCTCTGGCTAATGAAACTCCTGGGGAGGGAATTTATGACAACTAAGCTCCTTTTGGAATATCTGTTTTTAGGCAGACAAGGGGAGTTCCGAGAAAGCCCCTTCTTGCATTTTTTGTTTTTCACTTGGTTAGAGCTCCAAATAATCAACCTTGACAAAGTTGTATGCTTTAGCATTTCCTGAACTGACACAGGCTTACAGGGGTGACATTTGGGGGGTGGCATAATCTACTACCCTTCACTGGCCAGACCACCTCTTGCCTTTTTCCTGTTTCCATAGCCTACAAAGATGTTTTGGAATTCAATTGTTGCTACTTAATTAGAAGCCTATATTGAGCAATGATCGGGGTAGATTGTTTTCAATAACTTTTAAAGTTCTAATTCCTGAGTTGCCTTCCACTATGTACCTGTGGCTTTCTTAAACCTCTCCCAGAAGGGCTTAGGGGCATTTGAGTTAAATGACTACCACGTTAGGCTTTAAAAATACTGTTACATTTCTCAGGGAATTCCTTCGGGAAGTACCTCAGGCGTGACATAAAAGCATACCTCTAGAGGCTCTCAACTCAGGCCTGCGTATATTAAATAACGTTTTCTGAAATCTCTCACTTCAGCTATTATTTGCACCTGGCCTCAGGCACTCTGTTTGCTATCCACTTCTCATTTTTATTGTCAACGTGCCTCTTGTTTGGCAGTCACAAGCCTGTAGATCTTCTGCTATTATAATCATTCTATTTCATTAAGCAAATAAAGTGACTAGTGATGTAGCAATAATGAAATATAAATCACCTTTTGTAATTTCATGTAAACTGTGACATTTTAAAGCTTTTCAAATTTGAGCAACTCCTTTACATTCTTTTTATAGTGAAAATCTTTATCTGGTCTGTATTAAAGAGGATTTACCAAGCATCTATCACATGTATTCTGAACAATAACAATAACAATAACAAAATCACCTAAATTTCAAAACAAATTGTAGCTAAGAAATATTCAGAATACAAATTTTATCATCATAGCACTGCTTGGAACTTTTTTTGCTATTCTTCTTGCTTTCAAAATCATTGATTTTTTTTCATATTTAAAGACTTTATCTTTAGAGTAGTTTTACGTTCACAGCAAAACTGGTAGGCAATGGCAGAGATTTCCCATATAGAGCCTGCTCTCACACATGCACAGCCTCTCGTATAATCAACACCTACACTAGAATGGCGCATTTATTAAAACCGATGAATTGACATTGACACATCGTTATCACCCAAATTCCATAGTTTACCTACATGTTTACTCTTCCTGTTGTACAAGTTATGAGTGTAGACAAATGTATAATGACAAGTTTCCATCATTACAGAATCATGCAAAGTACTTTCACAGCCCTAAAAAATCCTCTGTGCTTTGCCTATTCACCCCTGCCTCCCTACGAACCCCTGGTAACCATTGATCTTTTACTGTCTCCCTAGTTTTGCCTTTTCCAGAATGTCATATACAGTAGGTCTCCCCTTATCTTGGGGGTATGTTCCAAGACCCCGCAGTGGATACCTGAAACCACAGAGAGTATAGAACCCTATATAGACTGTTTTTTGGGTCTACATACATATCCATCATAAAGCTTAATTCGTAAATTAAGCACATCAAGGGATTAATAACAATAACTACTAATAAAAGAGAATGATTATAACAATATATTATAGCAAAAATTACGTGATTGTGGTATCTCCCCCTCTTTCTTTCATAATATCTTATTTTACTGTACTCATGTTTTTTTTTTTTTCTTATGATGATGTGAGGTGGTAAAATGCCTACATGATGAGCTGAAATGAGGTGAGTGACACAGGCATCGTGACCCACCATTTGGCTGTTACTAACTTTCCGACTATACATCAGTAAGGTTCTGCTTCTGGAATATAACCTCAGAAAGCAAAACTGCAGATAAGGAGAAACTACTGCTGTTTGACTCAGAATACACTAAGTGGCCTTTTCAGATTGGCTTCTTTCATTCCTTACATGCATTTAAGCTTCCCCCAGATATTTTCACAGCTTTTTAGCTCATTTCTATTAAGTACTTCATAATATTTCTTTGTTCAAATCTTCCACAGTTTGTACTGCTCCTGTACATACAAACATAGGCAGGCAAATTTTTTTCTCCTGTTCTTAGTCTATCTTTTTTATAGAAAAGGTCTCAGCCAAGAGGAATGAAGTGTAGAAGAAAATTATTTTTCCTCCCCTACAATGTAAAACTGTCTTCCAAAATGGCTATATCAATTTGCATTCCTACCATAAAGAGTTTTTTAAAATTCCACAATGTGTATGTGTAAAACAATACCAAATATGCCCTAAAACAAACAAACAAGCAAACAAAAAAAGTAAGATGCTATGATGTGGGAATAAATATAGTGGGGGGAGAAGATGACATGGATGTATAGTTTGTATAGAAATGGAGGCATCTAGGGATGAGAGAAAGAACAAAGAGAAATAGCCAGTATGGGACAAAGGGATGTCTGGAGAAGTAGGAAGAAAAATATATCAAAAAAGTCCCAGGAAAATAATATTTGTATTCGAAAAGAAAGTAAAGAATTCACGCCTTCATAATTAAAAGATGGATAGGTACTAATACTCAGTTAAAAAGTAAAGCAAACAACAAACAAAAATACTTAGTGTCATACATTCTTTTGAACAAATATAACCCCTGTCCAACACCTAAAAAATCTAACCCCATTTTTTGTTTACCATTTTTCCCACTTATACATGATCAGTTTTCCTTTTAAAATAACCTTCTAAAATTTTGTTATCTGTGAGTACAAGACCCTTGAAAGGTGCTAATCAAAAGAAATTTCTGAGAAGGAGTGGGAGCAATCATGGGTTATTGTCATGTGGAAAAGAATTTGTAATGCAAATGTATCAAGAAGGAAGATGAAACTCTCCCAGAAGCCTGCTTATGACCACTCCCCTAATCAATGTCTTCATGTAGATACTGAGTCAATATAGAGTCATATTTCAA
This sequence comes from Martes martes, assembly GCF_963455335.1. Taxonomy (NCBI): domain Eukaryota; kingdom Metazoa; phylum Chordata; class Mammalia; order Carnivora; family Mustelidae; genus Martes; species Martes martes. Next base: position 19,739,168 of record NC_137890.1, read on the forward strand.
ACTCTCTGCATTTCCTGTCTTTTTTTTTCCTCAGGAATTATCAATTTATCAGGTTAATAAAACAATTTCCAAACATTTAGAATATACACTGGAAAACATCCTTTGGTTTCTTTAGCTTTTTATTTTCAGGAATCTTACATAAGAAATATAAAGATAGTACAGGGGATTTTCATACCTCACTGTAAAACTGAATAAAGGAAACCTCACTAAAAATGAAGTTAGGAGGCCTGAGGAAAAGCTCTTACACACCACCCTCCTCCTCAATTACAGACCCAACAGGAAGACACACCTTACAGTCTCAGCAGGAAGAAGTCTGCATTACTACTCCAGCGGAAGGAAGGAAGGGTTTCTCTGTGCCTAGCAACAAGCACTGCCAATAAGATAATACCACAACTCAGCCAATAAGAAACTGTCACTATCCTGAACCCTCCCTTTCTACCAATGGATTTTCATTCAAAACAGCTCTTCACAGCTTCCTCCTTTTCTTGATAAGGTATTATTTCTCTCCTTTGATCTCCAGACTTGCCTGTGTTTTTACCTAGCTTGCATGTCTCAAATTGCCATTCCCCTACTATTCCTGAATAAATCATTTTGCTGGAAAAATAACTGCTTGTACTTTTAAGGTTGACACCACATGCCTCCACAGAACTTCTCCTAATTATATAAAATTAAATTAACAATATATCTGGACTTGGGTGAGGAGGGACTTCATTTGAAAAGACTGTTGCAGGGGCGCCTGGGTGGCTCAGCTGGTTGAGTGACCTACTGGTGACTTCAGCTCAGATCATGACCTCAGTGTTGTGGAATCCAGCCCTGCCTCAGGGTCTGCACTCAGCAAGGAATCCACTTGAGTTTCTCTCTCTCCCTCTACCCCAACTACCACTTGTGTTTTCTCTCTTTCAAATAAATAAATCTTTTAAAAATTTTTAAAAAGAAAAGACAATTGCAATAAAAACACTGAATATATAATCTTTCACTTTCACAAGAGTTGGGCAAGAGGGTTTTTCTCTTATATGGAATAAACAAAGCTAGAAAGAACTGGGGTGGAGGAGTAAAATGAAAGAGTGGTGTATAATTGGAGATTAGATGAAAAAAAAATTTAATGCTGAGGCAGTCTCTCCAGGAGTGGCCCTTAAAGAAAGGCTCTGTGCTGGCTCAGTGAGCGTGGACCAAATTTCAGGGTTCCCAAGGGAAGGAGAAAATCCTTAGCTGAACTTTGGCTTTGGTGCTGACTGATAACTAGGGACAAAACTGTTCAGATAATAGTTTATAAGGTGACAAATGGGAATTAGGAGACCTTGCCCGGCCTTGTCATAGTTAAGTTTTATCCAAGTCTTATGAGGACAGGTGGTTCTTTATGGTGAGCCATTTTCTAGAACACAAAAGGGTGGTGGGAGGGAGACACTTTAACCATAACTGTTTTCCAAAATCACAGAGCTTGGGTAAAGTTTAACATTGTCAATAACTACAGTATGAGAAGAATTAAGAAAAATAGTGCAAACCAATAAAAAATAGATATTAGTATACAATTCTCAACATGAGTTTTAAACTTAAGACAAAGGTACTTTGTTGTAGTTGAGCTAATGTTTTATTCAAATAAGAATTGAGGGACTAGCAAAACACCAATATAATATGATATCATGGCAACATTTTTATTTCTTATAAATACTGAATCAAATGCTAAAACCAGCATTTTGTTAGTCAGCTGTAATAAATAATATTAAAAAAAAAAACAAACAAAACCTTTTTCTCCTCATTGGCCAGATGAGTTGATTTTACTCTAAATAGCAAAATGTGTTTTTAAGCTTTTATTTCTAGTTCATATTTATTTAATTTAGCAATGAGCATCCTGTAAGAGAATAAAAAAAATTTATTTTTATTGATTTATACTTGCCATGGCATTTTTCATTCCATAAATGCTAAGTGACACAAAATTTAATTAAAAGCAAACATTTAATATATTGCCACGAATAAATCCCTGTTCCCTCTAGCTAGCTTTCTTTGGGAGGCTTAGCATGGAAACTTTTTTGAAGTATTCTAGGAAATTGGGCTTGACTAATGTGACCATGCAAGAGCCTCATAACTAAGGACAAAATTGTATACCCATGTTTCACTGAAAAAAACTAATAATATCTTTGACTAGAACTCTGTGCCCTCTGAAAGTAATTGACAAAATATAAAGACATGATTGGCAATTATTAGTAAAGTCAGTATTACAATGAAGAAAAAGAGTAAATATGTTGCCTCTAAAATATTAACCATACATGTGTTTATTATGTCAAATATAGCACAATAGGGACACCGAGGTTTAAGGGAAGAAACAGATGATGTGTCAATTCCTGTTCATTTTTTCTCAAAAACAAATATGGCTAGACTAGCTGGGCCCTCTTTCTTGTCTTTTATCTATGAGTAAGTTTTACACAGTTTATGAAAGTATTTTTCAGCTTCAATTCCAATAATATGCCACAGATTGGATTTATAGGATTTTCAAATATAGAAGTAACAGAAAAAGAAAATGAGAGTTGAGATAGAAAGCACGAAATTGAGATAGGGACGTTTTGGACTTAGGCTGTTCGGGAACCTTAAGAAAGAATTGAAGAGATTGTTAGTGCCTCTGTGTGAGCTAAAAGCAGGGTAGGCCCCAGTCTTGTGGAACTTGAAGTTTATGCAATTACACAGTTCTTTTCAAGGAAAAATAATACAAAATTAGTCATGAAAGTAAACATTTATTTAGATAGAGAAAATAAATCATAACCAATTGTAAATTTAAATAAGCTGGAAATAACACATGTCAAAATCCAGAAAAGTAACATGTTATATTGATGAATTTGAATTTTATAAATAGATATGCATACAAATATAATCTGTATTTATAATATTTATAATTAACTGCCTGGTGCATCTCTATAATTTTTTTCTCTGCATTTTTTGACTGTATACTCCTTATATATTGGATCATATACTTCTGACACACACTTTATTCCAATTATAAAGTTTATGGAATTTTCTTGAAAGGTAGAAAAATAATTCAGTCTTTTCCCTGGTATAGTTTGTCAAAATGCATTTTTGTTTGTAATTGCCAGTGTAGAAAAGTATTGGTCTTTTGTTCTGTTTTGTTTTGTTTGTTTGTTTCATAACATATAATTGGTAGTGTCATCTAAATTGTGATTACTATTGATTATGGAAAACAGCAAGTTTCTTTCCAATCATCTTCCTGTTCAAAGGAATAGCAAGGGTATAGGTACTGAGAAAAATGTTCACTTTGTATGATGAGGGGGGAAGGGGAGAGTATTCCTGTTGCATTCAAATTGCATGTTGAAGGCACTGCAATGTATCACCGGAGAAGATTTAGAGATGTAGGAGGTCACACGGAGCCTTAGGCCACCACAGAGTACTGGCTTTAACCTGAGTGAGTGGAGGATTGTGAGCCAAGGGCACTCTTACAATTTCACTTGACATTTTAACATTTCTGGCTGCTGTGTGTGAAAAGGACTACGAAGGACATGAGTGGAACAGGAAGATGAGTCTATAGGTAAGGACAAATACCTGCAACAAAAACACAGTGTATACATTTAGACGAGTTATTTTGGAACAAAACAGGGAACATCTTAAGCACAAGAGCAAATAAACTGGAAAAAGGTATCGAGGCTTTGTCCTTTTTCTTATCCTATGGAGGCAATTTCTATACTCTTACTGACTTGATACTTTGAATACCTTACATCCTATGGTCAGAGTGGAAAACGCAATACTATTTTAATATGCCTATAGAAATTTAGAACCAAATTGTCAAAAACGTAAAAGTTAAAATTTTCTTACAGAGGAAAAAAAATACCCATCTTGAAACAGCCAAATTAATATCCTATATTGAAATAAGGAATAAGTTATAATTTTACTTACCAAAAAATCTGAATTTAAATCTTGAAAAGTAAAAATTTTTATATTAATTAGTGCTTAAGTGTTTATTCTATAATTTCTGACTTTGCTAGAATTATTTATCTGCTTTCTCCTATAGGCTGTGAGACCCTTAGGCAGAGAACCAAATTCATTCCACTGTGTTATTTTCAACCTTTAGCATAGTTATCAGCATATAGAAAATGTTTCAAAATCATTTTAGATACAGTAAGGGAGGATTTAGACAATCATTCATTCAATCAGAAAGTATGAACTTATCAGAAAAATGGAGGGAATGAATTTACTGTGAGGTAGGCTGAAATTAACCTCTCAGCAAACTGACAAATTTCCTAAACTTCTTATTCTTTAATCTTGCTGGAAGAATCCCTACAGAGATGGGACATCTAAGCAGAAAGGATAACATAAGAATCTTCCCCTACTTCTTACTACTCAAGAAGTTGAGTTTGTTCTTCCATTGGGAAGAACAAAACAAAGACAACTTAAGTTTCTTTACATGACTGCTGACAGGTTTTAGGGAATGATAATTTCAAGTATTGGCTTTGGATTTAGATTGACCATTATTTGAACCATGACTCTGCTACTGACAAACGATTACTAACTAATTGAAGTATTGTGGAAGAAACAAATCTCTCATTCGATCAGTCAACCCTTATCTATATATATAGTTATGTATAACTATATATATAACTATATATATATAACTATATAACTATATATATATATATATACATATATATATATATAGACTTCCTAGGCACTAGAAACTCCAGGCATTAGGAAATCTTCTCAGTGAACATTTCCTCTTCCTTTTAATTGGTAATCTTTAAAATTAAAAAAATTTAAATATGACTCATTCAGAAAACACACGATAGAGAACTCTTCTTCAATGGCTCTTGTATAGTCATCTCTCTACTCAGCTATTGTTTGATGAATAATTGTATAGCAATCAAACATGCAGTATTCCTTATCATCTATGTGTGTTGCTGATTTAGGTCCTTTGAAGAGTCTAATTTTCTAGCTAGTATGCTCTAAATGTGCATGTATGAGTCAGACCAATGTACCATCACAAGGGCAGCCTTTATCACAGTAATTCTGATGATGCATTAATATATCTTCAGAGCAGTGTCCCAGTAATGATTTATTAGGATGCTACATCATAGTAGTGATAGAGAATAGAAATTGGCCAAAGAATGACTTGGTCATTTGCAATATTAAAAATTATACATTATATATGGAGCTTGTCCCCATTTTTAGGAATGGAAACATTCATTTATGCCATTTATTTAAATAATGCATCATCCAAGGACAAGCAGTTAAACTATGTTAAATTGAAACCAGTATCACTTCATATTTTATTTTCTCTGCATGTATATTCCACAGCAATGTAAATAAAACATGACAAAAAATGCATATAATTTCTTACCAACCTGAACGGACTGTAAAAAAAGCATAAAGGAAGACAATACATCCTTATTAAACTAATTATTTATGCTTTGTAACTGTGCAGACCGAATTCCTTTCTATCAAAAGGATAATTTGCAAAAATTATTGAAAAATACTCTTTTTCCTAAAGAAATCATTGTTTTGCATTTCAAGTTTATTGTTTTGTTTTATTTTTATGAATTGGAAGATTATTTACCTAATGTTACTACATCAATTACTCAGAAAGTAATAAAACATTTTCTTATTGGATATCCTGAGTTTTTAGTTTGTTCAAGTAATTAAAAAAAACAGTTATAACTAATAGAAATGTGTTAGATCTACTGTTCTTCCCAAGGAGTTGTATTTTCTACCAGTGATAAAATTCTCATGATTACAATCCTGTTGTCTAACTCAAGGTCTTCTGGTAGTTGTTAGTTGTATTCCCAAAACCATATTTTTCATTTTTTAATGGAATTTTGGCCTTCTGGCTAAATTTGGGATAAAATTTAAATGAAATAATATAGACAACTTCCATGAGATCTACAACTTAAATTAAGTTCTTAGGTAAATAAGGGTGAAATAAATATCTTTACAATATGGCCTCTCATTTGGCAGAGACAAAAATATTTTCATATATAAATTTTCTTTTTTTTTTTTTTTTGAGACAGTGAAAGCGAGCATGTGTGAGTGGGGGGCGGGGGGCAGGGGGGTGCATTGCAAGGAAGAATTGAGGGAAAGAGAAATTCCAGCTGGCTCTAGGCCCAGTGTGGAGCCCAGGCTCACAATTCTATGATCATGACCTGAGTGGAAAACAAGAGTTATATGCTTAACAGATTGAGCCACGCAGGTGTCCCTCTTTAATGTCTTTCAAAAAAACTAAATTTTCTCCATAAATTTCCTTCATAAATTTTTAACAATTTCTCTAAATATTTATATTTATGTTATTGTAAATATGTATTATTTTTACTGTATCTCTCATTTCTCTTGCAAATGCAAAGAAAATAAATTATTTTTAAGATCACCTTTCCAACCAACTAAATTCCTTATTAATTCTAGCAATTTGTTTGTACATTTTTTTTTTTTTTTTGGAAAGATTTCATCTTGGATTTTCTGTGAACAAAATTACATCATCTGGGATCAATGATAATTTTGTTGCTTTTTTCCCCTTTAATCCTTACATCATTATGCGTATTTACTTCTGGATAATCTAGAATATTGCCTTTGAAACTGAAATGTTGGAAATCAAAATCAGGAAGTCTTATTTATAAATAATGACAAAAAATACGTAAATAATGACAAGTCTTAGGTTATGACCAGAGAAGTAAATGGATGAAGTATGAAAGGGGATGAGACTATTATTATCCAGGTGTTCAGAGACCTGAGAGACTTGCTTATTGCAGGAATCTTGATACAAACTGAAATCACAAATGATGTTGGTAGGCTTAGCAATTGAAAGAGTGACTGCAAGTCAGAAGCTATAGGCTGGGGAATAGAAAAGAGAGGTTCTGGGGATGACAGATTACTTCACTTAGACTATTTTAATACCATTGAATTCAAACCTGACATTTTTAGGGAAGAGAGAGAAAGGATCGCCTGGAAGAAGCAGTTAAGATGAAAGAAGACACCACCCTACTCCAAGTTTAAATAGGCAGTTCATTCGATTCAAAGGGTACCTGAAGGCCAGCAAAGACGAAGTCATAGCCAGCTATTGGGAAAGTCAGAGGCCCATCCTGGCCACACTCCACAAGAAGCAAGATCACATCAGACAGGCCCAAGAAGGCAGATGCCATGCTGGGAACCCCATGACCAAATAAGGAAGGAAAGGCTGGAAACCCTGCTTTCAAGAAATCCCCACCCCCGAATAAGGAATATTCTGCCCCCTTGTTAACAACTATCAGTAAAAGATAGAAAAGCAAACCCCAGGGCACATAGTTCTCTCACTTCTGTGTACACTCCCTCTCTCTCTCTCTCTCTCTCTCTGCATCCTCTACCCCTGGCTAGCCTACCTTTACATCTTGTGAGTATATGTTCACTTCAATAAACTTTCCTGCTTGAGTTACTTGTCTGCTGTGTTGCGTGTCTTCCTTGAGTTCTTTCTCATAAGGAGACCAAGAACCTTCCTCAACATCTTTGGTCGAGTCCTCAGGGCCTAGAGTCTCCAGGGTTCACCCGGTAGCACAACTATATGAGGGTGTATGTAACAATATCCAACACTGGTAAGACAATGGGGACGAGTATCCAGGGAAAAGCTACATTTCAGTTAAAACAAGAACGCAAAGGAAATTTTCAGGGTATAAGGGAGTGTGGAGTGTGGAGTGTGGCCAGGATGGGCCTCTGACTTTCCCAATAGCTGGCTATGACTTCGTCTTTGCTGGCCTTCAGGTACTCTTTGAATCGAATGAACTGCCTATTTAAACTTGGAGTAGGGTGGTGTCTTCTTTCATCTTCACTGCTTCTTCCAGGCGATCCTTTCTCTCTCTTCCCTAAAAACGTCAGGTTTGAATTCAATGGTATTAAAATAGTCTAAGTGAAGTAATCTGTCATTTCAGGGTATAAGGGAATTCACTAATTACCAACTCGGTGTTCCAGAAACCACTGGTAAGGTTTCAAAGTCATTTGTGGGTGAAAAATAGGTTAAGAGAAGGAGATGTGCATGACCTCATGATAACTAGAGTCTCAGCGATGAGAATACCAGTTTTACTGTGATCACTGACATTAAGAGGTTGGTACTAATAGTTGCAGTATTGATGTGCATGATAAGGGTACAGAGGAGAGGTGATCTTATCAGAGTCACTCAGTGTTTGGGGGTCCCTATTTTTTTCTTCTAGTGATGAAGTCGCAAAGGAGGGATGTGGTCTTATTTAGAAATAGAGAGAGAGAGAGAGAGAGAGAGGGAGACCAGAGTGACATCCTGCAATGAATATTGATTATAAAAGAGGAGGAAAAACAAAGTATTCTAATTATAGAGGATTTATTTCCTAGTTTTTTTTTTTTATTATTAAATCCAGATATATTAGCCTGCTTTAAACCACCAACTAAATACAATAAGTAATGATAAGATACATTTCAATTACTTCTTTGGTCTACATTATTATTTGGAGTACAAGTTATTCATAAATGTATGTTTTTGCAGATAGTCCCTGATTGATGTTTTAGGTCAGGTTCTTTAGAAAACAGAACCTGAGGAAGAACTTGCATGGAAAACTCTGTGGAGGTACCCAATTTCCTGAAAACCAGAGTATAAAGAGCAAAAGGGAAGTGAAGAACACACGAGGAAAAAAGTGCTTTTGTCTTTTTATTTTTTGTAACAAATAAATGATTGCTTGGTCTCAGACCACATTTCCACAGAAGCCAAGTGCACCTTAGAACTGTTTATCTAAATGGAAGATGAGGGAAGAATTTAAGTCACAGATCCCTACAAATTTTGTTTCCTGGACATTAAAGCCCAACCCTTGGAGAACTAATTCTTCCCTGCTTCTCAGCCACGTGCTCTTCCTTGATGCTTGCCCAGTAAGTGAAAAGGCAGAGAGGTCTTCCCACAACAGATGGTAGAATGCTCAGATCCTGGGTTAGTAACTGAGTCGGAGGCAGCCACAGACACGTGGTGACTGTGAAGACCCTGAAGCTGAGTGAGCCTCAGGTAATGCCCTTTGGGAGATATCAGCCACCAAGTGGTCAAAACCAGAGAAGGCGCATCTCTTGAGTGAATCACAGTTTCTCCTTGGGCTTGTATCCACTCCCATCCTTTTATAATATATGAATGTCCTATGAGAACAAAAAAGCCCTCATTTCATTCCTAAGAGGGTTCATAGAAGTGCAATCCTTCAACATCAAGGCCAGCTGTATTCTCTTGAAAGACTGAAATGGATGAGTAAACTAATCTATAATCATTGCTACAGACTTTAAAGTTCCTCATCATCTCACCTCTGCTGGATGACCCAGACCTCTATCTGCCTGGCGCTTGTTAAGCCATGTGTGCTGCCATTACCTCCTCATCATTACTGTGAGGCATAAAAAGTACCAAAACATACCCAAGAACATTGTGTATGCTCTGGAAATATTTCTCCTAACTCCTGCTGACAGTTTTATTTCTCCAGCATGTACCATATTTCTTTGCATCCTAGTCTTGTGGCTGAAAGAATTTAAAATGGCCTAGTTGTATTTGCCTCTTCTAGTTCAGTGAAATTTCTGTGCTTTCCTCTGCACGGTTTACCAAAGAAGAACCAGGTACTCTTCACCATAGGACTTAAAGTTGTGGAGATGAGAACCACAAATTTTCACAAACAGTGCACTGGGAATGTCGATGAGTCAGTCATACCCTTCGGTTTCCAAACTCTAAGTACTTCCAAACACGAACTGTACATTGGTAACTGCTCACTGCTGGGGTATTGGTGTATATTAGAATGAATTTTTTAATTATATAGTCATTTCCATTACTTCTTCTTTGCTCTAAAATGGGTCCATTTGCTTGATGCCAATTGTATGGGGTACTAGGTCAATTCATTAGGCAGTCTGCACTTGATCTTAGCCAAAAGGCCGAGAAGCGATAGGCAGTCTACAAATAGTAGTGTAGGGTGGAAGCCTAGTGCACAAGGAAACCAAAGCCCTGTCTACAGCATATATTGTTTTTTTAAGAAAAATTACTGCCCCCACCAACAAAGAAGAAACCTGGTGTAATCAACCTGTTTCAGGTTCCTGGCAGTTTAACATGAAGAATGGAACCATAATGAGATCTCAGTGTTGGTTTCTGCCACTGAGAAGTAGAGATTTTGAGCAGTTATTTTAGCTAAATAAGGTTTAGTGGGAAGAAATTGATACGTCTGGGTTTACAAAGAGCCTTATTTCTGTTATCATGGCCACTTACTTTGGAGGGAGGATGGTTGGTTTGTTGAAAAGAGTTAATATGTCCACTGCATTGACAAGACTGCAGTAGATATTTTCTGGAAAGTACTAATATGGAGCACAAAAACTCATGCTTTTTTTTTCTCATTCCCACAGATTCTAACCACATGAAAGTTCCTCAGATGGCCTTGACATTGAATTTTCTAGTCTTATTCCTTTCAGACTCCTGAACTATAGCCAATTTATTTTCTCCTGCACAAGAGTCAGTGTATATCCCCAGGTCAGGCCACATGCCACTTACACAAATTGGATGGCACTTATACTACTTGCAGCTCTACCTACTGACGAGAATTCTTCTACCCACTGAGGTGAATTCCCCTTCATCACATCTCTTTAGGTTCACCTCAGAATGTAAATAAGCTATATTGTGGTTAACTGTGTAGTTTCAGCTACTGCTAATGAATTATACCGCCTGCCTTTAAGCCATGCTCACTTTCTTTCCTCCTCCTTGTTGTCACAGAAAATCACCTGTGGGGCCATAGACTTGGGTTGAGAAAACAGTGCCAATATAACATAGATAGGTGATGTGGGAGTCTAGGCCGTTTCTTCACACACTTTGTTCATACCTTCTGGACCAGCTCAGGATGACATGAAATTGACCTGATTGGACTTTCTGACTCATGGTTAGCTCATCTTTTATCTCATTAATGGCTGGATATAGTCACTTGTTATCCTATGACACTATGAAACTGCTTTTCTGATGGAGTGCAGTTCTCCACAGCAGATGGCCTAGAATTGTTCTAGAGTCTTTGGGATCTATGTATATCTCTTCTGTAAGGACTTACTAGAAATTCCACAAAGAATTTTTTTTTTCCACAAAGAATTTTTACCCACCAGGGGCTCTTAAACAATTGTATATATTAGGCTATGCAGCATAAATGGAAAAATCTTTTTTCCTTTAGACTGCATATGCTGCAAATCCTGCTTTTGAGACTTCAGTTGACAAATGGACTTCAGAACTATTTTCCAGTGCTATCATGTTGCTCTTAAAATAGTTACCCTTAGACAGTTGGGCATCTTTAGTGGTGGGAGGTACAAGATACAAAAACTCTTCCTTTACCCTTAAGGAAATGTCCTGGCATGTTCCAGATCCGTTGAGTCCTAAAAATTTCACCATTGTGGAAAGCCCCTGGCATACATGTGTCTTACTCGGACATCTAATGTACCTGCTACTTTCTGGTCACCAAGTTCAGTGATATTGTGACCAGTACCTTGTTCAGCAGAACACCAAGAAAACCAAGGATGTAGGAACCAGGCAAACTGTGAGACTCAGTAAACATGGTAGTAAAGATTTAGTGTTAAATTAGCAAGTGGTAACTAAGATCAACATACCTGTTTTAAATCATTTCTCCAGATGAACTTGAGCTCACCTAAAGAAATAGGGATAATTGAAAAAGACATGATTTTGTCAGTACAGTAATTCTCAAACCTGGGTGTCCTTTGGAACCATCTGTGAAACTTTTGCTATCAGAGCCCTAAAACTTTAGAGATTTTTACTGAATTGATCTGAAAGGAAGCAAAGGTACTTTTTAAAGTTTCCCAGACATTTTTAATATACACATAAGATGCAAGAACCACTTTAATTAGACTCTTGGAGAATACAGACTAAATTTCAAGACCAAGAATATAATTTATTAGTCATCCATAATTACTTCAGCTTCCACACTGGAAAATAATACATTTCTAACAGTGATAGCCAATCATCTCCAAACCACCCTCCTCTAAGAGACAAGTCACTATTTAATTGTAAACTCTATTAATGTGGTAATGGGCTGGCTGTTAGGAAGTCAGGGACTTAGAATCTGAGAGAGCTCCTGATAATACTGTTACCCTAAACTCTCTCTGTGGTTTTGTAGTTAAACATGGGAAGGGAGCTAGAATAACCAGTGTACATTTATGTAAATAATTTGTAGTGTTTGTTGTACTACCAAGATTTCATGGCATTTGGAGTTTGTTTTGGGTTTGTTTACTTAGTTTTCAATATTCCAGTAATATGTAAAATCAAGCTACAGTGAATAATTGAATTCAACAAATGCATACAGAGCATAATTAAGTTCAAACAATTTCCATACTCTAACAATGTTTTAGATACTTGGATAATAAAGATCAACTGGTTCTTATTTCAAGATGTTCACAATCTAGTAAAAGCCAATTGTAGTTTGTTGAAATAGTATTGTTATAGTTACTATGCACAGGAGAGTTTTTTACATAATTTTATATCACTTTAAGAGATACATATTATTAACCCCAATTTACCAGAAGGCAAACTAAGTCCCAGTAAATTTAGTTAAACCAAAACTTTCATATCTATTTAACTTAAGAAATAAGATTTGAATTCAAGTTCTTTTGGCTTCAAAGATCATTGTAATTTCCTGTGCTATGCTGTTTCTGATTGTAGGGCTTCTAGGGAAGTATTTCTGTTATTTATATTTATAGGACCTAGAAAATAGTAACTGACAATAATGTAAATGTAATAATAAAGTAAGAATTTTTGTTGGTTGAATACATTCAAATCCCTAGAAATATTCAGGTAAGTGAATTTATTTTTCTTTAGCCTTCAGATTATTCAAAATTTTGCAAAAACATGTTAAATCATCTCCAATTTATTTAATTGAATTAAAAGAGAATTGTTTTGTAGACAAATTATGAGTTATCAATGCATTTGTCTAAGCTATTTAAGTCATGTGAGAATTCATGTATATTATTCTTAAATTCAAAATTGTTTTTTAATACTGTATCTCTGAAGCAGAATTTTACGGATTTTTTTCAGTTACCATGTTAAAACTTTTTCTTCTTCCAATTTCATTGTTGAAATATTAAGTTCAAGGACAAGTATTTTTTAGTGTCTCTCAAATATAGATTTTTCTTACAAAAGTCCCTTGCTTTAATGAAAAAGTTTTAAGAGAATATGACCTATGTCCATTTCTCCTTTATCATTTCCCCAGAGTCCCTTTAATTTGCTCAGAATTCACTCTTTCTCTATCCTTAGTGCTCACATAGAGAACAGTGATAAGCACTATCTATAGCTTGCCTTTAATTCAAATTTTACAGCAGTGACCCAATTGGTCATTCTGCATTGGTCTTTTTTTGTTGTTTCTTTTAAGGAATAAACTTCTGAACGTGTTTATTACTTCAAAATATGCTAATAGTTCTATGATAACAGTAGGAAAAGGCAACGTGGTAAGTTTATTTAAACACTAATTTAGTTCTCCCTCAATCTTTGTTTTTCTCCCATTTTGCTTGATTTCTTATGTGTGTTCTTTAAGAAGTCTTAAAACACATATATACATACACACTTACTGAGTCTCAAAGTCTGTGAAAGAAAAGTATCAGTTTTATTAGCTCTCTTTTTTTCTCATTTTAGAGACATAAAGTCTAAGCCCACTACATTTTTGGCTGAAGAAATGTCCCCTGAGGCCCATAAAACTTGCCTACACTAGATCAGGAAACCTAACTTTTATAAAGCATTTCCACTTTCATATGTCTCTCTTGGAATGTCTTTTTTCTTCTCTCCCCATTTACCTCCTTAACTTTCCTGAAAGTCTAGTAAAGATCTCTTGTCTGTGGATTCACCTTTGAAGAAAATTATTTTCAAAAATAAATTTTCTCAACATAGCAGTAAGGAATTTTGTCATGAGAAACAAGATGGAATACATTTTAACATTTATGTAATTCTGATTCTTCTAAAAAAATCTCATGTACATTTTATATTTAACTGTATCAGTGAAACAGAAAGAATTAACATTTCATATTTTACCTCATGTTCAAATTTTCAATTCATTTTACATTGTGACAGTAGAATCTGTCTTTTTCAAAGATGTTTTAACCTCTTTTATCATTTAAAAGCTGGAGATTTTAATGATTATATTTTTGACATACTCGTTGCCTAACAGGAAAAATGAACATTCATAGTCTTAATATCACTAGAATAATGCATAAAAATAAAATTATAGTTATATTTATCAAATTTATATGATATTCAAATTATTCAAATATGTTTAGTTTCAAATTCCAACATTGAACATAATTACTGTTAGTTAAAAATAATTATTGCATAAATGATGGACATATGTTAAAGCACTTTGCCAGCTCTGGTTGATACATTTGAGGATGGCGATTGCTTCTCTTTCAAACCATGAAAATCTTTGCAACTGTGATTTATTTTACTGACAATTTTTGATTCCATTAAAAATCTATATATTCTGTGCTAATGAGTTATTCTTTATTTTATTTTTTTAAAGATTTATTTATTTGTCAGAGAGAGAGAGAGCACTAGCAAGGGGAGCAGCAGGCAGGCAGAGGGAGAAACAGGCTCCCGTGTGAACAAGGAGCAGGATGCGGAACTTGATCCTAGAACCCTGGGAACATGACCTGGGCCAAAGCAGACGCTTAACAGACTTAACCACCCAGGTGTCCCAGTTATTCTTTATTTCAGTCAGTATCTTTTGCTGTGCTTAAAACATTTGTCCTGTGTGCACAGTGTAATGTTCTACTCTATAACCCACTAATCAATCAAATATCATTTAAAGTTTGTATAACATTTTGAATTTCGTTTATTGACTTTTTTCATATTTGATACTTCAGTTCACAATAAAATTCTTTAGTGTGCTGTTATATGGATACTTTGTTAATTTCTGACAACTCTTTACTTAGAGACTTTATGAAGTATTAAAATTTTTCTTATTATAAGTGAACATCCATTAACAGCAAATATACAGAATCCCCTTTGAAGGTTTTTCAGGATTGCTTCTTTATTAAAAAGAAATCTATTATAAGATGTCTCACTGTTGCTCAGAATTTATCAACTATTATTGTTATAGATTGCTTAATCTAATATGATTCAACAATAAACTTGAATATTCTTTCGTTACTAATATATACTTGCAGGATGTTGAAATGAAGGATAAAAATAATAAGATTCTCTCAATAGATGCAGAAATAGATTCAACACCCTTTCTTGGAAAAAAAAAAAAAAACTCTAGACAAACTGAGTTTGGAAGAAATATACCTCAACATAACATGTATGGTAAACCCACAGTTAACATCATTTTCTATACTGAAAAACTGAAAGCATTTCCTCTAAAATCAAGAATAAGAGAAGACTTCTCAGTGTCACCACTCTTATACAGCATAGTACTGAAAGTCTTAGCCAAAGGGATTCAGCAAGAAAAAGGAAGAAAAGGCATTGAAATCAGAAAAGAAGAAGTAAAATTGTCTCTGTGGGTGGCATGATCTTGTTTAAAGAAAATTCTAAAAATTCCACCAATAAAATGTTAGGACTAAAATGAATTAAGTCAAGTTTCAGAATATAAAAATCAATATACGAAAATCAGTTGCATTTCTATACACTAACAACAAACCATCCAAGAAAGAGATAATCCCTTTATCATAGCACCACCAACAATAAAATACTTAGGAATAAATTTGGCCAAGGAGGTGAAATATCTATATTGAAGGCAATAAAACATTGATAAAGAAGACACAGATAAATGGAAAGATATCCTATGTTGACAGATTAGAATTAATATTGTTAAAATGCCCACCCATACTACCCTAAATGATCTACAGATTCAGTGCAATCCATATTGAAATTCCAATGGCATTTTTCATATAAATAGAAAAGAACAATGTAGATATTCATATGGAATCATCAAAACCCTGAGTAAACAAGGCAATCTTGAGAAAGAACAAGGCTGGAGGCATCACACTTCCTAATTTCAATCTATACTCTAAAGATACTGTCATCAAAATAGCATGGTGTTGGCATAAAACCAGACACAAAGGTCATAGAGTAAAATAGAGAGCCCAGAAATAAACTCCTGCACATACAGTCAACTAATGTTTTACAATGGAGCCAAGAATACTCAAGGGCAAAAGTTTAGTCTCTTCAATAAATGGTATTGGGAAAACAGGATAACTGTATACAGAAGACTGAAATGCGACCCCATCTTACACCGCGCACAAAAATAAACTCAAAATGCATGTCATACATAAACATAAGAACTAAAACATTAAAATGCCAGGAGAAAAACAGAGGGAAAAGATCCCTGACATTCGGTCTTGGCATTGATTTTCTGGATCTAATTCCAATAACACAAGCAACAAGAGCAAGAATAAACAAGTGGGACTACATCAAGCTGAAATACTTCTGCATAGGAAAGGAAACAATCAACAGAATAAAGAGGCAACCTACAGAATGGGAGAAACTATTTTCAAATTATGTATCAGATAAGAGGTTAATATCTAAGATAAACATAATAAATCATTACTATCAGCATTAGATCTAAACTGAGTATGAATGTAAATTTAATCATACAACTAAGTTCATTTTGAATACCTTTGATTACTATAGGGTATAAATTAATTTTTTAAAAATCTATGAACAAAGTCTTAGGGAACATTTTCCTTTTAGGTTATATCAAAACTTAATATTATAAACAATATTTATTAAACAAATAACTATTAAAGTAAAAGAGCAGAAAGTTTATCCTAAACATTTTCTGGAGACCAATCTTGAGATTCTAAAGTCCTAGAATATAATATATTTTTAGGATATAAGCTTTTATGAAGACTTCAAAAAGTAACTGAATGACTCATTAATAAAAAAGTCATTAAATAAATAATAATGTGAAAAAATTAAATAAAATTTCCTCTATATTTCCCATTACCATTCAGAATTTTTGTTTACTTAAGGGAAAATAGGGAGATAAATATTTCATGCAGAAACAACTTGTGATCAAGATGGATAGGGCAATAAAATAAACTTCTCCTAAACTCTCTTCTCATATATTTATTCAATTGAACCACATCCTTTTTAAAACCATAGTACTAATAAGAAACAAAACAAAGAAAATCAATGACACATCTTCCCAGACTAATGTTAGAGAAATATATACCCAAGGATTTAATTCTCATACGTGTTTTGTTTAAAACAGTATAAAAACATTCTCCACAGATTTACTTCCTGTGAATAAATACAGTAATAACATTATAGAATGAGATATAAACCAGTAACTCTGACCGAGAAGTTATGAACTTAATTCAGTAAAGGTAGCTCATAATTTATTTTTCTCAGCAGAAACCTTGAGAATTTGAAATTCACCTTGCTTCTGTGAATTCTAAGTTATTTAAAAAAACAGTAATTTGTGCTACTGGAATACTGATTAGTAACGCTTTCAAACAGGTCATAGGTAGTTAAGTTTTTACAGATTAGAAGTATTTTGGAGGGGCACCTGGGTGGCTCAATTGGTTTGGCATCTGTCTTCGGCCCAGGTCATGATCCCAGGGTCCTGGGATCAAGTCCCACACCGGGCTCCTTGCTCAGCAATAAGCCTGGTTCTCCTTCTCCCTCTGCCTGCTGCTCTCCCTGCTTGTACTCTCTCTCTGTGTCAAATAAATAAATACAATTTGAAAAAAAAAAAAAAAGAAATATTTTGGAAAGGGCCAATTAACTGATCTATACAAATCATTGTCAGCATAAATGATAGTAATTAAGTTAAAAATTAAAAACTTTGTGAAACTTTAAGCTACATATAAATCAAATAAGGCAACCTGTTTGAAATTAGAAAGTGTGCTATATAGGAAAAATGGATTTCGAACACACA
The DNA here is from genome assembly GCF_963455335.1 of Martes martes. Lineage (NCBI taxonomy): Eukaryota > Metazoa > Chordata > Mammalia > Carnivora > Mustelidae > Martes > Martes martes. Next base: position 19,757,008 of record NC_137890.1, read on the forward strand.
CACACGCACACACACACACACACACAGAAATAATCAGTAAATCATGGGATCTCATCATATGGTTTAAGCGACTCTGAGACTTCCTGAGATGCAGGTTTTAAAAGGTCAAGATCATTCTCATACTAACAGTATGACAATATTTGCCTTTTCACTATGTTGACTCTTGTAAAACTGTCATGAAATTGTGGATAAAACTGCTTCTATCTTGACATTAATAAAGGAAGTCTTTCCAAACTGGATTAATAGTTTATATTCTGTACTACCATACACTCACTGGTGGAAGGGTGAGGAGGAGTTGGTTTCGCAGGAGTCTTTCTCTGATGAAACAGTGAAATTATTTATTTTCTCACATCTTGATTCTGAAGTACTTTACAAAAATATTCTGTGTGACAAAAGATAAGTACTTATAAAATTGCAATGATTGTGTTCAGGAAAAGCATTTTTTGTGATTGAGTTATAAGCTCAAGTAGCTGCTTTTTTCACAAAATACCAGTTTTATTTGAAAGAATGAGTGACAAATATAGCTATCAGTTTTGGGTTTTAGGGAGTTTCTTAAAAATAAACAAAGTAAGCCATCCACTTCAAGATATCTGATGGTATTTGCTGCCAATTGTAAAAACCAATCTTTGAGGAATAATAGAATTCCATAAAGCTTGTAACTGCCACTGTAACTTTCACAGATTCATAATACTTAAGAAACTTCTAATGAGACTGACAATATTTTTGCATTAAATAATTACCTATGTCGAATCTGAGAACATCTCCATAACTCAGTGAACCAATATATTCCAAATGACCAATGCATGAAGATACAAAAGTATGTATGGGGAAAAGCTCCGTTCAAAGTTAAAATTAGTCCAGTAAATTTTAATGTGTAAGAATAGAAAAAGTTCAGGAATGCCTGGGTGGCTCAGTGGGTTAAGCCTCTGCCTTCAGCTCGAGTCATGATCTCAGGGTCCTGGGATTGAGCCCCACATCGGGCTCTCTGCTTGGCAGGAAGCCTGCTTCCCCCTCTCTCTGCCTGCCTTTCTGCCTACTTGTGATCTCTTTCTCTGTTTCTGTCAAATAAATAAATAAAATCTTGAAAAAAAAGAATAGAAAAAGTTCATTGTTGTATTCTCAGATTCTACATTATAGCTAAACTTTAAGAAACTACCATCTGTCACCTTATGGTGTAGTACTAAAAATATTAACAATTACCTGAAAATTATTACAATATTCTTCTTTTTTATCCAGCTGCCTTCTATTTGTCAGACATTAAAAAGATCAGCAAAAATGTGGAGCAATGTCACTCTTCTCATTAATTCCTTTTTTTGTTTTAAAAAATGCAGTTATTTTCCTTAAAAAAATTTTTATATTGACATCTAATGGATTTATATTTTATATTCTTACATGAATAATATATTTAAAATTTTTTAGTTTTATTTTTTGTATAGTAAACATAGAAAAAGTAACTCACACATTGAAACTTAACATGTTCAAAAGTTCTTTTTTAAAGATTTTATTTATTTATTTGTGAGAGGGAGAGCACAGAGGGAGATCAAGAAGAACAAACAGACTCCCTGCTAAGCAGAAAGCCCTATGGTATCCCAGGACTCTAAGATCACCACTTGAGCCGAAGGCAGATGCTTACGTGACTGAGGCATCCGGGTGCCCAGGTTCAAAACTTTTTGGGCCCTGATGCATGTAAGGGACCAAACACTTGAGAATTGCTGCATATGTACGTTTTAAAATAATTGCATACATATATGCATGTTAAAGGAGATTATCAATCAATTGATCAAAAAATATTGTCCATCAATATTTAAAGTGTTTTCTATTTTCTGGTGGAATCTTTAAGGATATGGAGCTAAGTGGCTCAGTCGGTTAGGTGTCCAGCTCTTGATTTTGCCTCGGGGCTGTGAGATTGAGCCTCAAATCAGGGTCTGCCCTGGGCATGGAGCCTGCTTAAGATTCTCTCTCTCTCTTCCCCTCTCTTTCTTTTTCTGTCTCTCTTAAAAAGGAAGAAAACTTCAGGGGACCTGGGGTTCATTCAGTTGAAACTCCAACTCTTGATTTCGGCTAAGGTTATGATTTCAGGGTCAGTAGGATTGAGCCCCTTGCTGGGCTCTGTGCTGGGCGTGGAGCCTGCTTGAGACACACTCTCTCTCTTTGTTCTGTGCTGCCCCCTCCCTCCCCCACAGCTCATTCTCTCTCTTTTTAAAAAAATAAACCTTCAGACTAGTCATCATGTAGGTTTAGATATGAAAGTAGTAGTGATTGTAACCTTCACAAAATGTAATTACAAAAATGGGATTTTATAGTGTTAGCTCATGACAAGCCATGGCAAAATATTTACTTACTTTATCACCTATTAATCCCCTTTAGAAAAAAAGATGTATTTCTAAGTATATAGTTATATAGATATAGATGTTCTAATCTTACAACATAACATGAACATGTACATATGTACATACAATTATTTATATATGTAATGTTTAAAAAATTAAAAAATAAATATTAAAGTATAATAGTAGTATATGGTATTAATAGTACAATATTAATTTTATTCATTTTGTTGTTTCATGATTATTTTTCAAGTAAGCTCTACATCCAATGTGGAGCTTGAAGTCATGAACCTGAGACCAAGAGCCACATGCTTCACCAACTGAACCAGCCAGCTGCCCCTACAGGATTAATTTTAAAATAAATAATTAAAAATCATATTTTAAAATGTTTTAAATAATTAATTTTTTTTCATTTAGGTCATCAAAATATAGAAAAGCAAACCAAAGCCTAATCAAATGATTCCCTAATGGTGTTGAACTCAATGGAGAAAATAGGAATGGAATTAAGACTTCTAATTTTTTTTTAACAAAACTTTGATTTGGATCCATGCAAATAACTTATTAAACATTAATTAAGAACAAAATCTAATCCTAAAACTGTACATAGAGGTAAATATACCTAACTCTAAATCAAGTAGAAAATATTTTTTCAAATAACTTTTGAGTATAGTATTTTTTTTTTTTTTAACCAGGATATTTTATACACACAAAAGCAACTGCAAAGAAATACTGAATTTCACCAAGGAACTTTGTTTCTAGAATCAAGAAATACTAGTATTACAGGTTTTGAAAATGTTTATGCTTATTATAAACAAATATAAGAGTTAAAGTTTTTAAGAGATAAGTCTTTTTTTGAAACTTGATTTTTAAGGTAATAGAAACAAACTGCAAACATAAAATTTTGAAAGCTCAAGAAAAGTCTTAGGATGTTAATTCTGAAATGGAAATATCAACTTGAAATTGAGAGTACTCATGATTCTACTCAAAAAGAAGGATAAAAGCAAGCTGGAGATTTTGGCTCTGTTCTGTTTTTTCTCTTATTCTCTAAGTCATCCTTTAATAAGAAAAATTCTTATCTCTCTCTTTCTTTCTTTCTTTGTTTCTTTGTTTCTTTCTGGCTTTCTTTTTCTTTTGCAGATACATAATATTTCAATCTGCATCTTAACTGTAATAGGCTGTAGGTACAAAGGCTCTTTTGATTTCAAACCTTTGTCATTTTCAGTCCAATTTTATTATGTACTGGCTTCAAAAATATTAGTAACTCCCTATATATGAAACTATAATGGACTCTATTAGAAAAAAGCCAAACACTTGTTTAAATCAATTCAAACAAAACCTTTCTGTGCCTCTGGTACCCTAAAAATCTATAATGATATGACACCTTTCAGATTCCTAGAAGGTTTATTGACAGAGCTAGTCCGTAAGTTTTCACTCTTACGATACTTAGAAAGCTTCATGTAACTCAGACTGTAAATGGAATTCCATCTGAAATCTTCTGTAGTTTGAGCACCGTTTTGTATTACACTCTTAATTTCTTTACCTTTAAACTAAATCTTCATGATCTGAAACTGGTGTTTGCCCGAAGTCCCTACTTTCTCCGAGGACAGCTTGCTCTCTGCCAGGTTGTTTTAGACTCTGTATTTCCAATGAATCCTGTTTAAAAACTGAACATTTCTTTACAAGGTTCATCTTCTCTTCTCCTATTTTATTATAGATCATGAGAGGAATCCAGTAGGGGCTTTCAACAGCCTGACCAGATTTAACATTTCCCCAAGCCAATTAGGTCTCCGATCTTTCAATTAAAATGTTGTGCTACATCTTCCATCTCCAACCTCTAGTAACATTTGGCTCACCGTCCTTCAAGCATTTACTAATCATCTCCTCAAAGCCCTTCCTACTTCTGCCTGCTATCTCATCCTGAAGTCAGTTCCGTATGTTTTGTTACTAGTATGGAAGTACTTCACTTCCAGGTAGAAAATTCTGCTGTCAACATCTATCCTGCAAAATAAACTGTCCAAAAGCTTAGGGCTTAAAACAACTCTTCTATTCTGTTCACAATTTGGGGGGCAGAAATTCAGGAAGGCTCAGCTCAGTAGTTCATCTGTGACGCACACATCATCAGCATCATGCACCTTATCGAACTAAAAGATTGTCTTAGTTTCCTAGGGCTGCCATAACAAATTACCACCAAGTTGATGACCTTATATATCAGAAACTTATTTTCTCACAGTTCTGGAGGCTAGAAGTCCAAAATCAAACTATCCATCTGCACCATGCTCCTTCTAAAGACTCTGGGGAAGAGTCCCTCACTTTCTCTTCCTATCTGTGAGAGTGGCTCCTGGAAATCCTTGGCAGGCTGTGGCTTAGAGCCCTATCACTGCAATTTGCCTCTTTCTGTGTCTCCATGCCTCTATCTTCACCATGGTATTTTTCTCTGTATCCTCTCTTCTTCTTATGACGTCAGTCATTGCATTTAAGGCCCACATTCATCTAGGATTTAATCTTGCCATCCTTAACTAATTACATTTTCAGACTCTATAAAGGTCACATTCTGGAATTCCAGATATGCATGAATCTTGGGGGGATACTGTCCAATCCACGACAATGATTCTCTTCTAAGATGGTCTCCCCAGTGACATGTTTGACACTTTGGTGTTCCTTTGGCTTTCCCTCTCCTCCTCTTTCCCTCCCCTTCCCCACCACTCTTTCTCTCTTCACATAGTGTCTTTTTTTTTGTTTTTTAAGATTTTATTTATTTATTTGACAGGGAAAGATCACAAGTGGGCAGAGAGGCAGGCAGAGAGAGAGGGGAAAGCAGGCTCCCTGCTGAGCAGAGAGGCAGATGCGGGGCTTGATCCCAGGACCCTGAGATCACAAGCTGGGCCGAAGGCAGAGGCTTAACCCACTGAGCCACCCAGACGCCCCCACATATTGTCTCTTAATCCTGGGCTTCTCCTTATGGTTTTTAAGCTTCTCACTGTCTGGTGGCCTCAGGGTGGACACATTTCTTACATGTCAGCTGTCAAAGACAGAAGAATTTGAAATTTCCAGTCTCTTAAGGCTTGGGAAGAGAAACTAACACTAAATCTTTATGCAGTATAATATTATTTAAGGTAGTTACAACATCTGCCCAGATCTATCTGCACTGATAGGAGGATCACAAAAGATTAGTGGAAATTTTAATCCACCATACTACTTAACAGTAGGTGAATCATGCAATATGAAGTATGAATATCACCTGTGAAATATTCTTACTCCAAAATGTTTAACTACATTTGAATCTAATCAAGCCTCTAATCTCTAAAATCTACATTAGAGAAAATATAGAGGTTATGATGAGTAAGTCACATGTTTTTAAAATAAAGTAATCAGATACATACAAAACACAGAAGACAGCTGACCTGGATTATTCAAAGTATTGCCATTAGAAAAAATAAATGAGAGAACCCGACCCTTCCACACTGAAAGATACACAAGAAGTAAAATAATTGAAAAGCATGAACCTAAAATGATTCATAATATTGAAGTTATTCTTATAAAAATTAGAAAATTTTCTAAATGAACTAGGTATCAGATAATTATATTATATCAGATAATTGTATTATTATATGATATAAGATGAACATGGATAGATGAACAAAAATAGTAATGTGGTTACACAAAATAGTTTACTTTTGGCATAACCATTCTGAGGTATTTAACAGTGAACTATCATGATATCTATATTTTACTTTCACATGATTTTGCAACACCAATAAATTTTTTTAAAAAACTTAAATATACAATTATATATAGTTGATTTATTATACATACTGTAGAGAGAGCAAAAATTGTTAAATCAGCTGAACCTATTTAGGGAATATGTCATTATTCATTGTACTCAAATTTCAAATTCTATATGCTTAAAAATTTTATGGGAAAAATATTGGAAAATAACTAAAATTTAAAAGTAAATTAGCACAACTCATTTGCATGATGCAAGACCAAATGACTGTTGCAATACAATGTTAAGGTAGAAATAAATACTATTAATCTTTATGCATAAATTGGCTGCTAACAGAAAGAAAAAAAATATAAGCCTTCAAAATGTTTGGTGAAGGCATAGATTGCCCTAAAACTATCTTTTATGTAATCCCTGGAAGGCCATTTTATCAACAAAACTAAACTTGTGTTTAATCCTATAACTTGAGAAATAACCATTCATTTAATTCATGGCCTCATTTTTCCTCCTTTGTGAAAGCCAACATTCAAAAATGGAGATGAAATAAAGACATCATCAAGATAATAAAAGCTGAGAGATTCTGTTGCCAATAGAACCATAATAAAGGAAACACTAAAGGTTATTCTTTAAGCCAAAGAAAAATGTATCCAAAATGGAATATCAGAGATACAGGAAATGACAAAGAGCTATGAAACATTTAACAAATTTGGGTAAATCTAAGCCAATGTCCACTGTATAATAAACTTAATTTTCTGTAGTGTGTGCGCGGTGATTTTCATGTCTAACCATTGCAGGATGAGTGGCTATACATACTGTAAAAACGGGAAAATCAAACAGAATAACTATTTTCAAATCTGAAGAACAAGAAGCAGACAACTACGATCCCTGAGAGCAAGTGGAAACAGGCGATGCAAGATCCATCGCTGCCTCGGTTTTCTTACAGGAAGCTCTCCGGGCAGCAACGCGGAGAGAAGCAGCCCAAGGATAGGGTTTCCTTGAAGTAAGGAAACAAAGACTGACATTTGAAGTACTAAAGTGATCAGAATTTGTGTGATGGGCTGGTGTAAGAGAAGAGAGAACTACGTAGCAAGGAAGCTGCAGAAATCTGCCTCTGGGTTCCTTCCAGTCTTTAGCCAACGATTAAACTGAAGATGCTCTATGAGAAATGCCATGAGACCAGACAAAAACAACTACGGGGAAGGGAACAAATCCTGGAGCATGAGAGCAAAACAAAACAAAACAACAACAATAACAACAACAGTAACAACAAAACTACAGGAGCTGGCATAGGGCCAATGGGTCCAAAAGCCACATATGAGAAACATTATTGAACAAGCTGGGCATTCAGTAAATTTAAAGACAAGTTGTGTTTTCGGGGCAGTACTAATCTAGGCTTATAAGATGTTCAAGACATGTATGAACAAAGTTTCAAAATATGCTATAAAATATGGTCCATAAGGCTTTAACTATCTGCTGGAACAAAATCAAACACTCTATTAAGGAAGACAATAAAGTCCAAACATTCAACAGCATAATGTTCATAATGTCCACCATTCAGTCATAAATTATTGACAGTGCAAAGATGTAAAACCCAAGACAATAAACAAGGGGGAAAATGAGTTTATAGGAAAAACTAAGAAGTGACAGAGGCAATGGAATGAAATGACCAGGACTTTCACTCTTCTAACCTCTATTAAATGCGTTCAATAATATAAAGACAAAGAAAGAATGAGAACATCACAAAAAAGTGGAAATTATATTTTAAAAGAACCAAGTAGGAGTTCTAGACTAAAAGGAAAAAGATACTTGAAATTATAAACTCACCTCAAGGGCTTAAGAACATATTAGATAAATCCTGATATGTAAAAGAAAAGTGAACTTGAATTAGACATTGGGAATATGGAAAGTAAGTTAAGAATGAGAAAATAGATTGAACGAGAATGAAATATTAAAATGTGTCATAGGTTTAAGTATGTTGAGGTAGAATATATGACAAAATAGGACAAAGCATGGAAAGAACACAAATGGAAGGTCTTGTTATATATGAAGTGTTATATTATCATTTGTAATAAGGTAAAAATGTACATTTTAAATTCAGGATGTATTCATTTTGTATTGTCCCCATAACAAATTACAAACTACAAAACAACACACATTTATTGTATTACATGTCTAATCTAGGAGGCTGGGATGGTATCACTGGACTAAGGTCAAGGTGTCAACAAGACTGCATTCTTTTCTGCAGTTCTAAGGGAGAATTCATTTCCTAGTCATTTAGGTTATTGGCAGAATTTAGTTTTTTGTGGTTGTAGAATAGAAGTTCCCATGTTCTTGCTGACAACTGAGGGTCATTCCTAGTTTTTAGAGGCCACCATATTCTTTGGCTCACACTGTCCTCCTACATTCTTGAGCCCCAAAGGTGAGTCCTTCTCAGGCCACCATTACAACTACTCTTACTCTTCTTTCATTTTTGCAGCTCTCCGACCAGCTGGGAAATTTCTCAATAGTGAAGACTCAGGCAATTACACTGGGCCCGCCATCATAATCCAAGCTAATTTCCTCATATCTAGGTCCTTAATCTTAATCACATCAACAAAATACCTTTTTTGCCATGTAAATTAAAATATTCATAGGTTTTAGGGATGAGGGCATGGGTATCTTTGAGAGGCCAGTATTCCATTGACCAGAATAATTATTAAAACGATAAGAAAATAGGGTGCCTGGGTGGCTCAGTTGGTTAAGCTCCTGGCTTCAAGTCAGTTCAAGATCCTGGGTTCCTGAGATCAAGACCCGCACTGGACTCCTTGCTCAATAGGGAGCCTGCTTTTCCCTCTCCCTCTGCTGCTCCCCTCTCCTTATGCTCTCTCTCTCTCTCTCAAATAAATGAAGAAAATCTTAAAAAATCTGTAAGAAAATAATTACAGTAATTAAACAAATGATATGGACATGATCGTGGATGTTGCTTCAAAATATATGAAGTAAAAACAGACAGAAGGGGTGTCTGGGTGGCTCAGTGGGTTAAGCCTCTGCCTTTGGCTCAGGTTGTGATCCCAGGGTTCTGGGATCAAGCCCCAAATCGAGCTCTCTGCTCAGCAGGGAGCCTGCTTCCCTCTCTCTCTCGGCCTGCCTCTCTGCCTACTTGCGATCTCTGTCAAATAAATAATAATAATAATAAAAAAACAGACAAAAATGAGGGACACTAGATAAACTCACAATTATAGTTGGAAATATCACTACTCTCCACCCAGCAGGCAATAGAACAAGTAGACAGAAAATCAGTAAGATATTGAAGACATAAATAATACTACACTGCACTCAGGAAGAGCAAAATGCACATAATTTTCAAGTGCATTGTGCTAAGTTTTAAGTGTACTAAATAGACCATATGATAGGGTCATAAAACAAAGAAGCCTAATGCATCTCAACGTTTGGAAATATGAAGAGTGTATACTCTGACCACACTGGAATTGAATTAGAAATCTATAATCAGAAGGTGTCTAAAAAAAATCTTCAAATAATTCAAAATGAAACAACAAAAAATGAGGAAACTACAAATAAAATTAGAAAATATTTTAAACAGAAATTAAAAGCAAAAGGTCAAAATTTGTAAGATGTGGCTAGAAAATGTTTAAAATAAGTTATAGCTATAAATGCTTATATTGCAAAAGACGAAAGGCTTAAGATAATGACCAAGAGTTCCTTAAGAAATTAGAGAAAGATGAGCATATTAAACTAAACTCAGCAGAAAGTAGGCAATAATTACAGAAGCAGAAATAAATAAACTGGAAAACAAAAAAAATAATTTAAAATAGACACACACAAAAACACGCAGAGCAATGAAAAGTTTTTGAAAGGTACAATTAAACTGACAAATTTTAACTAGACTGACCAAGGAAGAAGAAAAGACAACTGAAGCTAAGACCATGAAGAATTAGAAAATCTGAATACCACTACATTGATTGAAGAAATTGAATTAAAGAAATTGAAAAATTGAATACCACTACATTGATTGAAGAATTGTGAATTGAATTAAAAACAACTTTTCAAAGAAAACTCCAGGTTCACTGGTGAATTTTATAAAACACTGAAGAAAGAAATAATATATAAACTTTTTTAGAAAAACAGAGGTAAAGAGAGCAATGCTAGACTTACTTTATTAGGCCAACATAACCCTGACATAGAACCACACAAAAACGGTAAGATATAACACATTAATTCCAGCTATATACAGAAAATACGATGCTACTTTCCAAGTAGGTTTATCTCTAAGATGCAAAGATTGTTTTCTACATTTGAGAATCCTTCAATATAATTTATCACTCAGTAAATAAAAGAGAAAAAAATGTATATGATACCAATTTCACAAAGGAACAGAAAAAGTATTTAACAAAATTCAAAACCCATTCATAATTAGGAAAAAAAAAAGTAATACAAAGCAACCCTCTGAAACCTAAGGATAGAAGGAAAAGTCTCCACCTGATACAGACTATGAACAAAAAAGTTAGTACTAATACCATAAGGAACCCTACAACAACAGAAAATACGAATCTAAAAAAATACAAAGGAGATAGAAATATCAAACTGTTAAACCAAGAAGAAATCAGTTAGAAAAAAAGCAGTTATAACCAAATAAGCTGATTTTTCATCATCGGAACCCTTATTCAAAATTTGGCTATGAAATCTCAGAATTAAAAAAAAAAAAAAAGTCAGATGAACTTTTAAGATATCTCCTGCCACTTTCATTGTCACCCTCTCAGCTATCACCATTTATTACTTAAACTAAGTAGTTAATGCATTGAGATACCAATGGATACTTGTATACCAGTACTTTTAAAAAAAATGCTGTAAATTCTCTATAAAAAGACATTTTTAGACTGGATATACACTTCCAACTATATTTTCATCTCTGACAAAAGGATATATATTGACTGTAAGTAAAAATTGGAAAAAATATATTACATAGAAACATTAACCAAGAGAAACTGTTATAGTAAAATTTATAAAATAAGAAAAATCCCTGAAGTATAAGTCCTTAGAAATACATTTTAGAAGGTAAATTTCTAAATAAATTCAAGAAATTTATACCTCAGCAAAATAAAAGCTTAATATGAAAATCAAATCTCATAGCTAAAATCATACTCAAAGGTGAAAAGCCAAAATTGCTTTTCCTCTAGGGTGAGGAACACAACCAGGATGTCCACTCTGGCCACTTTTACTTAACATAGTATTGGAGTCCTAGTCCAAAAAATTAGGCAAGAAAACAAAATAAAAAGCATCCAAATTGGAAAGAAATAAAATTGTCACTATTTACAGATGACATGATATTATATGCAGAAATCCCTAAAAACTCCATCAAAAAACTGTTAGAATTTGTGTTAATCCAGCAAAGTTGCAGGATATAAAAGCAATACACAAAAATCTGCTGTGCTTTTATACACTAATAATGAACTATCAGAAAGAGAAATCAAGAAAATCATCCCATTTAAAATTGCACCAAAAAGAACAAAATATCGAAGAGTAAATTTAGCCAAGGAGGTGAAAGACTTTTATAATTGAAACCTACAGGACATCAAGGAAAGAAATTGAAGAAGACACAAATAAATGGAAAGATATTCCATGCCTACAGATTGGAAAAATTAATATCGTTAAAATGTCCAAACAGGCGCCTGGGTGGCTCAGTCGATTAAGTCTCTGCCTTTGGCTCAAGTCATGATTCTAGGGTCCTGGGATCAAGCCCCACATGGGGCTCCCTGCTCAGTCAGGAGCCTGCTTCTCCCTCTTCCTCTGTCTGCCATTCCCCTGCTTGTGCGCTCTGTGTATGTGTGTGTGTGTGCGCGTGTGCACGTGTGAAATAAATAAATAAATAAAATCTTTAAAAAAAAAAAAAAGCCCACATTACCCAAAACAATGTACAGATTCATGTAATCTCTATCAAAATTCCTTTCTGTTTATTCTGTTCTGTGCTGTTATTTCCTCTTATTATGATTGAAATCCAGCCCCCAAGGTATTCCTTATTTTTTTCTAGAGGTGGTTCATACTTCATTCTCTGACTTTTGCTTGTGTTAATTTGACTGAAGTTGAGATCAACCTTCCTTTCTATCCCCTATGTCACAATGGTCCTTTTAAAGACAAGCTCTACATTCATAATGCCAGAAATACAGTAGAAACGTAACTTGCACTTGTGGCCTTACCTCTCGTTCTACATCTTGGTCAGTGTTCCTCGTGCCATTGCCTTTCCACCTTCTGCACACACTTAAGTTACCGTCTAGTACAAATAAGGTAGGTGTGAAAAGGTAAAATAATACAGATTTTTAGTGGCTGTAGAGAGAAATGGAGAGAAAACAGAGAATAAGAGCTAGGAGGATAGAGTCTATAACCAGACCACATTCTCTGTCATTAGCCATGGCAAGGATGAGAAATTTACTTAAACCCTTTATATTTCAGTTTCCGTATTTGTATAGAGGGTTAGTAGCATTTTATAATTTATAATAAATTTATAAAGGTTAAATGAATCCATCTTTGTATAGTGTTTAGAAGTACATAGTAAGTTCTATGCAGGTATTAACAAATATTTAAATAAATGGGATAAAGAGTGTCCTGATGACAGCAGACCACGTCTTTAAGAAGGTTTCCTAAAGGAAACTAAATATTCTGTTAGAATTTATCTTTAGAAAGTGATAATCTTGGACAGTATGTGAGGAATTGAAGGACACATTCTTTACATGAGATCAGAGGAAAGCTCTCAAGACCAGGGATTGCTCTTTTTTTCCTTTAAGATTTCTCAGAAATAGGGTCAGTTGCATTTAGAAGTGGGATCAGCAACTCCTGTACAATTTAAAGGCAGATAAAAATGAGAGAACAAGATCTTTTAAGAGACATGAGGTTATGGCTTGGTTTGGGCAGTTCTATAGATCTCTGTTATTCACAGTGAGGTCTGTGGACTAGAATTATCATCATTACCTGGAAGCTTATTAGAAATGCAGTACATTGGAGTCCACTCCAGCCCCACTGAACCAAAATTCCTGGGAAAGGGGTCTGGACATGTTTGTTTTAACGAGCTCTCCAGGCAATTCTTATGCAAGCTGACCTTGAACTACTGGTCCTTATTGCAATGTACCTCATTATTGTTGGACTGTAAGAAAATACTCATTAAAATTTATGTGCGGTTATCAGTTTGGGCTTCGGAGAATTAGGAGAGACTTCTGATTGTACTGAGAAGTACAGAAGAGGGCAGTGTCCCCTCTGGTTTCTGACAAACAGAAGCGGTAGTTACAGAGATCAGGCTGCTGGGATTAGGCTGTTGGCTAACAACAAAAACATCAAGTTGGAGGACAATGAGAAAGCCTGATAATAACCTGAAAGGTGTTTTTTTTTTTTTTTTCCCCTAAACACATATAAGGCTATATCTTTGAAACCTCTCCCAAATTGCTGGGTAAAAGTGTTGGTGAAATTATTTTTGACAAGTAGCTTGTCTGAGGCTCAAATATTTGTATCTTGGTTATGGAAGGAAATGGGACCTTGTTTTTCTCACCACAGAGGAATGAAATCTCTGTATCGGCAGCGTCTATCCATCTGTCAATCATCCATCTATCAGTCACCTACCTATCTCTCTATCTCTCATGTACTGGCATCTGCTCTAAATGCCATTTTAAGACGGTAACTATATACTCTTTGCTCTGCTACTCAATCCTATTCCTCTTCAGTTGATCTTTCACACGTCAGTCCCAGCAACCTTCCTAAAACCCCTACCTTACCTACTCTCCCTAGTGTTGAGTAAGACTGAAAACTAACTTGTTCGGTATGTATGACATTTTTGGATTCTTGATCATTTTTTAGCCTCGTATTTTACCAGTCTCCATACTTTGATCATTAGCAGACCATTATCTAGTCTCAGTGCATATCTGAGAGTTCCCTAATAAGCACATTCTTTGATTTTTTAGGTGTTTTCAAAGGTTGTATTTTCTAGTCCTTTCAAGTAGAAAACTGATAATTTACTCTCAAGACAAGTTAAGCCTCATCCTCTCCAAATAACATTGCTATACTGAATGCTGGATTAAGTAATTTTCCTCTGTGTTTCCCCAAAAACATGTACTTAAATACATCATACGATATTGTAATAGTTCATTTATTTCTCTGAATACCTCATTAAATAATAAGCTTCTTGAGAGCAAGTATGGCATTTAATACATTTATAAGTTCCTGGTGTGTCAACCAATGCCTGACTGGAAGAAGGTGTTCAACACATATTTATAAATAAATGAGTGTGTAAATGAATGAGAAAATCATGAATGAAGAGTAGACCCTCTATTTGGTTAATATGGTATAAACATAAAGAAAAGTAGTTCTGTGGGTAGGCTCGGATTTCAAAGCCAAATAGTGGCTCAGGAAAGGGTAAATCAAGGAACTGAGCTAGATCCGTATCTGCTCAAGTCACAGGATGTCCATCTTACGCCCTGAGTCTGCCGATGTATTTAGGCCTCATTTGCCCATGTTCATGCCCCTTTCTTCATGTGGGTGAAGTGCTCTAGTTGTTTATTTCTAGTACTTCCTAATTCAAGCTATTCTCCCTCAAAAATATGGAGAGTGTCTTCCACCATATAGTATAATCTCTGCTAACATCTAAAGGACTTTCCTAAACTCCAAATGCATAGTTGTCATTTTGGATCTCTGATTTTAAAATGGCCCTGGGAGTCCCATCGCTGGGTGACTCATCTGTCAGGGAACACACTATCTTTTGTTTGATCCTTCTATTTTCCTCAACCCCAATCCCTTTCTTCTTTCTACTGTCACTATCCTGTTTTTAAACACTATACCCTGTGTAGGGATCTCGTTTCCATGGGTCTATCTCCGTTGCCCACACCATCACTGGAACTGAGTCTCTTACTACTCCTATGACTCCACGAATCCTCCTCAGTAAAGAAGCAAACAACTTGATTGTCTTTGTATTCTCTGTAACGCTCAGAACTCAAAACATGGCCCATGCCTGATAATATATTGGCATATATCGCATGATGATACATACATAGTCTTTTCTTCATCTTCCAACTGTTATTTATTTCAAAATAATTAAAAATCCTTCACCGGGTGGAAATAGCATGATATTTTTAATACAGTATGGTTTTTAAAATCAGCTTTGTTACTTAATACCTGTATAACATGAGGTAGTCACTTTACCTTCTAGCTCCATTTGTGAAATGGTCATAATAGCACATAATAACAAATACCTCTAAGGGAAACATTAACATGGAGCTGGATAGTATATGTCAACTTATTTTCTCATAGATGATACTATAAAATGATTACTCCCATCAGCCCTATCATCAATATCAGATAAGTGGTATTGAGAACCTAGTTAGCATATAAGTAGATTCTTAATGTTATAATACATTAATTTTAATATGCAATGTATTAAATGTACATTAATACATTAATGCAATGTGTGTGGGCATAGTATATACTCTCTCTATATTTTTACAATATTCCTTCCAACAACCTTGAGTTAGAATCTGTAATTATTCCTATTTTATAGAACTTTAAATTCTATAGGAAAAAGTCACTTTTCCAAGTTTGCACAGATAAGTATTGGTGAGAAAAGACTGCAGCTCAGGACTGTCTGAATCAATGCCTGTGCTAATACTGGCTAATTTTTAAGTGCTAAGAGATTAAAAACAATGGATAAGAAAAACAGAGAAATATGAAAATTAAGAGGAGACTGAGAAAGAGGAGGAAAAAAAGGGGAGATTTCATCTTATATAAAGAAAATTAAATCCATTAAAAAGCATGCAGAAGTAGTTTTAATGTTATTTCATCATTTTATATATGTATAATATGCATGGATATGGATAATTCCTGATTCAAACTACGTATCAAATTATATTACCTCATTCATAAAAGGCAATTAGTAATTAATAAAGAAGTCTTAACTTGTAGTAAAATTACATCTTAATAGGAAATTTCAGAAGTTAATCAGGCAATGAAGCACATTAAGCTTTTCCAAAGGCTTTCCTGGTCTCACCGAAATACAATTTAAGAATTTAAGTAACATAAAATGCATCAAGGGAAGTAAGTCGATGAACATAATAAGGTGATATGTTTGATTTAGTTTATTTAAAAGCTAATACCAGAAAACTAAACATCTTGAAAATATGATAATATGATTTGCATCAAAATATGCAAGTATCATTTGCTCATGAACAAAAAAATGCAAAAATGCTTTGATAGGAAATAAAAATGAATTTTTATTGCTTATGGTGCATCAGGATTTATAATCCAAAACTATATTCAAAGACAAATACTTTAAATTAATATTTATGAAGAATCATTTAGGTCATGGGTGATGTAAGTAAATATAACTAAGCAACAAACACAAATGATGTTTACTGAAGTTTTTCTCCACTTATTTACTTTCTTAGCTCAAAATATGAAAGTTATTTTTAACTTAATGTGAAGATTTAATCTTTGTTAAATCATGTTAGCTGTCAGAGCTTTGAGTTATTCAATTATATGGAGAAAATCCTTAGTTAATAAAAGTTTAATACAATTTAAGCTTCCCAAGACTATTAAATCTCACACCCATAATGTATCAAAAGCACATGTCACTGTTAGATATTCAAAGGTAATCTGTAGGCCTTCTACAATAATAATGAATGCAAATCTCTGTAGGCATAAAAGGTAATACAAAAATCAGGTAGAGCACATTATAAGCCAGGATGTCCAAAGTTTATCTTCGCAGAGCAGCTTCACTGCAACTAAAATAATACCCCAAAATAAATTAAACACACATAATGTCTAAGCACTTGCTTCTAATAATGGGTGGAGTGAATTTAGCCAGATAAAATAGAAGTCTGCTAAATGTACACTCTGGCCAATTTAAATATTTGGTCAAATGCTTCTACTATAATTTTAAGTGTGTTTGAAGATAAATTTGGTTGTTTATATTTGAATATGGGTTGACCATGGCATAATAGAAATTTGGAAAATTATACTCAATGTTGTTAAATAAAATGAGTGTAATTTACTTAAATGAGATGTTGATTTTATCATTCATTAACACTTCGGAAGAAACATCCATTCATCTTATAAGACATTTACATTCTTTAGAAGATGGGGTGTTGATAAAGTGAAAAAATTAAATATTGGGCTTCTTAAAATGTGAATGTTGGTTCTAGGAAAGATATATAGGAATTCAAAATATAACCTATGGCAGAGTCACATAATACAGATGCACTAACATTTACTCAAATAACAAATTTGTAAGAATTGGTAATATATTTCTTGAAAACATAATTGAGGTGGTGATGAACTGAATTACTTAATTTAGAACTCTGGATCTTTCATTATGTAGAAAGTTATTGGTGAAAGTCATTTGACAAAAGCAAAGGGGAAACATAACATCCATTTTGACCAAATACAAAAACATTGAGGAAAGTTTCAGTACGGCAGCTTATCTGCAGGGCTAGAGATTGTAGTTCAAGACTGAGACAGAAGTAGAGAGTAAAGAGTAAAGGGAGGGATAAGGAAGGAAGGAAGGAGGGAGGGAGGGAGGAAAGAAGGGTGGAAAGGAGGGAGGGAGAATGGGAAGAAAGACAAAGGAAACTTTAATGTTGCAATGCAGCATTGTTTGAAAATAAAGACTGAAAAAATATAAACTCTAATATGAATTATATATAGATCAACATTAAACTATGTGACTTAACAAAAAACAAAAAAATATTTCCTCATCTGAAAGTAGTTCGTAGGTGTTGTGTGAATTTTAAAAGTCTGTATGGGGTGCTGGGGTGGCCCAGTCAGTTAAGCCACTGCCTTTGGCTCATGTCATGACCCCAGTGTCCTGGGATCCAGCCTCAGCAGGCTTCCTGCTGAGCAGGGAGCCTGCTTCTCCCTCTCCGTCTGCCTGCAGCTCCCACTGCTTGTGCTCTCTCACTCTCTCTGTGTCAAAAAAAAAAAAAAAAAAGAGTCTATATCAATAAATTCATGGTATATTGTCTCAAGAAGTGAAGGCTATGTAATAACAACAATACAGTCCATACTAGAAGGTTCTGTCTCAGCAACGAAGAAAAAGATAAAAATCTTCGCCCTCGAGGATCTTATACCATATTATGAGTTTATTAGGTCTATTGGACCAAAGTAACAGAATTTGAGTAACTTAAAATAATAAAAATATATTCTTACACAGTTCTCAGGACAGAAGTGTGAAATCAAGATGCTGGCAAGGTTCCTTCCTTCTTGGGGTCTCAGAAGAATACTCCATGCCTCTCTCCCAGCTTCTAGTGGTTGCTGGCAAGCCTCGGCATGCCTTGGCTTATGGTAGCAGGACTCTAATAGCGGCTTCCTTCTTTACTTGGCATTTTACCGGTGTCTTTTCTCCTGTTCTTCTGAGGGTATTGAATTAAAAATCCACCCTACGCTAGCACAACCTAATCTTGCTTAACTAATTATATCTGTAGTGACTCCATTTCTAAATAAGTCCACATTCTGAAGTTCCAGGAAGGACATGAATTTTGCCAGGCACTAACACAACCCAACAAAAACTCTGGAATGGATGAAAAAAGTAATACATAAAATAAGTGAGATATATAGTGTATTAGATAATGCTAATTGCTGTGAAGAGAATAAAGCACAGAAGGGAAAAGGCTGTCATCTTAAATCGGGTGGTCAGGTAAGTTACACTTAAGGAACACATTACAGGATATGGGACAGAGGTGCTCTCTCAATCAATATACAACTGAGGGATATGTCAATTAATAAATGTGCAAATAATCCTTAGAAATTGAACTATTATTTCCATGTTCACAATAGCAAAACCCTAGCTATCTTAACTATTCTAGACGTTGTAAACTTTCTGTCTTTGCAATTTAATCAGCTAACTCTTTGAAGGGGAAAACTGATCCTGAGTATCATGCCTGCTTCTCTGCATTTCCTTACCTCCTGTATCTTGGTCCCTTAGGACTTGGCTGCTTTGATAACCTTAAACTGCAGCTTGTATCTCCCGTTGGATTGCTTAAACAATTCTAGCTCTGTCTCCCAGAAGCCTTTATCTGTCCAGATTCTCATCAGTTTTTTTCTCCATAGAAGAAATAGTAAATGCCCAAGAGGAGAAGTGGCGTGCAAAAAAATTACACTTAGCTCGATGAGCTCCTGTTCTCATTGACATCTGACTGCCTTGGAAGCTATTTGTTGTATTCAAACAATTATTGTTTCCACTTAAATCTGCTTCAACGATAGATATTTTAGTCTTCTCAGACTTTTTCCTACTAAGGAATAGCTGAAGTGCTAGAGAATGTTGCAAAAATCCGTACGATGGTTTTAACATCCGATTCTCTCTGTTTTGTGATCGTTTTCTCGGTAACCCAACTTTTGCAATGGTCTCCTCAGCTTATTGTTCTCTAGCTTGATCCTCTCGAAGTTCTTTGAACATACAAGGTTTTTCTCATATTGGGACGTTTATCCATGTGAGGCTGGAAACGACTCCATACCTGCCTCTTCCTGTAGCTTTAGGCTTTTTATCCTTTAGATGTCTGCTGAATTATGAAATTTCATTGGGAGACTTTTCCTGACATACGTTTTAAGTAAAGCAGGCTCTCACCCACCAGTTATCTTTCTCAGATACTTAGTTACCTTTGAAATAAAGAGTACCATGACTTTTATGACTTTATTGATGTTATCTTACTACCACGAAATGAGAAACTTTGTTTTCCCTATTTTCCATTTTAACAGCAGTTCCTAGTACTTGCTTGATATAAGTATAAACAAATATTGGTTGAATTAATTTTTAAAGCCCACTGAACAAATGAAACATGAGCTGATTCAGATATGCAAATGCGTTATGGTTTTGCATAAAATTAAGTTGGATGCACTTCATCAAATAAGAAATGGAAGTGCTTGATTCAAACAATATTAAAACCACCATTTTAAAGTCAATCAGAGAAAGACAATGATCATATCATCTCCCTGATATGAGGAAGTTGAGAGGCAAAGTGGGGAGTTTGAGGGGTAGGAAAGGAAAAAATGAAACAAGATGGGATCCGTAGGGAGACAAACCACAATAGACTCTTAATCTCACAAAACAAAGGGTTGCCTGGGGGGAGACGGGTAGGGAGAGGGTGGTCGGGTTATGGACATTGGGGAGGGTATGTGCTTTGGGGAGGGTATGTGCTATGGTGAGTGCTGTGAAGTGTGTAAGCCTGGCAATTCATAGACATGCACCCCTGGGGCTAATAATACATTATATGTTAATAAAGAAATAAAAATTAATTAAAAAATAAAAATTAAAAAAAAAAAAAAACCTCCATTCTAGAAGTCCAAACAGGTCTTCCTCCTTGGGTTACTCTATGGAATCACACAATCACTAAAATACTGTGAAACTATCAAGGAATTCTGAAGCAATAATAATTAGAGAATTTTTATAGTGAGGTGAGTGTAGATTAATGATTTTAATTTACTACTAGTTTTTTTGGAAAAACAGGGTTATAAAATAATATAGATAACATATATGTATTACATTCAAGGAAATAATTTTATTTTTTTAATTTAAAAAACTAAATATTGTTTTAAGCCCTCATTTTCTACACAGTCTCCTAATTTTAGCTTTTAGTCATCATGTCAATATCTTCTAGAGGTTCTGAACTCTACAGGTTCTTCTAGAGTTCAACACAGTACGTGAAAGACACATATCTTTACTTTCACTCTTCTCTCCATCTGAGTGGTTTTCCATCCTCGGCAAACCTCCATACTATGTGCATTCATTCACTAAACACATAGTTCCAAAGCAACTGCAATGTACCAGCAAGGTGCTAAATTCTGGTGCTAATATGGTTGGGATGGGTATTAATAAAAAAATATATATATATTTATAAAAATTTTATATATTTTTTAAGCAAATGCTTAACTGACCGAGCCACACAGGCGCCCTTAGTCATGACTATATATATACGTATATATAGTCATGACTAAGGGCGCCTGTGTGGCTCCGTCTATAGATATAGATATAGATATAGATATAGATATAGATATAGATATAGATATAGATAGATAGTCCCAGGGGCCTGGGATGGAAGCCCAGACTGGGATCCCTGCTCAGCAAAGTCTGTTTCTTCCTTTTTCTCTCCCTCTGCTTCTCCCCCTGCTTGTGCTCATGCTCTCTCTCTCTCTCTCTCTCTCAAATAAATAAATAAGATCTTTCAAAAAAGGAAAGAAAGGGGCACCTGGGTGGCTCAGTGGCTCTGCCTTCGTCTCAGGTCATGGTCCTGTGGTCCTGGGATCAAGCCCTGCATTGGGCTCTCTGCTCAGTGGGGAGCCTGCTTCCTCCTCTCTCTCTGCCTGCCTCTCTACCTACTTGTGATCTCTGTCTGTCAAACAAATAAATTTAAAAAAAAAAGGAAAGAAAATGTGACTTTAAATAGGAAATTTAATTGTAAAAGATAATATGAAGTGTATATGTACATTATTCATATATACACATTATTATTTATTTAACAGGTAATTACACATTATCAAGGATATTGAGTAAACCTTCTTTAGATATTTAACATATTAGTTTATGCAGCATTTAGTCAAATCCAAGATGATATAAATATTAAAAATTAACATTATTTTATACAGCAAGAAAGAAATGTCTATAAATTAAACTTTAATGCTATCCTTTATTACTTAAAATTTATTTTATACTTATTGAAAGTGTTTAGCTTTTTAATATTGTAATTCTTGTGCATATATACATAAAAAGTAAATTCTTTAAATTGGTTGTTTTAGTCATTTACTACTTATTGTCATCAATAACATCTTTTCCCACATAATACAATCTTTTATGCCATCAAAGGATTGTTGGCACAATCCAAAAACTGTTGGTGATATAGCATTTCTTGAAATATTGTCCCATCTGTTTTTTTCTTAAAATATTACTTCAACTATTTTTTTCCCAGAAGTCTTTTCCAAGACACTGACCCCCTATTCTATAAATTTGGATACCAATTCTTCCTTATTTCTATCTCTTTAAAAGATTTTATTTATTTATTTGACAACCAGAGATCACAAGTAGGCAGAGAGGCAGGCGGAGAGAGAGAAGCAAGATCCCTGCTGAGCAGAGAGCCTGATAACGGGCCTCGATCCCAGGACACTGGGATCATGACCTGAGCCTAAAGCAGAGGCTTTAACCCACTGAGCCACCCAGGTGCCCCTCTTCCTTATTTCTAAAATCAGCTTTTCATTTGTCCCTCAATAGATTCACATTTATCTAAATTTTAAATCCCTTTTGTGTAAGAGACAAGAAGCCACTGACAAATTTGATATTCATGTTTTAATGACAGTCCTAAGCAAAATGTGATCAGCCTCATATTACTTTAAAATATCTATCATCTCTTCTGTGGGATTTGACTAATTCTCTTGACTTTCTTTGCTCAGTTTGTAATAGTCCATATTTTTCACGTATCTCAGTAACAAAATAAAGTTTTACCTGTTTGTGGGCATTACTTGGCTTTCCTTTCCTTTCCTTTCCTACCTTTCCCTTCCCTTCCCTTCCTTTTCCTTTTCTTTTCTTTTTTAAAAAGATTTATTTATTAGAGAGAGAGAGAAAGAGACAGAGCACGAGGAGGCAGGGCAAGAAAGAGAGAAACTCAAGCCAAATTAGAAGCCCAGCGCTGAGTGTAGAGCTCAGTGCGGGGCTTGATTTCACACCCTGAGATCACGACCAGAGCCAACACTAAGTCAGATGCTTAACTGATGGTACCACCCAGGTGCCCTTGTCCTTGGTTTTCATTAAGTGCTTGGTTTTTTTCTTGAAATAAATTACCAAATTGTAATCATTATTCTGACGATGATTATTTGCTTCACTAGTAAAAGTTGTTGCCCCCTACTCTGTTTTAGTACCTTTCTGAATTAAAATGACTTAGTATTTTAATCCAATTTATAATGCCATCTTTCAAAGACATTTGAGAAGCAATTAAATACAGCATATATATAACATCAATAACAGTTCAATTGAAATGTCAAAAATATGAAAAGCCATGGCCAAGTTTGTATATCCATATACACGCATGGCTGATATAATTATGTTTGAATGATAACCGACCGTAGTTGTGCAATATCAGGGATTTGGATGTATTCCATTGTTAGAGATGTTAAAATATGAGAAAAAAATGGACATTAGAAAACTAAAGAGGATGTTTGCTTCTGTTTAGGATGTGGAAATTTGCACCAGACCCCTGCACACAGTGAGAGCAATAGCTCTTTTCCTGTTTATGCACATGTCTGATTCTGAACACTCAGAAGATCAGGATTGCCATCTGCAAGAGGACTGTGCTGGTGAAAAGAAAAGAAAGGAAGCTTTTAATGGCCTTGTGACCAGATTAGAACACATGACTGGTTTCCCCATCTGATGTTCTGACCCTTGAGCATGTTTAGGGCTTAGGTGACACTTGTGGATGGGGTATTGGGCTGAAGAAGCAGAGACAATTATCCAACAGTTCTTTCATCAAGACATTTAAAGACACAAGTGAACTTGGGTCAACAAAACATACAACCCAGCCCTGAAGTAGTTCAATTCCAAATGGATCTAACTATTCAGTTTTCTTATGCTATTTTTCCAATAGAAAACAATGCTTGCTTTCTCTGTGGAAAGAAATAACATAACTTTCATGCCAAGGTTCTTTTATATGGAAAAGCTAACATATAGAGAATAAAATAAATGAGATTCAAAATCAACAGAAATAAATGTGACAACACAAGGAGGCTCAAAGATAGCTAAGTCAGAATTAGTCAAAAAATGTAAATGATATAAGAAAGAGTGAATAAAAGGAAACATTTCAACAAAGAAAATACCTCTGGAAAAAAAGGACATTACATAATTAAACATTAAAAATTTGACACCAAGAAATTATTGTTAGGACTTAATAGAATTCAGCAGAACACAGAACATAGGATCAGTGAAATCAAAGACAGGTTGATAAGAATTTTCTGAACTGAACAAATGACAAAAGTAGAACTGATAATAATTTGTGGGACACCGTGGAAAGGTTTATAAAGATTTGTATGCCAATAAATTAGACATACCAGATGAAATGGGAAAACTTCTGAGAAATGCACAAATTACCCAAACTGGCTTAAGAGGAAGTGGAGATTTCAACAGACCAAAAATAAGTAAACAGATTGAATCATTAACCAAAAATCCCCAACAAAGAGAAGTCCAGGACCTTATGGTTTCACTGGTAAATTCTTTCAACATTTAAAGAAAAATTAACAGAAATCCTTCTCAAACCTTTTCAAAAACATGTGAAGAGGAGGGAACATGTCATTCTATAAGGCCAACATTATCCAGAAAAAGAAATGTACATATCTTTTCCCTTATAAATACAGAGTCAAAAATGATAAAAAAAATACTATCAAACCAAATCCAATATGATACAAAAAAAATATTATATACCATGGCTAAGTGGAATTTATCCCAAGAATGCAGGGGTGAGGGGTACCTGGGTGGCTCAGTGGGTTAAGCCTCTGCCTTTGGCTCAAGTCATGATCCCAGGGTCCTGGGATCAAGTCCCACATCAGGCTCTCTGCTCTGCAGGGAGCCTGCTTCCTTTCCTCTCTCTCTGCCTGCCTCTCTGTCTACTTGTGATCTCTGTCTGTCAAATAAATAAATAAAAAATCTTAAAAAAAAGAAAATAAAAAGAATGCAGGGGTGATTTGATGTAAGAAAATTAATACCATGTGATATATCACATTAATGGAATGAAGGGGGGAAGAGTCTTAAATTTTGATCATCTCAAGTGATGAAGAAATAACTTGAAAAAAGGATTCAACAATACTTCATAATACAAACACTCAGAAGCTTAAGAAAAAAAGGACCTCCAAATCATGAAGGACATTTATGAGAAACCTATAGCTAGCATCATACTCAACACTGAAAAACTGAAAAATTTCCCCTTAATATCAAGAATATGACAAGAATATCCTCTTCTACCACCTGCTATTCAACATATTACTGGAAGTTCTAGCTAGAGCAATTGGACAAGCAAGAGATAGAAAAGGTTTCCAAATTGTAAAGGAAGAAATCTTTAAAAATCTCTATTCACAGATGGCACGGTCCTATATATAGAAAGTGGAAAAGAATCCACAAGAAAGCTCTAGGGCTAATAAATCCATTTAAAAAAGTTGCAGGGCACAAGGTAAACATATAGAATGTTCTGGGTAGCATAGACAAGCAAAGTTCATTCTTCCAATCCATGAGCGTGGGGTGTTTTTCCATTTCTTTGTGTCATCTACAATTTCTTTCACCAGTGCTCTATAGTTTTCAGAGTACAGATTCTTTACCTCTTTGGTTAGGTTTATTCTTAAATATCTTATCATTTTTGTTAACAATTGTGAATAGGGTTAATTCCTCGATATCTCTTTCTGCTGCTTTATTATGGGTGCACAGAAGTGCAGCAGATTTCTGTACATTGATCTTGCATCCTGTGATTTACTGAGTTCATATATCAGTTTTAGGAATTTTTTGGTGAAGTGTTTGGGGTTTTCTATATAAAGTATCATGTGATCTGTCAATAGTGAAAGTTTGATTTCTTCCTTGCAGATTTAGATGTCTTTTATTTATTTATTTATTTTTAATTTCTTTTTGTTGTATGATTGCTGAGGCTAGGACTTCCAGTACCTGTTAAATTACAATGATGAGAGTAGACATCCCTGTCTTTTTGACTGTGGAGGAAACGTTCTCAGTTTTACCCCATTGAGGATGATATTAGCTGTGGGTTTTTCATATATGAGCTTTATTATGTTGAAGTATATTCTCCCTATCCTTTGTTGGTAGAGGGTTTTTATCAAGTATAGATGTACTTTGTCAAATGCTTTTTCTGCATCTATTGAGAGGATCAGATGGTTCTTATCCTTTCTTTTATAAATGCAGTATATTATGCTGATTGATTTGTGAGTATTGACCCACTCTTGTAGCCCAGTAATACATATAATTTGATCATGGTGAATGATTCTCGTACTATACTATTGGATTTGATTTGCTAGTACTTTGTTGAGAATTTTTGCATCCATGTTCATCAGAGATATGGCCTATAGTTCTCTTTTTTTTGTGGAGTCCTTGTCTGATTTAGATTTGTCTGATTTAGCTCATACTATTATAGATTGTCAGAAAATTCTTTAAAAAATTTAGCGATGAGAACAAAGTTTTCTATGCCTTTGCGGACTCTCATTTCTATAAATTGGCTTTCATGAGTTTTTATTTTTATTTCTGTAATGAAGAAGACATAAACATTTTGAAGAGAAACTGCAGGTTGAAAAATGTAGAATTGTGTAAATAGTGAATAAAATACTCATATTGCATAAGAGTATATGTTTATTAAATCTGAATATATTTTCTGTGCTTCTCCTTTTAAGCACTGTACATAAAAGTGATATTGTTCAATAATATTTATCTGAGTAGTGGGCTTATGGATAAGTTTTCTTTCTTCTTTGTAGATCTTGGTATTATTATTGTGTTTTTATGTTTGTGATAAAGAACAATATTTACAGAATTCATTAAATAGGGTTTTACAAGTCTTTCTAAAAGGATGATATTGAAGAACAGAGAGCAAAGATAAGAAAATTTTATTCAAATAACATGAAGTTGAGAAAAAGCTCTAGGTGGAAAGAATAAAATGTAAGAAGTCCTAAGATGACACAGACAAAGATACGTTGAAAAAACTAATTTAAATCCTATGTAGGTGAAAACCGATGAGCAAGGGGCAATTTTCCAAGCAAATTCCTAGAGATGGTGTCAGATTATGTAACGCATTAAGGCCATGGCAAAAAGGTTTTGTTTTTGTTTTTTTTTTTTTTTCCCCTAAGTGTTCTGGCAATACATAATTCAATTTATATTTTAAGAAGCCAATTCAGGGGTACCTGGGTGGTTCAGTCGGTTAAGTGACTGCCTTTGGTTCAGGTCATGATTCCAGGCTCCTGGGATTTTGTCCTACATCAGGCTCCCTGCTCTACAGAGAGCCTGCTTCTCCCTCTCCCTCTGCCTGCCACTCTACCTACATGTGCTCTCTATCTCTCTGTCAAATAAATAAATAAAGTCTTAAAAAAAAAAGAGAGAGAGAGAGAGAGAAGTAAATTCAGACTTATGAGGGATAAATGGATTGTATTAGAAATCAGGAGGACCAGTTGTAAGATGTAAAATTTGGAAAATCTGTTATGTGGACCTAGCCTAGGATAGTCACAATGCAGACAGATTATTTAAGTTTAGATATTTTTTCTAACAGGCTTTGAGTGGAAAGTTAGGGAAATGGAGAAATCAAAGATAGTTCTTAGATTTATGTCTTGGACAGAAGAGTAAAGTAGGATGCACTTATTAAAATGAGAGAAGAAATGGATGGGTGGGTGGGTGGGTGGTGGACAAATCCTGTAAGCAAATATTTGCATTTTGGGACATCTACTGTTTGAGATTCTCATATATGAAAGTGGAGGTTTTAAGAAGGCAGCAGGAATTTGAGTTCAGAGTTCAGAGAAGATTTAATTAGATGAATTTAATTAGCACCATATTGCAAAAGTCTTTGACTTCCAAGATAACATGATTCTTTAAAAGAAAGATAGCACTTTAACACCATAGGAATATTAAGCAGTAATATTTTAAGAAGCCGGTATCCTACAAAGATTAAAAACAAACAAACTACATTTGACGATTAAGACAGAGTTAAATAGTGAGTCTTGATTTGCATTTCTCTAAAATTAACATAACAGCTCCCTATTTATTAAGTTTGTTATAAAAATTGAATAAATGAATG
Source organism: Martes martes (assembly GCF_963455335.1). Classification (NCBI taxonomy): domain Eukaryota; kingdom Metazoa; phylum Chordata; class Mammalia; order Carnivora; family Mustelidae; genus Martes; species Martes martes. Next base: position 19,784,817 of record NC_137890.1, read on the forward strand.
TATTTAAATGAATGTATTTAAAGTATTTTTAGACATTATTAAGCCTTATACAATTAAGAATTACAGTAAATAGGGTACATAAAGAAGTGTAAGAAAATGAGAATGATTTATAGAAAAACTTAGGTCTCTCTCCAAAAACATCGAATTTTCCTAAATAGATGCTGGAATATTTATTACATGCTCCTACATCCTTTTCTTTGTAGCTTCCTCAGTCACATGGTCAGTTGATCCAAAACCCTTGGTTTTTAATTCCTTGACCTCCTCACACTATCTATTTCTTCAATGGACTTCAGCCAACAAATTATACTCTAGACCTTGTCAACATCAATTACTGCATTGTTATTGATACTGAGATTATAGTGACATTTTCTTTGAACCCCAGATTTCTGCCATCATTAACTTTTTTCCAAAGATTCTTTGACCTTACTTGGATATCCTATCAATTGACTTTCCATCCTCCCTTGCTCACTTCTATCTCTATTCTTCTTATCCATGTTAGATTACAAAGCCAAGTGTTATATAATCACTCCAGCACACGTTCAAAACTCTCTTGTCATTGTCTTTCACATGCTTACCTGGTAAAGACCCTGGCCATGATTATATCCGAATTTCTACCTACGTATAGCTAAAAATGGCTGGGAAAAGTTAAGTATGCTATCTTGTGATCGTTGTTGTTGCTGTTTCAAATTATGATCATATTCACTCTCCTACTCATTTAATATACTAAAGAATCTCTAACTCCTTACACCACCATGAAATTCTCCCTTCTTCACTTTTAGGGAATTATCTTTCTTACTTCACTTAGAAAACAAAAGTGGAGTAGTGCTTATCATCATCATCATCATCATGCTTATCATTTTTCTAAATTTATGAGGCTACTTGAATTTCAGTGTGTCCATATACACTAACGTGTGTGTGTGTGTGTGTGTGTGTGTGTATGTATACACCTACTTTATAAATTCATTCACCTCTCAGTGTTTCTAGTCAAAGACAACCTTTCTAAGGTATACTGGATTCTATTTAGTTCCAAACAGTAAGGACAAAAAGCATATAGTTATTATTTTTTATGTTCTACAGTATTTTTATTTGTTCAACAACTATCTTTAGCAAACATAGTAGATTATATGTCATGTTAAGAGGAAAAAAGAACTCACTTAAGTCATCATATACCTCCTGCCCAATGTCTACCCACCTTCCCAGCCAAAACAAAACAAAACAAAACACCCAAAACAAAACTATAATTCATCATCAATGTCTATACTTAATCACACATGATCCTTTATTAACCTACTCCAATTAAATGTGCATTCCTTCTAGCATGCTAACCTAAATGTTAAATTTTCAAGCATTAATTTTTAGTCACTATAGAATGTAATCTTTCACCAGTGTGACAAACTGGATCAGTTTCTATTCCGTGAAATACCTCCAGCACTGAGTTACAGAACACATACCCCTGTCTTGCCACCATCATCTAGCCTTTCTTTTTCAGTTTCCTTTGCTGGTCTCTCCTTTTCTTCCTAAAGTACACATGCTGCCATAGCCTAAGGCACACTCTTTAGATCTTTTGCCTTTTCTATTTACGCTCACTTCCTAGGTGATAGCATTCACTTCTACAGCTTTAATCATGTCTCTCTGCTAGTGACTCCCAAAACGTTAACCTTTAGCCCCCATCTTTTTCCCCGATGCAGAATAATATATTCACCTGAATACTTGACTACTCCCTTGGAAATTTTAAAAGCTTATCAAATTTAGTATGTCCAAAAAGAACTCTTGGATTTCAACTACCACTGCTCCTGACCACTATACACGTATTCATTCTTTAATCTTCTGTTAGTTAATGACACTCTTCGTAGAATGGCTTGCCTTAAAAACCTTGGGGATTCTCACTATTCCTTTACCTTTCTCGTGCTTACATCCAATTCATTTGTAATTCCTTTCAACCCTACTTTTAAATCTATCTCAAACCCAGTGACTTCCCATCATCTGTCACAATCAGTACAATCTAAGTCAGAGAGCTACGGTCATCTGTCACCGAAACAACTGCAATAGCTTTCCGGCTAGTCTTTCTGTTTTTACCCTTGTCTCCTAAAATCTATATTCTTTTTTTTTTTTTTTTAAAGAATTTATTTATTTATTTGACAGACAGAGATCACAGGTAGGCAGAGAGGTGGAGAGAGAGAGAGAGAGAGGAGGAAGCGGACTCCCCACTGAGCAGAGAACCCGATGCGGGACTCCATCGCAGGACCCTGAGATCATGACCTGAGCTGAAGGCAGAGGCTTAACCCACTGAGCCACCCAGGTGCCCTAAAATCTATATTCTTAACAAATAAACATGACTTCATTTCTAGAACTAAAATGTTCGTTGACTTCTTACTATACTAAAAATAATATTGAAATTATTCCCAATGCCTAAAAATCTCGTTTTTGAACTTAATTTTTCTCAAACAGTTATAATCAAAATAATTTTATTAATGTTCTCAACTGTTTTACTTTGCTTTTTTTCCTTAGGCTCTCTACAGAGGCTGATCCCTCTGTCCAGAAAGCATTTCCACCATTTATTCGCAGAGATAAATAACATTGCCATTTTGCCCTGGATTCGGCTCAGCTGTCACTGAGAGACCAATTCTGAACACTCCATATAAAAAAAATTGCTGATCAGTGTTTATTTAACGGTTTCTTGTACCACACTACTAACTCCCCCAAGTTTTCTATTGCATTTGCTTGTTTTAATTTTTTTGTATTTTAACTTGTTTATTGTGTACTTCCCTACATAAAATGTGAACTCTGCAAGGAAAGGGAATTCTTTTGCCCCGACTACATCTCTAGCACATGCAAGAAAGGCTTGTATGAATTTAGTGTGCATGGATATTTGCTGTTATATACTAAAATTCGTATCTTTTAGTCTATTCAAAACTCAAATAAAGGTAAATAGGGTTTAGGTATTTATTATTTACATAAAGAGTTTTAAAAATCCTAACTCATATCCTATATTAACTCCTGTATTAATAAGGAAATTTGCAATTATTTAATCATTTTTGTCTAAAAAAAGGGTTGGCATTTTGGATTATACATTTAGTGAATTTGGATGGCTGAGAATGATAAACACATAAATAAAATTTATCCAACAGGGGCGCCTGGGTGGCTCAGTGGGTTGGGGCCTCTGCCTTCGGCTTGGTTCGTGATCTCAGAGTCCTTGGATCGAGCTCTACATTGGGCTCTCTGCTCTGTGGGGGGCCTGCTTCCTCTTCTCTGCCTGCCTCTCTGCCTGCTTGTGATCTCTGTCAAATAAATAAATAAAATATTTTAGAAAAAAAATACAACAATTTTTGTTTGATAATAATGATAATAATAATAATGATGATGATGATGATGTTCAGAAATACTACCTGCTGGGGCGTCTAAGTGGCTTAGTCAGTTAAGCATACAGCTCTTGATTTTGGCTCAGGTCCTAGTCTCAGGGTACTGGGGTGGAGCCCTAAATAGGTCCTCACTCAGTGGGGAGTCTGCTGGAGATTCTCTCTCTCCCTCTTCCTCTCCCCTTCCCCTGCTCGCTCACACACTCTCTCTCTGTCTCTGAAATAAATAAATAAATCTTAAAAAAAAAAAAAAAGAAATATTACCCACTGATTCAATAACTATTTATTCAGTATCTGTTATGTTTGGACACTGTCCTAGGTGGTAGACACACAGCAAAGATCACAAAGATCACAGTACACAACAATTTGCTGCATAGATCTCATATGGGGAGGAAACAGACAACAAATTCAGTTATAATAAGCATATCTAGTATGAAGGAAATTTTTACGAGCTATGGTGACAAATAAAGCAAGGAAAGGAGATAAAGTATACTGGAAGAATTAAGAGAACAAGTAAAGTGAACATTGGGGTAGAAAATTCTTCTGGCACCTTTACTGTGAGAGCCAATGTGTTCGGTACCTTGTTTGTATTCTCTCATTTTATTCAATTTTTATAATAATCCTCTTAATATTTACTACTTTTGCTTTGAGTTTGATTGTGAGGTCAGTGAAATTAGATGGCTGGTTCAAAGTCACAGTTTCTATGTAGCAGAGCAGGGTGCAATGCCAATTTGTCTGAACCCAAACCTCACGTGAGATCACATCTGTACAATATTTAGTGATGACATAAAAATAGATGGTTTATACGGAAAGCTCTTCTTTCATGGAATAGTAGTAAGTATCTATACAGTGATAAAAATAACTTTTTTCCCCTCTCTCTCTGCCTGCTTCTCTGGCTACTTGTGATCTCTTTCTCTGTCAAATAAATAAATAAAATCTTAAAAAAAATAACTTTTTTTTATTTGAACCAAACATCTTCCTTTACTGAGTTCAGCTAAAGTAAATAGTAACAAAGATGCATATTGATATATACAAAATGAGAATAAACTTTTATTTTATACTTACTAAATAAGTGCTTTTCGAAATGCTGTGCATACATTATCTGATCTAAATCTCCTAATGCATTATGAAGAAATAAAGTATTTGGCTGGACATCTTGTTTGTTCACAGCCTGTTAAATGTGCGAAATTGTAATATACATAGATCATGATGAGCAGTATCATGAGATTTGGTTGATGAGTTTTTGAGATGTTGCTATACTGATTATTAGACAAGGATTCCATTTTACACAAGTCTAATTCTTAACTATTAAACAGAAGGGATAACAGAATTAAGTTTAAAAATGTAGTGCACTAGATTGGTTTATTTTCTCAAAAGTACCATTTCTGAATGCACCATTAGAGAGCACACACATCATGTCTCCCTACTTAACTCCCGAGGAATCAAACTGAGACTAGGAAAAATCAGAACTCATAGAACTTGCTGGCTCTGAGCCACCTAACCTAATCAGCTTCAACTAGAATTTTAAATTATAATGACTACCAGGAGCAGGGGGAACTGAAATTACTGAATTAATCTACGGCAAAGTGATTTCTGTCCTCTTCAGAGACAGAATGACTAAGAAAAATCTTGAAGAATTATTTTCAGTTTCAGACATTTATGTTAGCTCCTGACAGCAGTAAAAACATTTCCTTGGAATGTTAATTGGATGTTTTCCCATTAGCAGTAATACGGTGACCAAAATACCTACTGTTTGACAATCGCTTTGCTGACATAACAGATAAGCATGGCTGACAAAGCACTCACTTCAAAGTAAACTGCGCTAGACTTCCACTAATTTGATCTTATAAATGTGTCTTACGGATCTCCACATTTAATGTTCAATTCTTAAAATCTTTCCTCAGTGAATTCTCAATGTATTTTATTTCTTCAAGCCAATATCAGACAAGAACTTTAAAAATTAGTATCATCCTCTTTGGTAGCTGGGAACGACAACATAGCATGTATTGCTGACAAGAATCACATGGTAATTAGATATTGTGAGATTTAAAACTGTTTTACTGTGGGTTTTGCTTCATTTTTGGCTAAGCATCATGCTAGCTACAGAAAAAAAGGTGTTTATTACTAAAGATAGACAAGTCTCACTGGAGCTTGAGGGCAGTGGTTGCGGTTTCACAGAGACAGTAACTGAATTCAGGGCACCCTAGAGGACACTTCTAGAAGTTACTCGTTAATTATGATTTTGTTACATTACTATTAATGTGGCTCAGCTACTCTTGCCTAATATCCCAGTACTATGCAGCAGATTCCCTTATTGTTCCTTTTTTATTTTTTTATCTTTTAATTTTTTTTATAAACATATAATGTATTATTAGCCCTAGGGGTACAGGTCTGTGAATCGCCAGGTTTATACACAGCACTCACCATAGCACATACCCTCCCCGATGTCCATAACCCAACCACCCTCTCCCACCCCCTTCCCCCCGCAACCCTTAGTTTGTTTTGTGAGATTAAGAGTCTCTCACCATTTTTCTCCCTCCAGATTCCGTTTTGTTTCATTTATTCTTTTCCTACCCCCAAAACCCCCCACCTTGCCTCTCAACTTCCTCGTATCAGGGAAATCATATGATAATTATCTTTCCCTGACTGGCTTATTTCGCTCAGCATAATACCCTCTAGTTCCATCCACGTGGTTCCCTCATTGTTTCTTAATCAACATTCTCAATACAGAGTCTACTGAGGTTACACAGAAATTTTTATCACAGTCTTTTTCGTAAACCACAGGCCAATCTGCTAGCTATGGGCCTACCCCATAAAAATGAAAGGATAGAAGATGAAACAGAAATTGTAACTGAGAGTTGACAGTACGAGTAGTCTGTTTTAAGAGTTCAAATTGCCATTCAGCACATCATTAGATACAAAACAGTCTTAATTTAAATTAATGTTTCAAAAGAAAACTCATATCATAAATATCACTAATTCACCAATTCAATACTATTAAAAATATTCTTACATCATATATGGTGAAATATATATTAAGGTCCTTATTATTATTATTATTGGTATTATGTTAATATTTAAAACTTCCTAATATGCTCACTATGTTGATAACTGAGTATTAACTCCAGGCAATTAAAGAGTTGCATCTAATTTGAATAAAATGATCACCAGTCTCAGAGGACCAATATTTTATAAAAAAATGGAAGACACAATCTGAAGGGAATTCAGTGGTTCCTCCTACTCAAAACTGTCTTTTACCTATCATAGATTCTCACTCAATACTATCTTTCTGCTTTAAAAACCCATACACTTAACTATTCCTAAGAGATTGTTAGTGCCAATGTCTAAGACGTATTTTGCAATAAAATGTCATAACACACTCTGTATAGCCTGCTCTCCTTAAAATGCCAATCTGGAAGTCTGGATTATATGCAAAACTACATATTTGGTTAGTAAAAAACAAAACAAAACTTCCTGTTGGCTTCTTAGTTCCACTGAAAGGAAACTTCTCTCATTGATAAATGTCTTCAATATAAATATACTTATATGAAAATTATTAATGGCCTGTGTGGAGATTAACTTCTATTGTTACTGTTGTTGTTAAAAACAGTTCAGAATTGACCAATATATTATAAAACCTAGAAAAATAATACAAAGAACTAGAAAATGTTTATTTGTGCTTCAATTTTAGGGTTGACCAGGTATAATTATAGTTATAAAATTGATCTGATGTTTCCATAACTATTTATAATGGCCACCCATTCCTCTTCTCGTTTTTTTATACCTTTTTCATTATGTGGATTTTTCCTTCATACTTAGTCTTTTTTTTCCACAAAACACCATGAGGTAATATTCGATTTCAGTTAGTCATACGATAATACATATATTGATTCTTGAATTCTTATTTATTTAAAGCACAAAATCTCAAATTTACCAAAACGCAGAATGGTCTAAAGTAATTTATGAAACAAATAAATATATGCTGCAACTTGTTATTTTATTTTATTTTACATTTTATTTTCTTTTTTGCAACTTGTTATTTAAAATATTTGTATAGACTGAGCTGAATCATGCCATTCAAGACATATTTTAGGTAATAGTTGAACTAACATATTCTATTGAATTGCTCTATTTTTAATCCAAAATTTATTAAAATAAATTTACTGTTGTACTATAGGAATATTGTTGTTATAAGAACATTTAGATTAATTTTCTACATATATATATATAGAAAATGTGGAAAATAACTTGCGTTATATTTTTATAATCCATATGCTGAAATTTCACACATATGCAACATATTTCACATCTTCATAGCATAAATGGCTTTCATTAAATGTAACCAAATAAAAATGTATAGTTTTCATATATCTTCAATGTATATGAGAGTAAGACTTCCTTGCTTTCCTCTATATTTAATTAGGCAAGTAGGATATAATATAATTTTTTTAATCATTAAGCTTTTTGAGGAATTTCAGAAGGAATTAGTTGTTATATATTTATCTAGACAAATGACTCATGAGAAGTGTTTTTGGTGAATTCTGGCTCTATATAATATTAGGTGTTCTGTGATCAATGCCTGCTGTAGTCAAATAAATCTGAGAAATTAATCTTTACAAGAGCTTATCCTTTTTTTAAAGTTTTTTTTTTTTTAATTTTATAGAAAGAGAATGATTGCATGTGCAGAGAGAGAGGGAGACAAGCAGACCTTCCCCTGCTCAGTGGGGAGCCCTATGTGGGGCTCAATCCCAGGACCCTGAGATGAAATCAAGAGCCAGTTGCTTAACCAACTGAGATAGCCAGATGCCCCAAGAGCTTATCCTTGTTGCGTCACAGTCAAGGCTCACAGAACTTTGTTGGAGGTAAAACAACCAAATATATAATTCAACAGCAAATTCTTCAACACACAACCAAACACACAAACAGAAACAGTTTAACCTAGTGTTGGCTAAAAATATTTGATTAAGGTATTTTTTTCCTTCATGAAACTTATTTTATAAAGCATAATTTGGAGAGCAATCAAGATTGAATGCATTAAATTTATATTGGAGAAAATGAAAAATAAGTTTACTTAACTTCACTTTCTTCATCTTTTAAATGGGCATGATGCCATCATTTTTATTGTTAAGATTTGAACTATAAAAGTAAATATAGTTTTAACACATGACAGCTATTATTTCCAATACCCCAAAATATATTCTGATGTACTTGTACCTTTAAAAGGTACATATTTTCCATAATTCTGTCATTATTTTTATTAAACTCAATCACCACAGATTAAATGCTTCATGAGACTGAACATTAAATTAACTTAAATTATAACAAGTAAGCAATTACCAAGTCAATGCTAATGCCCTAATATTTTGTGATAATATTCGCACTTAGATCTGTACTCCCCCAAATGATTCTTTGTTCTTTCATTAAGGGCAAAGACCATGTTAGCATCCCTTTCACTGATGTCAAAATAGCTGATCCCTATCTCGCCATAAGAAAAGATTGTGGGAAAAGGGTGAGGAGTTGGCAATCTACAATGTCACAAACTTGGGTACTATATAATATTTCTTGTACTCACTGTAATTATTTACTGTTAAGATAGCAAGATCTTCTGAAGCTTTTTTCTCCTGAAATTGCTCTTTTTTTTTTTTTGGCTTATTTACAATTCTCCATATCCCCTGAATTAGATTTATATTGGTATATAACAAATCACAAACTTAGCATTTTTTTTTTAAGATTTCCATTTATTTATTTATTTTACAGACAGAGATCACAAGCAGGCAGAGAGGCAGGCAGAGAGAGAGAGAGAGGAAGGGAAGCAGGCGCCCTGCTGAGCAGAGAGCCAGATGTGGGGCTCGATTCCAGGACACAGGGATCATGACCTGAGCCAAGGCAGGGGCTTTAACCCACTGAGCCACCCAGGCGCCCCACCACAAACTTAGCATCTTAAAACATCCCACACCGTACCTGTGGGTCACCAGTCTGGGTGTGGCTAGGCTGTGTCTTCTTCAGGATGGCCCTCAGGACTGAGTTCTTATCTGAAGGCTTGATTAGAGAAGGGTACAATTCCCACTCATACAGGTTATTGGTTGTATTCATTTTCCTGCAGCTGAAAAATTCAGGGAAGCTTGAGTTTTCAAAGTCAGCAATGGAGGAAAGGAGAAAGAGATTGTAGAGCAAGTCAGTTAGCAAGATGGTATTTTACATAACGTAACAATCATGTGATATCCCATCACCTTTGATATGTGATGCTATGTAGTCACTGGAATGACATCTAATCACTTCTAACTGCATTCTATTGGTGAAAAGAAAGTCACAGATTCTGCTTACACAAAGATGAAGATTTTACAAAGGAGTAAGAGTGAATACCAACAGGTGTCTCTGCCATATGCCGGTGTCACAGAGGAGGATATGGGAGGGATCGACGAGTCCCTTGGCGTTCTCCCCTGCTTTGGAAACCCAGAGCTCTTCAGGTTCACCAGGACACAATAGAGAGCTGTAAAGATTACACACCTCCCCTCCCTCTCTCCAGGACCCTGACGACACAACCTAGATGTTCACATTTTCATTTCCTTCATTAGGAAAGACTGCTCTCATAAAGTTGAAGCAGGTAATCAGAAGGATAAGTCACTACAATGCTGAAGTGTAACACATCCTATGACTCTATTTGTCCCCAGTCTCTAAAGCTGCAAAGTGGAGACATTCAACACCTCAAATAACAGTGCCTTGGGCATCAGTGAATACTTCCTATCCTGGTTATTGTCACACACACCCAGCATTCATCCCTACTCTTCATCCCGCTCTCACCGTACTGCAAGGACCGAAAGGCTGAAAACCACAATCCCAGACTCTTTCCACATAAGTGTGAGATATGATTCAGGTTGTTAGGAGGAAAGGAGCCCATACAAGATTGGGAAGGCAGAATCTGTTCACCCCTAAGCTGCAGTGGAGACTGATACGAGTTTGTAGAACAGAAAGCCGCTGTGCTTCAATGTGTAAGAACAAGTTTATGGTGCCGGGCAGCTCTGAAAGTAGCAAATTTTATGCAGTGTCCCGAAGCCTGAGTGGTTGAAGGAGACTTTGATGACTTCCGGATTGCAGCAATAGCTGCCACAGCATGAACTTGAAGCCTGGGGACAATGACCTGACTTCAAACTGATACCTTCCAACAATTAAAATGTGAAATACTTGGTGCAGGTTTTTCTTTTCTTTTTCTTTCTTTCTTTTATTTTTTGCGTTAGAACTTGTATAAGCATCTTCAAAATGTAAGTCTATCCTATAAATCTTTCAAAAATGATGTGTCTCGCTTTGATAGCTTCTTGGTTTATAAATGAAGATGATTCCAAGGTTTCTGGTCTTTTCTTTGTTCAGTGGAATGTGCAGTTAATTTCTTTTGAACATAAAACTTACACATTTAAACATTACACTTCTTTGATTACATTTATGTTTGAATATAGGTAATTTACCACTTTCACTGTTTTTATGCATAAATTCACATTGTGTGGATGATTTCCATAAATAGCTGGCAAGAATCACATAACCATGAGACTTAAGAAAAGTGACTACATTGTGTATATTGTTAGTGATTTAATATTTTTAATAAAAATCTTGCTTCAAGAGGCATCATAGACAACGTTAAAATAATGTTAGTCCCAGACAATAACCAAAAATGGTTGTAAGACCTCAAATTTATTCTGCAATCAAGTGTTTAGGAAATAAAAACCTACAACAGAAAGAGGTCTATTAAGTTAGTTTTAATAAGAGTAGTCAGAAGAGAAATGATCGTATACCACTTTTAACTAAACACAGATACATTGCAACACATTTAAATTTGCTGAAGAAAAATTACCTGTATCAAGGAGATTCTGAGTCAAATGACAAGGGGAAGAAAGCTGTAAGCATATAGCGCCACTTATGTTATTAATCTGAATGACAGGGAGGAAGAGAAAGATAACAATTGATGCTGACTGTGCAGAGTGTGAGCCATGAATTAATTTTCTCTGACAATGACACCTTTCAGAGGACACTGGCCACAAGCGGTAACATTTGGCTCGGAAAATAAAATGCAAATAGAACCACTTCTTAAAAAAAAAAAAAATCACAGGATCATGGTAGGACATATTTATTTTTCTATTGGGTTTCCTAATATACATGACATTGTTGATAAAGAAACTACAATTTCCAGGGCCTTATTTTCTTACTGTTTCAGATAAAAAAGCATTTAGTTATATGGACTTCCAGAACAGGAATGCAACTCTAAGAAAGCCATGCCTATAAAAAGATGGCTGAAGCAACTACTATTTACTTATTTTGTTAGCATCACTCTTTTAAGAAATCATTACAAGATAAACGAAGATTATGTATTTTTAAAACAGAATACCTCTCTAAATAAACATGATAAATTTAGGAACAAATATGTCCCCCCAAATTAAAATAAAATCATAAATTAGGAAACCAGAAAGGGATTATACTTCTCCTTCATATACAAAATTATCCTAGAAAGTTTAGGTTGACTTAAATTGCCTTCTGTTCTTGCATATTTAGCAATACAATTGGAGCAAATGTTAATCTCACCCTGTTATCAGCACACATTTGGATTGGGGAGTTTACTAGCCTATTTGCATATTTGCAATAGCTTTCCAAGTTGCAGTCTGTGTGTTGATGGAGAAAAGCCTCCTTCATTTGTCTACTACAGTGCCTGAGAGTAATATTCTCTTAACAAAGATATTTTCACTATCCCAAAACATTGCTTGTATCACCAGTTGAGACAGATCATGTATCCAAGGAAACAAGGGATTACATCAGCCTAGAACAACACCACTTAATTAAATATATTATTGATGTAAAGTGAAATTTACCACTCACAATGAACTTCATCTTATTGAGTTTTCCTTTCTTTGCTCTTAGGAAGAAGAAAAAGAGAAAGCAGAAAAAAATAGCTGTATACACACTTGCCAAAAGTACGAAATCATTTCCCATCAATATTTGCCACTAGAATTCCTCTTAAGAATCTGCATTTGTTTGTAAAATATCCTGAAAAGCATTTGGACATATAAACTTATCCTGCATGAGACCTAGGTTTGAAAAGAATTCTTAGATGGAGAAAAGCATGCAGTGGGTGATGAGGATGTGTTCTAACTTGAAAAGAATGAAGGAAGATGTAGGACAGTGAGACCTGCAAGATAACTGGGAGCCTGCCCACTCAGATATTTGAATCTTTGCCAGGAAAGGCAAAATCTCTGGTGCAATTAATTTAAAGAAGTGCTCAGTTTGAATGGATTGTCTGTGGGAACTGATGATGGAGTGCAATTTATGCTGGGATTGTTATCTTATTGCTGAGTATGGAAGTAGAAATTCCTGATGAATGACATCATGGAACTCATAAAAATTAAAGGAAGAATTCTGAGCTATCACAAACCTTCGGATATGGGATTATAGTGAAAAAAAATATATATATATACATCTACCTACTTATACATACATACACATTATTAAGTCATTTCTTTTGATGAAAATTGCAATATTCATAGAAGAAAGCTATAATGACATATTACTTGTTCTTTTTTTAATTTTATCAAACCCCAACATTTACTAAAACAGAATTGTAATTTATGTTAAAATATATATATGACATATATGTGTGTGTGTGTGTGTGTGTGTACACCTTATATATACTTTTATGGAAAAAGAAGTATATGTAATCAAGCATATATGGTATACACTTAGACATTTTCTCATGGAAAAAGAGATAAAATATTAATAGAGGTTTGGGCCTATGACCCTTAAAACAAGCTGCACCTTAAAATAAAAGTTATATTTGAGGAAAAAAATCTGCCCAGTGGCATGAAGAACATTCACTACTTTTGCTAGATGCATGGGTACAACGTTTCTTCATTCTTAGAATTTATAACTCCTAAATTGGATTTTAAGGGGTCTGAGCCCTGAATTTATACTAAACATGTTCCAGAAATCCCCCAAACAATAAACCCACCCTCCTCCCACCACCTGTAAATTGGTTCCAAAGCAATAAAACTCTTAGGATACAGTACAAACAGGCCGGGTCTATAGGGACACACCCTCAACCCAGGACTTTCAATATTTTCACTTAAAAAATCACTTTGAGCATGAACTCACAATCTGGAAGTATAGGATATAATAGGCAAGAAGGAGTAGGTACACAAATTAAAAGAACTACAATGCCCAAACTCCAGAAAATGACAATGTTGATGTGCTGCTTTAATGCAAATTACAGCTTTAAACATGAACATTTATGTAATAAAAAGGGTCTGTAGACCATCAAAAAAAGGAAGATTAGCAGCAATTGAAGAATTTTTTACTTTATTCACACAAACTCACAATGAGGCCAACCCACACAACTTTTGACTAGGGCATATCTTTGCCTTTTAAAACATGAGTCTTTAAGAGAAAATTATTTTTTCTCCATAACTTATTTCTGTACAAGTCATGTTATTAGTCTAAGGAATAAAAAATAAATAATAATAAAGAGAACAAATAGTACATGCAAAGAGAACTTTCTGGAGAGTGGGCTTTTCAACCATTATTTCATACTGGTTTATTATTCTTTTAAGGGTTTGCTTGAGATTTAAAAATAATGTCATTCTGCATTTCCTAGATTAAAAAAACAAACAAACTTGCATGTGCATATGCATACACACACACACACACACACACATACACACAGAGTCCTTTTTCTAACAAAGAAACATAATTTAAAGTATTTTTTGATAATATTCTGATGCAAGAAAAGTATGAAGTTACTTTTATTGTTTTGTAGTAAATTATAAACAGATACAATTATAGAGGTTGATATATATAGATATAGACAGATATAGATATAGGCATATAGGTAGATAGATAATGACATAGACGTTAAATAAGATATATGTATAAGCATGACCATAGTAAGTATAGGTATAAGGGAAGGGGAACAGAATATGCCACCCCAAGTAATGCCACATTGGCATAAAGATTATTTTGAGTTAAAGGCACTTTAAAAATAACAATTGCATAAAAATCACTCTGACCTTCCTTCTTTTTCTTAGAAACAGAGGATGAAATTCCCAAGTGAAAGATGTCCTCCTTGTACCAGAAGGAAAGTTAACATTCTTACCATAAAGTACGAGAAGTAAAGACAGAGAATTCCATTCAAAAAGACCAATTGCCTATGTTTGACTATACCTACTATAAAAGCACTGACCTACTATAAAAGAAGCTTCATCTCTTATGAGGGCTCCCATAAATACATACATAAATTTGTGTGCTTTTCTCCTGTTAACCCACCTTATGTTAATTTAATTCTTAAGCACACTTGAAAAACCCTGCCAGAGCAGAGAAAAAATTTCTTCCCCTACATTAGGCATAGACACAAATAATGATACATTGATCCTTACTCAATGTAAAATTATATTCTCTTATTTCATCATTAAAATTATTGCCAAGGTAAATTTGTACATTTCTCCATTATTAGGAATAAGTATAGCCTTTAAATTTTTTTCGTGTATTTATTTTCAATAAATTAGTCAGTTACTTAATCATTCACCACACAATGATATTATTGAAAGGTGACCAAATCCAATACATCATAATAAATGTGAAACTTTTTTTTAATGTAATTGTGACAACAGAGGGGAGAATATGCACATGGGAAAATATTAGAACACTGCTAATGAAATCATCTAAGCCTTAGATTCATTACCTATAAAATGGGGATTATTATAATCTTACCTACCTTGCAGGGTGGCTTTGAGGATTTAGGAGGATATTGTTTCCAACCTATCATCTGGCATGGACTATGGTCTCAATATACTATGATTAGTATTATAATTAATAATCCTCAAAGCAAACACTGGAATCCCCTGGAATCCAAATGTGTTAAATACATCTTGGTTTGGCTGCTTATTTAATTCCTAATTCATCTTCTCTGGGAATCACTCTTAATATACCAGAAAGTGCCTCCAGCCATTATTTCTCAACTGTATGGATAAAATAGAAATATAGATAATTTAAAAGGGGAAATTTATACTGCACCATGACTATCATCATTTTTTTCTCGGCATTGAAGCAGAATATTAATCCAAGGCATTCAAAGCCTGGATTCGTATCACTTGATGACTGGCCTTCAGAAAGGAATCTTAGTGAATTTATTTGATATCCTCAGAACGGGCCTATTTCCTGGTCTTCTCAGGTTTGATTCATCAGTCAGGCCTTACAACTTTTTAAGCTATTCCCAGATTTTTCCACTGTATTTATTGGTACCTTTGCAAATGTTGTTTCAGTTTTACTCTTTTATTTATTTATTTTCATTAAAGCAATATAGAGTTCTTTTCTCTTATATAAAGCCCAAAGAAATTAACTAGTATAACTGATCTTATAACCAACAAAAATTTATTACATTTCATGAATTATGTTATGGTTATTTTTACTTTTGAATTACTTGGTATCTAAATGGGTGAAGGAGAGAGCTCCATGAACAAAGAATTTCAATTCAATATAAAGATTGCTATCATAGAGCTCAACTTAGACTCCATTACACAATGTAACAATATCTGTGGGACAAAATGGGAGAGAAAACTTAGAAAAAAATACACAAGTGAAACATAATTATAGGAGCACCTGGGTGGCTCAGTGGGTTAAGCCTTTGCCTTCGGCTCGGGTCATAATCTCAGGGTCCTGGGATTGAGCCCCGCATCTAGCTCTTTGCTCCGTGGGGAACCTGCTCTCTCTCTCTGCCTGTCTCTCTGCCTACTTGTGATCTCTGTCTGTCAAATAAATAAATAAAAATCTTTAAAAAAAAAAGAAACATAATTATAAAATAAATGATATTGTTTAAAAAATTGAAAAAATGTATGCATAATTTTCTCTAGTCATTTACTTGTCTAGACAAAAATGAAAAATTTTTTTCATATTAAAAAATCATTAAGGGCACCTGGGTGGCTCAGTTGGTTGAGCGACTGCCTTTGGCTCAGGTTATGATCCCGGCTTCCAGGATCGAGTCCCGCATCGGGCTCCCAGCTCTTTGGGGAGTCTGCTTCTCCCTCTGATCTTCTCTCTCATGCTCTCTCTCACTCATTCTCTCTCATGCTCTCTCTCACTCATGCTCTCTCTCACTCATTATTTATTTTTTAAATAAATAAAATTTAAAAAAAATTCATTAAAAAAAGAACATGAATATGCAGGTAAGAAATGACATGGAGGTGTGAAGTCTGGAATGATACAAATTTAGAAAGAGGAAAACTAAATGTAAGGTCACTGTTTGCATAAATCATTATTCAAATGCATAGCAAGAAAAACAGATTTGCTTAAAGTGGCAGCAAGATAGTTTACATAATTATATGTGTTAAAAATTAGGTTTAAAAATAAAATGTGCTGGCTTGATTTAAATCTTTAAATGTATCTGAAACAAAATTAGTATAGAAATTTTTAAAGGTCACTTTTTCTATATTACTATTTAAGGAAGACAAACAATTATTCAGAAATTCTTACAATAAGGGGCACCTGTGTGGTTCAGTTGTTAAGTGTCTGCTTTTGGCTCAGGTCATGATCCCCGGGTCCTGGGATCAAACCCTGCATCAGGTTCCCTACTCAGTGGGGAAGCCTGCTTCTCCCTCTCCTATTCCCCTTGCTTTTGTTCTCTCTCTCAGTGTCTCTCTCTGTCAAATAAATAAATAAAATAAAATAAAATAAAGAAATCCTTACAATAAATCCAATAAATACTTATTGCTTCTTATATGTTAATTTTAACAAAAAACAAATATAGTCAGAAATCTATACGATTTAAAGTCTATAAGATATTTTAAACTAAAATTTAAGATGTATTTCTGGTGAAATGTGTAGAAACAATGGAAGTTGTGCTGCTAGTGATTGTAAGATTGATGGGGAAACATGCAAGGACCTAACTTCTCTAATAAGAAACACATTCAACACTTTGTCTTCTAACGGGAAACAGTAAGTTAAGTGTTGTTATCATCTTATCACTAGAGTTGACATATGCATGTAAATACATATAATATGTAAAATTTTTATACTATATATATGTATGTATTTATACACACTGTATGGAGCGAGACTAAAGATGAAGATACTTTGTTTCTCAATTCTATGAAAACTTTAATTTAGTATGGAGGATTTTGGAATGATGATCTAAGCATTTTATAGCCAAATGTTATGACTATTACAGCAAACATTGATATCTAAATGACGCTTATTGAAAAGGGGAACAGAATTATTTCCATTCTTGTTACATTCTATAGATGTGTGTTTTGTCCCCTCAAAAATCTGGAAAACGGAAGTTGCCACTGATGATTTCAAAATGTGAACAAAATGCAGAAGCCATAAGGCAAATAACTAACTGCATTACATATAATAATTGAAACTTTTCTAAAACAAAAACGGCAACCAAATATGACAAAAGAATAACTTATAAACTTATCAATAATCAGTAAGAAAGATCAACAACTCTTTTTTTTTTTTTAAGAATTTATTTATTTATTTGACAGAGAGAGACACAGCAAGAGAGGGAACACAAGCAGAGGGAGGGAGAAGCAGGCTTCCTGCTGTGCAGGGAGCCTGATGGGGGGCTGGATCCCAGGAAGCCTAAGGCAGACACTTAATGACTGAGCCACCCAGGTGCCCCTCATTTTTTAAAACTATAGATACAAATGTTAATCAGTTTCATAAACAGTGAAAAATAAATTGAAAATAAGCATCAGAAAGCATACTGCATTTATTACTAACTAATCATATGCAAAAACAAACCCTTTTTAAAGTTTGATAACAGTATGGTAAAAATTAGATGAGTATAAGTAAGGAGATATTTTGGTGGGCAATATGACATTAGTAAACCTTTAAAGTGCACATTTTTTGCTTTAAATTTTTGTAAGGATGTTATTACAAAAGCAAGTTCATTTGTAAGTGGAAAGATGTTCACTGTAGCATTGTAATATCAAAAAATGAAGCAAACTAAGTGTCCAACAACAGAATACTGTTTACATAAAGAATACAATATTCATGTAATGGAATATAAATA
The DNA here is from genome assembly GCF_963455335.1 of Martes martes. Lineage (NCBI taxonomy): Eukaryota > Metazoa > Chordata > Mammalia > Carnivora > Mustelidae > Martes > Martes martes. The sequence goes on from NC_137890.1 coordinate 19,803,213, forward strand.
TTAACCTTAAAAAAGAATGAGATCAATCTAAACACAATGATGTGTATATTTACATTCAAAAGTAGAACAAGGAGAGTAAATAACCTAAAATTCCACTGATGTCATTTTTACATAAATTTTCTATTATACAAAAATAGAAGTGTTGAAACTGTAGATAAAATAATGTGTCATAGTATCTGAACATTTGACTTATAGAAAAAGAGAGAAAATTATTTTATTTTATTTTATTTTTTATTATGTTCAGTTATCCAGCATATACTACATCATAAGTTTTTACTGTAGTATGAAAACTCCTTTTTAGGTAAATTTGGTTCTACTAAAACAAACAAAGCTGGCTTAAGGACAAAAAAAGTAAACACCTTCCATTGTCATTCCACTGAAGGAACTAATGAATCTCCTGGTGTGTTTCTTCACTTTACCTCTCTAAGGGGTCATACAAATATGAATTCACAGAGACATTATTGTTGCTCCTTTGTTTCATTGTGCTTTTGTCACTGTTATTCTTTGGTTAGTACATTCTTAAATCTTAATGTTCCAAGCAGTGATAGGATTTCCCATTAATTGATGTTAGATTGGAGTATTTAGTTTTTGTTTCTTAGAATTTGATCCTAATCTCAGTAAAAAGAATGCATTTTAATTAAACTATGCTTCTACATTTTTAATCAGAGATACATTTTACACAATGAGGGTTCTACTGGTCTCAAATGATAATGCCAAAAGAAAATTGTTCTTGATCTGCACACATCCTAATAGGATAAACTCCTTTGCCATTCAGTGAGCACAATCATAATAAAATACCATTGCTAGTCTCTAAAAAGACCATTCTCAAAAAGACTGTGCCCAGTTGTCAATATTCTTTCTGCAATTTAAACTTGGAGAACACCACATTATCTTAAGTAATAGCATAATCATTTTGAAATAGGAAGCAGATATGGATAATTTAATTATTTATCTAAAATAAACTAATGGATAAAGGGAAATAAGAGACACAATGCCCATACAAAATTATTGTGATACTTGTTTAAAATATGGCCCATGATGGCTTAATCTATGAATACCTGAAGTCTGAAGTAAAATAACTACCAGGATAAACAATTTGCCAGTTTGCATCAAAAAATTTTTAAATATATGAAGGTTCTAATTTATCACTAATTACAGAAATGCGTAAAGTACGAGAAGTTTTTTTTTAAATTTAATTTGTCAGAATTTAACAAAACTGGAAGTATCTAATCTATGTTCTTATGCAATGTTGGACCTAGGTTATTTAAATAATGGAGCAGAATTCATCATTCCTACATTGCTTCATTATCTTTCAAAGCATTCCTTTTTTTTTTTCAATGTCTTTTCATGCAGTGACATTATATGGTCTAAGGTATATCATAGATCCTGGTTGTATGGTATGTTCTGAAAAATATTAACAAGATCTAAAGACTATTTCTCTAAATTTTAAAACTTGAAAAACATTCTGTTAAATTATCTTAGTGACAGTTTTTATTGGTTTTGAAAATTTTGACTGTAATAAAAGTGGTTGCTTAATTGTATTCATAAAGCTAAAATTTGGGTTTAGGTTTGGATTACTGGTCAAATAAACAGAGTTAAATGTGTGTACATGTATAATCTGTGTGTTTGTAGATGTTATTTAATTTTACTTCCTAGAACTTCATATTTGTTTCTGCTTAAAAATAATTACATTTACAAAAATACTAATTCATAGGGATATATATCTATAATAGCCATATTATGGAAACAGCCCAAGTGTCTATGGGCTGATAAATGGATAAAGATGATGCGATATATATGTATAATGGAATATTACTCAGTGGTTAAAAAGAATAAAATCTTGCCATTTGCGACCACATAGATGGAGCTACAGTGTATTATGCTAAGTGAAATGTGTCAGTCAGAGAAAGACAAATACTATAGCATTTCACTCATATGTGGAATTTAAGACATAAAACAAATGAACATAGGAGGAAAAAAGACAGAGAAGGAGGCAAACCAAAAAACAGACTCTTAAGAATAAACAGCAAAAGATGATTACCAGAGGCGATGGGGATTAAGGCATGTACTTGCTAAGATGACCACTGGGTGATATATGAAATTGTTGAATCTCTATATAGTACACTTGAAACTAATATTAAACTGTATGTTAACTAACTGAAATTTAAATAAAAACAAAAAATAATTACATTATTTTTTCTTTTAAATTTTTAAGGAAACAATCTTTGCTTTTTATCATTTTTTAAAACAGTTAACAGTAATCTTTGGGATAGAAGGGGAAGTCAAGAACATGTAATTTTAAGTGTGATCCATAGCACACCAAAATAAGTAGTAGATGCTCCTTAGTTTCTCTGAGTTCGTTGATTAAAAAAAAAATGAAAAATTCAATCCCACTAATGTTCAGATTACATATCTAGAAATGTCCAGTTATTGAAAAAAAAATCAAGCTTCCAAATGGTCACCATAAGGGGTGCCTAGGTGGCTCAGTCAGTTAAGCAGCTGACACTTTATTTCGGCTCAGGTCATGACCTCAAGGTTGTGAGACTGAGCCCCGCCTCCGGCTCTGTGCTGGGTGTGGAACCTGCTTAAGATTCTCTCTCTGTCTCTCTCCCTCTGCCCCCTTCTCCCTGATCATGTTCTAAATAAATAAATAAATAAATAGTCACCTTAAATATATTATCATGTATAGTGAACCCAAATGAATCAAGTCCTCTATTCTCTTTACCTGAATACAACTGTGTCCTTTCATCACCATGACTCTCTGAAAAGTCACTTTTTCGAACTTTTTCACTTTTGTAACTTCACTAATTTGTAATCTCTTATAATTTGAATAGCTTTGGGACCAATTACTTACATCTGAGTTGCTGATAGTGTTAACAAAGATCAAAATTAATTTTTCTTCAAAGCTCTTTTTAACTATATGCACACACAGCAGAAATCTAATTACATCTAAATTGTTCATACAATGTTGAATTTGAAAGGTGTTAATGATATAAAATGGTCTTGGTCAATCTACCATCTTATTAATGAAAAACTTTTAGTTCAGAGAGAATAAGATTACAAGATGCATCAATACCAAAACCAGAAATGGAATCCTTGCATATTTTATCTATTAAATAGAGTGCATGTCTTGTAGACTATTTAGCAACATATTTTAGTTGAATGTAGTTATGATTACTTAAAGGTAATAAAACATTATGAAAACATTTAACATATATAATTAACTAGGACTCAAATTTGTAGTCAGCTACATTAACAGTCATCTAACTTCATAATCTTCAATTCCCTTTACATTATTACAACTTTTATTAAAAATAAAAGATTTTATTTGTTTACTACAGAGAGAGCGCGAGTGAGAGAAAGAGTTCACACAGAGAGAGAGGGGGAAGCAGACACCCCACTGATCACTGAGCCAACTGTGGGACTCCAAGTTGGGCTCAATCCCAGGACCTTGAGATAATGACTTGAATTGAAGGCAAGTGCTTAACCGACAGAGCCACCAGGAAACCCTTAAAACTTTTTTAAAAACAAGACTAATGTACTACTTGAAGTCTATTTTGAATGGGTATATTCTTTCCTTTGTATGATCTATAGATTTTTATAAGTGGTGGGAATTCATTTTGAAAATAAAAGTGAAATTGCATATTCATTTATCAGTATATATTTTATTCATCCATAAGCTTGGAGTGAACACACTTGACTTATTTTCCAATAATGGCCCATTTTTGCCCAGTATATTTACTAAATGACTCTTTAAAAAAATTTTTTTTTTTTAAGTAACTTCTAGGCCCAACATAGGGCTTGAACTCATGACCCCAAGTTGAAGAGTCACATGTTCTAACACTGGACCAGCCAGGTAAACTCTAAGTGACTCGTTTTTATTAGGGTAAATATAAATTAAGTTAGAATAAAATATGAGTTTTAAAATTAAATTTCCTCAAACTGCTGTGAAGATATATACATATAAAAACTCATATTCTGTAAATTATTTTGATTTTGAACACATTCACTGTATTCATTTTGTAAAATATTCATAAGTTTAAAGAATCCTGAATAACATGTTTGTTTCCTTAACAAGGTTATTATTTATGAATATATCTCAGATATTAATAACCACTGTCTTTTAAAATTAGCTTATTATATTATTATAGAAGTTAATGTTCCAAAGATTTGTTTTCCTACATTTTTCACTCAAAGTAAAACCATACTCTCCATTAAAAATAAGTTGTATTATGTTGCCAAGATTATTACTTAAAAATTGGAGAAACTGCATTTCTACTCTTCACAAAATCATGTATTTTATAGTTTATGTATTGCTTGACCTCTGACGAATTGTAAACCCTAGCTAATTTTCAATTTTAATTTTGTTAAATGAAATACATAATCATCTATCATCAGTAAAAGAGTGATTATAGTTCACTGTAGGTCTCTAATCTATTTTTTTAATTGATTTCCAGATCCATATAGGTGAAACCTTTAATGTCTAAGGCTCTGTTTCTTCGGCTTCTCTCTAACGATCTTTATATCTGCCCCCCACCTCAATTTCTGTCTCCCATAGTCACTACCTTCTTATCAACAATCCTTCATCTCCTGCTTTAAATTTTGCACTTATCACTCTCCATTCACCACCCCCCCTTTTATACCTCAACTTAAAGAATCCTTTGTCTTTCAGTGGGTTCTTCAGTCCACTGGTCCTGCTATTTTCACTTCCCATGATCTTTTGATGCTTTCTCTTAGCTTTTAAGTACCATGATAAATCATTGAAATCATTCTATTGCATACACATCAACTCTTCTGCTTCCATTCTACTTATGTCCAATTTTTCACTGAGACAATGCCTACCACAATGCTGCTGAATATGACCGAAGATGTCCTTGAAATAGAGAATGTCCATCTTAAATGGACTTTCGCTGCTCTCAAGATGGGATGTTGATATCTCCTAGCTCAGTCTTTCTTGACTGAGGAGTTACCTCCTGCAGAGGTAACTACCTCAGTTTTCATTGAAGACTCCCACACTTTTTTCCTATGCCTCACCCTCAAATGGCAGCCTTAATTCTTTCCTTACTGATGGTTTTATAGTACATTGGGTTCTTGTGATTATTTAAGTGCGATAAGTTGTCTGCTATGCAATGGAAATTGTAGGATGTCTATAACCAGTTTATTTACTAATCAAGTATTCTTTGGGGTGTTTGTATATAGTATTATCACTTGAAACTTATAACACTTTCTTCATTAGTTCGTTTCATTTTTGTTGTTATTTTGGGTTTGCTATTTGATCATTTACTGCCCAATATTGTACTTGATATAGGTGATTCAAAGCTAATTAAAATACTATTTCAAATCAAGAAGCTTATTCTAACTTGAAGCTAACTGGCCTCAGGTGTAATTAATTTTTAGTAGTTTTGAATGAACTGACATGTAAATATAAATGAGTGTTTATTGTGTGGAGGGGATGGTTATATAAACTATCTATCTATCTATCTATCTATCATCTATCTTTCTATTAGCTACCATCTATCTATCTATCATCTATCTATCCATCTATTATTATAGAGTCTATCTATGTGGCCCTCTGTTCTAGAAAGCATCTGAAGCAGATATCAAAACAGAAGGAAAGTCAGTTAGCAACATGAAATATTTTAACCTTCACAAGGTGCATAATAGTTCAGTAGGCTCTTGAAATTCCCTGGGGGTTAGGACATCTGTTAGAGCTGAATGCCAGTGGTCTGTGAAGCTCTCGGGACCAACAGGGGATGCAAATCAAAACTGTTCAAAGAATGTTTTTCTTAATGCCATATACCAGGAGTTTTACAGAATATTTATTGGCCATTTAATCTGATCTGAAATGGGAAATTAGCATTTGTTTTCTAACCACATCTGGTGATAAGTAAGGGTGCAATGTAGTCCAGAAGCCATTCATTGCTATATGTTTCCTAGTGCCCATTTTGTCTGACATCTGTAACTACTTCAATATGGCACAGCACATACGAAAGACAAAGTATTGCCACCATGATGAATAAAGTCAGTAAGAACAGTCTATTTTCAATGAAATAAACAACATTTCCCATGATCTTAAAAAGTGAATTACACTTTCTCTTTCCTCCCAATCCGCTCTCCTTTTGGCTAAATTCATTCCATTTTCCCCTTAAAAATGAATCAGATGGGCATCTGGGTGGCTCAGTTGGTTAAGTGACTGTCTTTGGCTCAGGTCATCATCCTGGAGTCCCAGGATCAAGTCTGACATCAGGCTCCCTACTCTGCAAGGAGTATGCTTCTCCCTCTGACCCTCCCCCTTCTCAGGCTCGTTCTCTCTCTCTCTCATACACTCTCTCTCTCATTCTCTCTCTTTCTCAAATAAATAAATAAAATCTTTTTAAAAAAAAGGAAAAGAATGAATCAGGGATTTGACATTCATTTTTTTTTTTGGCATTCATTTTTGATAGTCCATGAAGAATCCTTTCTAAATACACTATTGTAAAGTTAGCATGACTGATACTAGATTCAGCAATTTAAGTGAATATTAGCTAATTTCTGAAACAGCAATTCTCCTGTCTTTTGTTGTTGTTGTTGTTGTTGTTGTTTTACCATTAACTCTTTTAGCAATTCAATTCCAATTCTTATTTGCTTTTTGAATGTAGATATACATTCTGCTAAAGGCTTTTTTCTATTTCTTCTTAGATAATGACTTACAAATCTCAATTCTGTAGAGTATATTACTCTGTAAAATTCAACTCATAGTTCTTGGTTCTGGTTGTTTCCCAAAGCATGGCCTTCAGTATTTACAAATTGTTTATTTTCTGTTTTTTTTTTTTTCGAAGTGCTTATAAGATTAATGTTCTAATGTTCTATTCATTCTGATTTTTTCCACAAGATATCCTGAACAACTCCCATTTACTCTAGTCCCCTGTCTAAAATACTTGTTATATTTGAGTAAGGAACATTTTTGGAAGAATTCCAATTCTCCTTATATGTGCTCTATTTAATATGAATCCACAGTAAAAGTATAAAAGTTGAAAATATTTTGAATGCTGCAATACTAGAACACAGTGCATTCCTTCAATTTTACATTTACCATATTGAGTTTTAAATATTGCACTGTAGATCTTATTTCATGTATATGTCTCATTTTCATATTTAACATATATTTTAGTTCTAGTATGCCATCTTAGTGCCTACAATGAACTGTTTAGGAAAAATTATATATATAATTTATATAAAATATATCTCATGTGTGTGTGTATAATCTTTGGTAATCCAACCACTGAATGAAAAATATTAAGAACTTGGTGAAACACAGATTCTAAATGAATTTGTAATATTCTTGTAAAATATTATTTGTAAATATACACAAGGGTATTTACTTCATAAATAAATACAAAATGTTGGAAATATTGTGGGAATTGCAACTATTTGAATTAAAAAAGGAGATGCAGAAGATGTTAAAAGTTTCCTACCGGGGCGCCTGGGTGGCTCTGTGGGTTAAGGCCTCTGCCTTCAGTTCAGGTCATGATCCCAGAGTCCTGGGATCGAGCCCCGCATTGGGCTCTCTGCTCAGCTGGGAGCCTGCTTCCCTCCTCTCTCTGCCTGTCTCTCTGCCTGCTTGTGCTCTCTGTCTGTCAAATAAATAAATAAAATCTTAAAAAAAAATGTTTCCTATCAAAAAAGCCCATTTTTTTTTTCATTATTTCTCAGCAAAGTCTCATTTTTTTCTTCCTGGCCCCAGCACTGGCTCAGTGGGAATCACTACTGACATTTTGTAGTAACTCTGGCCCTTGCATATTAGGAGCAATGGTATTCCCAGGGCATTATGACAATCGAAAAGGTCCCTCAGGACTTCCGGTTAGGGTGTAGAAAACTGCAACAAATTTTGTTCTCATGCCATAAAAATTTACAGCTAATCATATTTGATAGTGAAAGATGGATGCTTTTCCTCTAAGCTTAATAACAAGCCAGTATCATTCTGTTTAACATTTTACTGGAAGGCATACTAGATGATTAGAAAGGAAGAAAAGAAAAACTGTTGTATTCACAGGCAGCATGATTGGTTATATATAAAATTCTAAAAATTCTTTAAAAATTTGTACTTTTAAATAAGTGAATTTAACAAGGTCCAAAAATAAAATTCAATACACAAAATTAAATTGTATTTCTATTAACTGGCAGCAAACATTTGGAACATGAAAATATTTATATTTAATTTATTACATATATTAAATGTGCACATATATTAAATTTAAATATCAATGAAAATGAAATACTTGGAAATAAATCTAACTTCACATGCACAAGATATATATGCTGAAATTCGAAAACATGGATGGAAAAAATAAAGAAACCTAAGAAAAGAGAGTTATATGAAGTGTATTGACCAGAAGACACAATACACCATATTGTTAAGATATCAATTGATCTGGGAAGCCTGGGTAGCTCAGTTGTTAAGGGTCTGCCTTAGGCTCAGGTCATAATCCCAGGGTCCTGGGATGGAGCCCTGCATCAGGCTCCCTGCTCAGAGGGACTCTTCCTTCTCCTTCTCCCACTCCCCCTATTTGTGTTCCCTCTCTTTCTGTCAAATAAATAAATACAATCTTAAAAAAAAATATTATTTGATCTATATATTCAATGCAATATCAATACAAATTTCAACTGTTTCTTTTCTGATTTAGAAATCAACAATTGGGTTATAAAACATACCTGGAAGAGCAAAAGACCTAGAATTGTTGTACAGTCTTAACATGAAAAAAATAATTTGTAGAGTTATACTATCTGATGTTAAAATTTATCATAAACTTATACAATGAAGACATAGTGGTACTCACAAAAGGACAGAAACATAGATCGCTGGAAAAAAGAATCAAAATATACCCTCACCTACTTAGGGACAATTGATTTTCCAAAACAAAACAAACAAAGCAAACAAAAACAAAAACATTACAGTTCAATAGAGTAAACATCTTCTTTTCAACGTATGGGGCTTGATTAACTACCTATCCATAGAAGACACATGACTTAGACTCTGATTCCCATGATATAAAAAAATGTGAAATAAATCATGGAACTATATGTAATAGCTAAGCTATAAAATTATTGGGGGAAATAGGGGGAAAGTTGTCATGTGTGGTTATGTAGAATTAGTTATGGATGACACAAAAAACATGAAATGTGAAAAGGAAAAATTATAATGTGAATTTTAGCAAACTAAGATTCTCTGTCTTAAAAACACTCTGTTAGGAAAATGAGAAGGTAAGTTATGGATTGACACAAAACATTTGAAATACACAGATAACAAAGAATTTGCACCCAGAATTTATGAAAAGTTCTAGTAATTCAGTAAGAAGAAAAGAAATGACTCAGTAAAAAATAAATAATTTGAATCTACATTTCATCTAAAAAGGGATATGAATATCTATTGGTACATGAAGAGAGAGTCAAAATTGTTCATTATTAAGGAAATGCAAATTTCTTCTCCCTGCCTCCACTGCAGTTAGTATATAAGCATTTCCTTCCTGATAAAATAGCCAGACAAAACAACTTTTGATGCCCTGTCCTTGTCTTTTTTCCCCCTTGGAAATACTTACAGGAGGATATGATGTTTGGAACTTAGAGTCTTCTTGTAAACATGAGAAAGAAAACTAAGGAAAATAAGCAAACATGTTAGAATAGGTGGTAGGGAAGTTGAGCAAGAAATTGGGTCTTGTTACATAAAATGGAATCTTTTCCAGACTTGTTAGGTGACCTACTATTAATCAGTTTTGCTGTCAACTGCAGCCAAACAATATTAATGTGGGAAATACGTTAACTTGATAAAGGAACAGGTGTTAGAAAAGGGTGTATCTCTAGGTCTGACTCTAAATACCACTTCCTTTCTTTAAAATGTAGGCACTAAGTGATACACAAATGGGTCTTAATGCACATGGATATAATGTGGTGACAGATTCCAAAATACACAGTAAGGGGCGCCTGGGTGGCTCAGTGGATTGAAGCCTCTGCCTTGGGCTCAGGTCGTGATCCCAGGGTAATGGGATCGAGCCCCGCATCGGGCTCTCTGCTCGGCGGGGAGCCTGCTTCCCTTCTTCTCTCTCTGCCTGCCTCTCTGCCTGCCTGTGATCTCAATCTGTCAAATAAATAAATAAAAAAAAAATACACAATAAATAAGGACAGCTGTGCTCATTGACCTAAGTAACTGTGGTGGCCCATGCCATTGACATGCCTACTGACATCAGCACTTAAACTTTTACTCAAGTTTAATTCACTTAAAATTAATCTTTTTTAAAAAATATTCTTTTATTTATTTATTTTAGAGAGAGAGAGCATGAGCTGGAGGGGCAGAAGGAGAGGGAGAGAGAATCTCACTTGAGCTGAGCCTGGAGCCCAACGCAGGGCTTGATCTCACGACACTGAGATCACTACCTCGGCTAAAGACAAGAGTTAGATGCTTAACTGACGGCACCAAGCAGGTGCCCCGCTGTTGGGGTTAATGTAGATCATGAAATCAGTCATAATACCTGGTTTTCTAAACATGGAGGCCGCTGAGGGCGATGGAAGGTTTCTGAGAAGGGCATAGGCCTTTGGAATGCGTGACCACTCTGGCATTGGAAACTCCAAGGGATTTGCTTTCCCTGGAGCTTTCTTAGCCCAAACAGCTGCCCTGTGATCTAAGAGATGGATGCATTGTCCCTTAGGCTATGTTTAGCAGCCCTCATGGAACACAGAATACGCATATCATATCTTTCCTGTAAACATACCTTCCTAGTTACATTAAGACCCCTAGTTACATTAAGGCGCCTGGGTGGTTCAGTGGGTTAAGGCCTATGCCTTCGGCTCAGGTCATGATCCCAGGGTCCTGGGATCGAGCCCCCATCGGGCTCTCTGCTCAGCAGGGAGCCTGCTTCCCCCTCTCTCTCTGTCTGTTGCTCTGCCTACTTGCGGTCTCCCTCTGTCAAATGAATAAATAAAATATTAAAAAAAAAAAAAGACCCCTTGTCACACATCACATGCTTAAGAAATAGTGATAAGGATTTGTGATTATCCTGAAGGACCAATAAAAGCAGGAACAAAGAAGAGCAAAGGGTCTTCTTCTCTGAGTGTTGACCCCCCTTGTTTTTCCCTCTATTTTCACAGCAAAGATTGGACTAATCTTCCATCCATGGGTACAGAGATTGCTGGCCATTCCCAGCATCCCGCACTTGAAATTAATCTTAAACTTTTCCTGAGGTTTCCCCTTCCTTTTTGTCCCCAGTTTTCATTACCACACCCTTCATTTAATTCCTTTGCCACTTAAAATGCATTTAAAATTAACAAGTTGCCTATTGGAGGGACTGTGGTTGAAAGGAGCCAAGTAAGTTTTTCACATGCCTCTCTCCTAACAGGAAATAAATATTTCTCAGGTATTCTGGTAATATCCAGAAAAAGAAACAGATTAACTTATTAACTTGTAAATAGGGTACAATAAAATGTTAGAAACTTGTCTTGATGGATTTGGCAGAGACACAAGGTTTCTAGGTAAGTGTAGGACCATCAGCATTTGCTCTGGTTCCCTTTGCACCAGGTCCCATGGGGAGGATGCAGTATAGGCCCCAATGAATGTTGTGCATGCTCTGGGTCTGTGGGACAACTGGCCATCACCGACTTTGGAAAAGCTGCTCTTTTACGTGAACAAGCAAACCATAAGCAAGTCTGTGCTTTTCCCAGAAGGAGACATTATCTCAGCCCTCAAGACTCATCCCTACAACCACAACCTGAAAATGTCTCGGCGGTCACTGTCAGGACACATACTTCACTCTAGCTTATGGATTTAGATTAATCATGAGTCATATCATGGAGTGCCTCATTGCTGTTTAAAAAATATTATGGTTCATTAGCCAAGAAGTGGGAGAGTAACTACAAATGTCCTGCATCATCCAAAGGATAAGAAGATTTTTAGATTACCTTTTGTTAATTAATCTATAAAGTTACTAAGTGGAAAGAAGGGTGTTTTGTTAAAAAGTATGAAAGTATAAAATGCAAATAGTCATCAGTGGATGGCCGTCGGGGACCAATTTGTTTCAGCAGATGATCTGCCTCCCAACTTGATTATTTATAATAAAAAGATTTCTTAACTGAGGAGGAAAAAGTGAGAACAGGAACTGAAGGAGGACAAGCATGATAGAAAACAAGAATGGAAGAGATTAGTGCTGTGGGCAGAAGGGTGGCATGGCTAGCTCTCGCGGCATCTCTGAGGCCCAAGGTGGCAAAAAGAATGGAGGGAAACCAATGAATGACACAAGAAGAAACGAGAGAGGGAGACAGACCATGAGAAATTCTTAATCTTAGGAGACAAACTGAGGGTTGCTGGAGTGGAGAGGGGTGGGAAGGATGCAGTGACTGGGTGATGGACATTGGGGAAAGTATGTGCTATGGTGAGCACATTTGGGTTAAGACTGATGAATCACAGGGGCACCTGGGTGGCTCAGTGGGTTAAAGCCTCTGCCTTCGGCTCAGGTCATGATCTCAGGGTCCTGGGATTGAGCCCCGCATCGGGCTCTCCGCTTAGTGGGGAGCCTGCTTCCTCCTCCTCTCTCTGCCTATTTGTGATCTCTGTCTGTCAAATAAATAAATAAATCTTTAAAAAAAAAAAAGACTGATGAATCACAGTGTTGTGTAAGACTGATGAATCACAGACCTGTGCCCCTGAAACAAATAATATATTATATGTTAATAAATAAATAAATAAAAAGAGGGGAGACCTATGAGCGATACAACATTGTGGATAAAGGACACAAGAAAAAGGAGAAAAGATGAATTCAACTGCCTTACAACACAGACAAGAGCAGTCATATAATGTAATACTATTACAACACATATTTAATCTCTACTCTCTGTTGCTTAAAGTGCTTTTTATCTATATACTCAGTTATATGATTTTTTAAATGGGCAATATTGAAAAAAATATTTTTTAAAAAGTAGATGGAATTGGAAGTGCATGCACTGAAACCTTTAGGATATGGGATAATAAGTCACAAAAGAGAAATATTCATGAGAGAAAACTTCCAAACAGTATATTTGTATAAACATATAACTGGTATACAGATGACTACTTCTGGGAGGAAAAGGTCTAAGCCAATTGTTTGTATAATGTCAGCCTGAGGCACAGATGATCAATTTATTTTTATATATGTTCCAGTTTATGATGAAACATTTTGTGAGGATGGATCTTATGAGCTTTGTAAAGAAGACATTCCATGTTATTTTCTTTATTTTAGAATATTTTTTTCACCTTTTCTTTATGAAAAAAAAATCTTCTGGCATTCAAGAACATAAGCTTTTCTATGGAACCTGGAAAAGTTAGTTAACTTACTGTTAACTGTGTGTTATACGCTGAATTGTGTCCCCAAACATTCATGTATTGAAATCTAACCCCCAGCAGCTCAGCTGTGACTGTGGTCAGATACAGAATCTTTAAAGAGGTAATGAAGTTAAATGAAGTCATTAAGGAGGGCCTTAATGCTATTATAACTAGTGTCCTTATAAGGAGAAATTTGGACACAAACATGTACAGAGGGAAGACAATGTGGAATGTAGGGAGAAGATAACCATCTATAAACCAAGGAGACAAGCTTCAGAAAAAACCAACTCTGCTGACCCCTTGACTTTGGGCTTCCAGCTTCCAGAACTTTGAAAGAATAAATTTGTTTTCTTAACCCACCCAGTGTATAATACTTTATTACGGCAACCCTATCAATTTATTATAAAATGCCAGTCTTTTCATCAATGAAAGGGGGGTAAGAATTATTTATCTCATAGGGGATACAAGCTAAAATGGTATGTTCTTTATCTTTATCTCTCCACTAATTAAAGCAACCCTGTGCTCTAGGGTGGATAAACAAAGTTAATTATGCATTATATTCATGCTCACCGTATATGCTGACTGCAACTGAAATGGTGAACATATACTGTATGTAACGAAACATAGTTTTCCTTTAGAAGATTTGCTCTTTTATATTTTTATAATGATGATAAAAAATATGCAAACTTACCTACCCCGGTTAATTTCCCGAATGCTGTGGAACCTGATATAATTCGAGCTTGAATTTCTGCTATCCTACATAAATACCTTTTAATATTTATTATAATTTAAATACTGATATAGCAACCTCAAAGATATTTGACCAAAGAGGATTGTATTCATATGCTTACTTCTCAAACACAACTTTTTTTATTTCTCTAGATTCTACTACTTTTGTTTATTAATATTTTCACATAATTTTACATGGAGTGTTTGTATACTTATGCTGCTTCATTATTGCTATTATTATTGGTTATTCATTGGAGTCTTTGCATATGTCATTAGTTACATAAATAAATATTCAATCATGTGAATATGCTATATTTTATATAACTATTTTTATTATTCGGTATGGAGATGAATTAAACAAATACATTAATTAATTAATTAATTAATATTTAACTTGTTTATAAAAAATCTGTGAAGTGAAATTGTCTTGTTAGTTATATAAAGCTGTAAATATGGCTTCTGTGAGGCAACTTGCTAAATATCTACCCTATTAATTCTTGGTAGCTTTGGAGCTATAATTGATTGGAATTAAAGGTCATATTTTAGTATAAACAGTGCATTGCAGAGAGAGCTTAGAACAACAAGTAACAATTGATGGTATCAGTACTATTTTTTTTAGAGTACAGTTTAAAGAGCATTCTTTAAATTTTTGATACGCATGATTTTCTTTATCAAATACACCATGAAGCACACCATTACAAATTTGAATTTTTCATAGGGGCACACTAACTTGCATTTCAAATTACTAAGGTAAAATTCACTGCCCAGAAAATGAATTATTTCTATAAAATAAGAGTATATATTTAGTAGCCTTCTAGAGAATATATGGTGCTGAAAACTATAAGAAATACATGCATTGAAGTGCATTAGTTTTTGATGATCTCTTTGAGAGCAATTCTGTTCTTTAAGGAAAGCTCTGCTTAATTATAAATTCAATTTCATGCAAGTCACTGTGATTTTGATTCAGTGTTCAATCCCACCTGACAATTTGCAATTATAAATTAACTCTGAAGGCTTATGAATTGTACCCTGAGATATTAACCACTGAGGTCCATAGACACTAGTACCTCCAGTATCTTGGTTTGTTCACAGTCTCTGATATGCATTTGTATGCTAATATTAATTCTTAATAATGCAGGACTGCTGAGATTTGGGCAATTTCTCTTTCTCTGTGTCTCCTATAATTGTTTGTCAAATGGTGAATACAGAGAAATTAAAAATTGCCTTTAAGTCACTGGACAAAAGAAGCGTTATTCATTTTTTCTGTTTATTTTATTTATTTATTTATTTATTTATTTATTTGAGAAACAGAGATCACAAGTAGGCAAAGAGCCAGGCAGAAAGAGAGAGGGTGAAGCAGGCTCCCTGCGGAGGAGAGAGCCCGATGCGGGGCTCAATCCCAGGACCCGAGATCATGACCTGAGCTGAGGCAGAGGCTTTAACCCACTGAGCCACCCAGGTGCCCCTCATTTTTTCTGTTTAATGCAGGGACTTTAAACTTTTGCTCTTGTATACATTTAGTGACATATCTGTGCCAGTCCTGAACCTTATATTTGTTTCTAATGTTGCCCAACATGACTATTTGTATTATTTTGAATAGTGATCTGTTGATACATACACATGACATAACTCAAATTATTGATTTGCTAAACAAAAAATGACCTTAGTTCAATGATGTTAAATGGTCATAGGACTAATGAAACTATCACAATGACCTGAGCAATAGTCAAGAGTAGTTCAGGTAATATATCCAACTGGACAATGAAATTATACTTCAAATGAGGTCTCTGAAATGTATTATTGATAACTTGATTGCACATAGGAATATTATGGTGCAAAATGTTGAATTGACATAAAAATACTATTGACATCTTAATACGAATACAAATGGAAACTCAAGTATAATATACTTAAATATTTAAGAGTTATAAATTAAGCCACAAACGTTAAGTAAAATATATCCTGCTGCCCTACCATGAGATACATATCTTACAATTAGAAAAGTTTAAGACAAAAGATATATGTAAAGTTATGGCATTTACATTATGAAAGTATGCAAAAGATGGTTGAATTTAATACTACAAACATCTAGATATTCTGTTGACGAGCAGGGAACATTTGGATGAGCAATTTAAAATTGTAGTTTTAAAATATTTTGTTCTAAAAGTTTTTAGGTTTTGTTCCAGAAAAAGAAAACACTTAAGTTGTTAGAATCAAGCTTCTCACATAATTCATATTTTATTGCAGTAATGATTGTTGGGAGATAATCTTCCATGGGTCTCTTCCATGTTCTGTAAGCAAAGTCACTGACTAACCTTAGTTTCAGGTTTATTTCAGACTGTGTTCAAGAATGTTTGTATAGTGTACAGCCTTGGAAAGTAATATTGTTCACTAAAGCAAAGGACAGGTTTGTTTATCTCATTATTAAAGATTGGGGTTTAGGAACCCACTGGCTTTTCTTTTTTTTTTTTTTTTTTTTGGTCACTCTGTGGGAAGTGGGCTTGGGTAACCACCATGAAAATGTAAATTCTCTACCATCATTGCTATGAATAATAAAATGCTTTTGGTCTCCAAATCAAGGGTCTTTTAACAGAAACCATAAGACTTCGACCAGCTAACAAGTTAGTTTGCAAGTAGGGTAAAATCTGTGAGACTTTAAAGTCATGGAGCAATAATCTAGGTATTGAATAATAACATGTTAATTAAGTTTTACATTCTTAAGTAATAAAATATAAAATAGAAATGTGTTAGGGTTCATGTAGAATAATTATATATCATGTTGTTATAATCAAAATTTTGATGTAAGATATAATTATTGGCAATAATCACCAAAATGTTACATAATAAAATGTACAATGTTATCTCATAAATATATTATGAAACATGCAAATTAAATACAAAATAAGAAAGATTTTTTTTATTATTTCCATAGTTGAACAAAGATTATCTTGCTCAAAACTTTTAAAATGTCCATTAAAATTTAAATGCAAATTCTAGTTAATAAAATTAAGTTATAATATTCTGAATAATTCTGAATAGCATTTTTAAAGTTTAATAAAAGATAAAATTAATTTTTATAATTCTGTGGACCAATGTCCATCTAATTTCCTATATGAAAACTATGTTAGACTTTATGTAATTCGTGTCTAGAACACATCTATACAAATTTAAGTATAATATGTTATTGATTACTAAAAATGTTCCTCTCTTTTTGAGAGAAGGAGAATACAAACAAACAGTATAGAATCCCTCTGAAATGTTCTTAATCACCAGAACCAATTGCCCATTATTTGAAGGTTAAAACTGGAATTAAAGTATGGATCTATTTCCCCTTTCTCTTAATTCAGCTCCTGTGACAGCATCTGTGTTGTCTTCAACTTCAGCTATGAAAGGTGACACTGGGGTTCTGAGGTTCAAAGTTTTTCCATATCCCTCAGAGAGGTAAGAATGGAAAAAAGGATGCCAATGTATTCAAGTTTTAATGGAGCCAAAGATGTACATTTGACTCTATCACATCTTCCTACTTATTTTGTATCAGGGTCAGGGCTTATACCGGAGAAGTAGACAGAAGTGACCAATTTGTGTTACGATCTTAGCTCTACTCAATAATATCACAACAGCTCTGACACTATTTAGCTATACTTTTTTCTAACATAGTTCACTCAGTAAAGTTTGGTTTGATTATTATTAAATGTATAATGACCTGGCCTCCTTGCCTGAATTTGGAACAACTCTAGGGACCATCTGAGCTCCAAGCTTTCTGTGGAATTGACTAGGACCTTGGTTATGACTGCACTACAGGCAATGTCTCCATCTGATCAGTCGTTGCTTTCATCTCACGGTAGCTGATCCCAAAACTCTCTCCATTTAGTTCCCTGCAGGTAAATATCAATCTCAGAGTCTGTTTCTCATAAAACCCTACCTAAGAGAATTTGTACCTGACAAGGTCCAAGGAAACAAACTCTAACATGGGATTTTGGAGCCAATATCTACTGGAAGCTGACAGTTCTTCCAGCATTGATGGTAGACATCACAATGATCTTAGCATATCACGTGCAATTGTTAAATTTACTCCCCTCCTTCTTGTGTTCCCCCACCCCCATAGTGGTGGATTTGGATGGGATATCAATGAGAGAGAATGCACTAATGGATGATAGGTCACTTTAGAGAGGTTCAAGTACAGTAGTAATTGCAAAGACAATAAACACTGATGCACTGAAGAAATACAGTAAAATGCTGAGAATGGCTAATTTATTAAGTGAAAGTCAATGCTGAAAGTCAGAGGGTCTCCTTTGCAGTGAATAAAAAAGACTTATTTCTGTAGGAAGAGGGTGAGAGCTAGTGATAAAACCTCACACTTAATTTTAAAAACAGTAGAGCCCTAGAGAAGGTTGAATTCTCATCTCTAGCTAGTTACCTGCAAAAAAATAAAGCCTTACTTGGAAGAAGTGAGATTCTTTGACTTGGGATGGCAATGTTTGGGTCAAGCCAATTGAAAAGCCTTGAAACCTCCAAATACATGGACACTTTGAATCTGCAGCAATGCCATCCCACTTCTTTCTGTTAGACTTGATACAAAAGATAGTGCTTGACAAGACACCCTACCCCAATTTTATCCCTGATTTTGGCCAAAACCTATAGAAAAAGTCAAATCACATCATAATCCAGCTAACAGTCTACATCCATTGTCTTGTCCTAGTGTTATGCTAATATTTTAACCTTTGTTAAAATACAGGCCACGGGGACTTGAAACTCTCTGGACATTCTAAAGAATACTATGGAAATTAAATTGTATATCAAGAAGTGGCAAGTAAGTTGGAGGACTTGGTAAGATGGGAAATAGATTTGTGAAGCCTTCAGAGTCCGAGAAGTCATTTTTAGGAGTAACTGGAGTCTGGGGCATATCAGTACATCTGCTCCAAAGTGAAAGACAAATTATTATATCTCACACTTCCTACCTCTAAGAAGGAAGCATAATGCATGGTAGATCTCTTCTGGAGAAGCATTTTTCACATGTTAGAACATTTCTCTTCCCCTTCTGTTGGGTAACACATAAAAGGCTATAAGCTTTGAATGTGGTTAAGAAAACCAGGCCAAGGCAGCAGTGCAAACAGCATCATTGATCAGTCCAAACTATCTGCAGTCCCTATGGTATTAAAGGTATCTTGGAATATATAATGAATGGAGTTTGTAACAAGCTCTAATTGAACTATCACAATGTAGGCCTATAGGGTTTTTGAGCAATATAATGCCATGTGCTGTAGATAATTATGTACCATTTTACAAACAGCTGGTGTCATGCAACTGAGCCTTGGTAAAGGGGGAACACATGAAATGGAGTATCAATGATCATGTGACCAGAAATGCCCCACAGTGGCTTCATCCTGTCAGGTCTGCAAATTCACCCACACAGTTCATCATAACTTTAAAGTGATACCTCTGGGATTGGACAAGAGCAGGCACAAAAAATGTCACAGGAGAGCTGTATGAGCAAGTGGCCCTGACTCTAATGTCATCTACTGGTGATGTACTGTCTCCTTTTCAATCCCACCAATGGCCAAATGATAGGGTACTTCTTGACCTGATGGTGGACAAGAAAAATGGCAGCCTTGTTTCATTGTCAGTATAGGGGTACAATCTGAAAATGAACTGCTTTATGTCACAGTTCCCCCTTTCAGGGATGGTTGTGAATGGCAGAAGAGAGGAGAACTCCTTCCAGTAGACAAAGCGTTGGAATGTATATCTAGTGATCCACTTCATATGGAAAGAAAAAAGGCTGATAAAAATATGCATGGGCTCATGGGTGGTGGCAAATGGCTTGTCTGCTTGGTTAGAAACCCAGAAAGATTAGAAGATTGGAAGCATGTCAGTCTAGGAAAGCAGAATTTGGTTGACCTATGGGGATGAGCCCATATTGTAAAGGGCTTTCTGTTGCATGTTAGTATCCACTGAAGGATATACATTGTTAAAGAGGCAATACCTAACTATGTGTGCAAAATGACTTTGCCAAATGACCATGGCCAGCACAATACTGATCGGATGGTAGCCATGATGCAGGCGGTGGAGGATGCAGGCTATGAACTGGCCCAGCACCGTGCACTCTTATACATGAAGACTGATCAAACTATTGTTGCTACTGCATATCTAAGCTCCCAGAATGAGATCCATGCTGAGTCTCCATTTCGGCACTGCTACATAAGGAGACCCACAGCAAAAACTTGGTGATAAGTGATTATGTTTTACTTCTTCCACTCTGTAAGAACAATGATATACCTTAACTGAAAATGACACATATTCTGGAAATGTTTTTGATTTTTCTGCTCACATTTTCATAGGCATAATTATCTAAGGATTTATAGAACACGTGATCTACCAAGATAGAATGCCATAGAGTATTACAATGAACTAAGAATTCATTTTATAGCAAAGGAGGTATAGCTGTTGGCACCTGACCATGGTATCCACAGATCTTATAAACTGAACCATGCAGAAGATGACAGCATGAAAGAGTAATTGATTAGCTTTTGAAGACACAACTATAGTACCAGTTTGGAAATGATGTACTTCAAGGATAGAGTGTCATTATTCAGAATGCACTATCCACCATAAACCAAATACAATTATACCATGAAGAGGTGAGGTGGGAAGCTTCAACCTAGGAAACAATGGTAGAAGGAGAAGTCTGCTGCATATATCCCACTTGATTTTGGAGAATTTGTGGTTTTTCTTTCTCATAACTCTGGGCTATATATGTTGGAGGTCCTGATTTCCAAAGAGGAAACATTTCCATAAGACAATACAACAAGAGTAAAATTAAACTTTAAGCTATGGCTTCCACTTAGTGACTTTGGGCTTTTTATGTTAAGACATTAGCAGACAAGGAAAGGAGTCCCAATCCTGGTACAACTGACCATGCTGATGGTACAAACCCTGCTGAGCCAAAGATTGGCAGGGTGTCATCAAATAAAGAAGGAGAAATTATTTCACATAGCATAATATCCTCAACATTCTTCCATGTTGCCTCACATAGAAGGATTTCTTTTTTTGTTTTAACTGAGTAATATTCCATTATACATTTATATGACATTTTCTTCATTCATTCATCCATTGATGGATATTTAAATGGTTTCTATGTCGCAACCACAGTAAATAATGCTTCAATGAACAAGGGAATGAAAATATCTCTCATATCTCTGAATCTTCAACTCAATATTTTTGGATAAAAAACCCAAAGTGGGATTGCTGAATCATACAATATTTCTATTTCTAATTTTTTGAGGAACTTTCATACTGTTTGTCTTAATGACTGCTTTAAGCTAAGTATAATAACCCAATCAGAGAAGGACAAATATTACATGGTTCTAATTGCATGAGGGGCCTAAATAGCCAAACACATAGAAGCAGAGGATAGAATAGTGATTGCCAGGGGCGAGAAAGAGGGGGAAATGGGGAATTGTTATTCAACAGGTATAAAATTTCAGTTATGCAAGATAATGTTCTAGAGATCTGCTGTGCAACATCGTCCCTATAGGTAACGGTACCATGTTGCACACATAAAAATTCGTGAAGAGGGTAGATTTTGTATTAAGTGTTCTTACCACAGTAAAAAAGAAAAAAAAAAATAGAAGTGCAAAAGAGAAAACAAATGAGGGCAGTTAATATCTTCGACACTTAGGGGAATTTACATGGGAGCTCTTGGTATTACTTTATTCAATTTTGATAATAAATGAACAAGTGTAGCATTCATAGACTGAAAGGGTCATAATGATAAGATCTCAGATCCATCAAAGATGGGATTCTGGGTCTCCCCACCAGGCAAGTGGCCCGGGTGGTGATGGAAATCTGGAATGAGTACAGGAGGAGGAGGATGAACATCATTTGCAACCTCTAGCTTGTTTCCACCGCCTGTCCTCCTGTAAATTTCCCTAAGAAAAGAAACAACAATTCTGAAGGAGTTTCTGTAAGAATTATTTATAAAAGGAATATGGAGTAAAGCAGGAATGGGTTATAATCCATATTGCATTGTGCCATTAAGATCTGTTCTTGAAGACCAAGGCACTCCTTCCCCTGCTGCTGGGAGCGGTATAAGCCTGAGAGTTCAGTGGAATTAAGCTTTAGGAATTGCCTTTGGCTAAAAAAAAACCCTCCTTCTCCAAGTTTACCCCATGGCTCTGGGACAGTGTGCATTCAAAGACTGAATTCTGAGGAGCCATGCCAGCTCCAGGAGCTCTCATGGGCTTGACTGGCAGGTCCTCTGCTGTGACCGCATTGCAGTTCCTGTTCCTCCCTTTGAGCGAGTCTGTGTCCTCCACTCTCCAAGAATCTGCCTGCACGTAAACCTCCCTCCCAGAGCCTATGTCCAGGGAAGCCAACCTAAGACAACTAACTTTATAGAAGATTAAATTAGTTGAATGATTGGGATAGTTTTAATTCAGAAGTGCCATTACACATACTCATATTTCATGGTTAATTGCTACTGTAGTATTTTCCTTTGCAAAATGCTTTTATGTGGGAAAGGCATCAGAGAATTTATCCTTTTGTTCTGTATTTCTATTTCTATAATTAATGGATAACTTGCCTTTGGAAATTTAGTATATTTTATCTCAATTTCTGTTCAACTCTTTGGTTTAAATTGTAACTGTAATCACAAAGGATAAATGGAGTTGGTTGCCTGACAGTGAAGATTACTATATTTACTACTTTTCCCTAACTAGAAACAGACTGGATGAAATACCTTTGACTTCAAGTTGATTAATAATCACTCTTCCAGGTGTTCATATTTTTGTATACTATGGACACAGGGCAAGGGATTTTTGAAGAGCATTTATCCATTTGGGATCCCAGTTACAAGCAAAAGAAAAGAATTCTGCATATAGAATTAGGAAGGGAATTTAACAAGAAGGCATCGAGTACCCTATATATACACACACACACATACAGTTTCCTCATTCTCAATTAATACCTTTAAAAAATGGTACACAGTATTTTTTTCTGTAAAGGTTGACACTGTATGGCCTTTGCGGTCCATACAATCTATTACACTTGCTCAAATCTGCCTTTATAGTGTAAGGGAACTCCAGACAAAATATAAACAAATTAAGATGGCTGTGTTCCAATAAAACTTTGTTTACAAAAGTAGGCAACAAGCTGGATTTGTCCCAAAGCTTAATTTATTGACCTCTGCTTATAGCAGTGAATTTATTCAACTTTCTATATATTCTCATTCCCTCCCCACCCCTCACATTTTTAAATAATTCTGTCAGATCTATGTTGTCAGAACGTGAATCACTTATAACTCTTCAATCACCATTACGTCTATTTTTGTCTAGATGTATATATATATAGTACCCCTTTTGGCTTTTGAGAAAGCCTCTCCAATTATATCTTGGTTTCTAGAATCTCTACATGATCATAAAGTTTGTTCTATGACCTTTATATTTGAAATTCTATTTGAGTACATATTATATCTCTGGTTCACATTTTCTTTCACATTTACTTTTTTTTGGGGGGGGGGTGCACATGTTGCCACCAAAAATGCCTGACACTAATCTAATTTCCTATCCCTTAAAAGTGATCTGGTCTTTTTGCCTGTATGGCTAAATTATTTTTTGTTCCTTTGCGTTATAGTCGTTATTACTAAATTTGTCTCAGTATTACCCATTTTGTGTTAATTTCCAGTTAAACAATGTGCCTTTTAAAAGTCAGCCTATGGGGGCGCCTGGGTGGCTCAGTGGGTTAAAGCCGCTGCCTTTGGCTCAGGTCATGATCCCAGCGTCCTGGGATTGAGTCCCGCATCGGGCTCTCTGATCAGCAGGGAGCCTGCTTCCTCCCTTCTCTCTCTGCCTGCCTCTCTGCCTACTTGTGATCTGTCTGTCAAATAAATAAACAAAATCTTAAAAAAAAAAAAACAAAGTCGGCCTATATTTTTCTCTTATTTTCATTGTTTTATTATGGTTTTTAGTGGTTTTCTTATATTGCTTTGTCTTCTTTGAGAATTACTATCATCTGGAGGATAGGTCTCGTTTGCTTGTCTTCTATATCTAAAATTGTCCTTCAAAAATTTTTATATCTCTTCAAAATTTTGTTGCAATTAATTTGTTTTCGTTTATAGGATATATTTTTCTTTAAATGTTTTATTAGTCTACTCAAAGTACTCTAACACAGTATCATACACTGGGTGGCTTAAACAACAGGAGTTTATTTTCTCATAATTCTGGAGGCTGGAAGTCCAAGGTGAAGATGCTGACGGGGTTGGTTTCTCCTGAGGCCTCTCTCCATGTCTTTCAGGTGATGATCTTTTCCTTATGTCCTCACATGGTCTCTGCCTCACGCACATACGCTGCTGGGGGCCCTTCCTTTTCTTCTAAGGACACCAGTCTTATTGAGTTAGCATCCCACACTTATGACTTCACCTAAACCCTGATTAACTCCTTAATGGAGCCTTCTCTAAGTACAGCCACACTGGGGTTAGGGTTTCAATATATAAATTTTTAAGATGGCTGTTTATTCTTGTGTTACTTCTAGTTTAGTCCTGATTTCTTAAATCTTCTCCTGGTATTACTCGTTTTTTCTTAAGCAAACAAACTACATTTTCACTTCCTCCTATTGACCAGGTATCTTATTTCTAAATATTACTAATTCTGATTTATGTGTTTTTCATTTTTGTTTCATTTTCTTTATATCACTCGCTCATTTTTTTAGTTGGCCTCTATATTTTGCTTCGTACTTCTGAAGATTTTTTCAAGAATGCTACTCACATTTTTTTTTCTGCTTGTTTTTCTTTTGAAATATCATTGAATAGAGTTCAAAAGCTCATCTTTTCTATTTCTCATGTTTAAATGAGTTGAACTTATTTGGGGGTGGCCAAGAAAATGGAAAAAAAAATTCTGTTGGGCCAAGATACATCAGAATAACTTCAAGGTTTATATCTGTAGTATCCCTTCTACTCTTGTTCTCAAAAAGTAATTAAAATATCCTCTTGTCATACGCTCTATAATCTATGACTCCTCTGTCCCTCCTCCCATTCATTTGCTATTAGAGATCTCTCTCTCCTTTACCCTCAAAATTGCCTGCCTTGATCTATTTTCATATGTGTGTTCTATTTTCCACCTCATTATGGGACTTAGTCTATATTTATTTATTTATTATTTATCTAATATTCCTGAAAGTTCTGTGAATCCAGACAACCCCCTAGATCCTCTGAATCCCCTATAAATCTCTTGTAATCACCTTGCCCAGTTTATCTGCTGTTCACAGAACAGCACTTGGGGCCTCCTACCTGTGTGACAGTATTCTCTCCAATGTGTGAACGAGTTGGTGATTGTTAGGTTATCTGGTTCTTAGAACCAATGGAAGCTTCTTGTCTCTCTCTTCCTCTGGCTACTGCTCTTAGGATTTTTATATATGCATCTCCCCTGCCACTGGTCATTTGGCCCCACTGGCATTAGTTATACGGTTTGTGGTATTCTGTTCCCTAGTTTCCATGAAGCTTTTTGATTCTCCACCCTAGTTTCTCTTTGCTCCCTGAGGGGATTAGGGCATATTCCAAAAGTACCACATGCTATCTCCTTGTCAGTAGCTATCATGTATTATTGTATGATGCTCAGGATAGCCTTAACGTTCCCTGCATACTAAACTTTATACAGGCTTATTCTGACTCCAAGCATCTGCCCTCTCTTTCCTTAGAGCATTTCCTTTAGAAAACGTGCAAATGTAAACTCTTTTTCTGTTCCTTTGAGACATAAATCTTCTCCCAGCCTCTTGCCAGTTTTACAAGCCAGGACTGTCCTTGTCAAGGGACCAGGAGTCATCCGTTTGTAATGTAATCATCAGGGAAGATAAGACCCCTCTCTCCTAGTCTTCATAGGAGAGTAGGAACCTAATTTTGATAAATGCCACACACAACCACATTAATCAATCCTAATGCGCTCTAGTACTTTTCCACCTCACATTAGCACATCAAAACTCATCTTTTATTTCAGTGGAGTTGAGTTCAATTTGTTCCTTTTATTGAAATAGTCTTGACTCTTACTACAAAAGTCTAGTAAAGTCTCCCTTCCCTGACTTCCTAACTCTGTCCATGAAATTCTTTGGCACATCGGTCC
Organism: Martes martes; assembly: GCF_963455335.1. NCBI lineage: Eukaryota > Metazoa > Chordata > Mammalia > Carnivora > Mustelidae > Martes > Martes martes. The sequence goes on from NC_137890.1 coordinate 19,829,367, forward strand.
ATAATTTACTCAGCAACTATTTTATTATTAGATAGATGAGTGGTCAGTGTTTGTGGTTGTTTATTTTGTTTTGATTTTGTTTTGTTTTGATTTCCTATATAATATAAAGTATATTTGAAAACATACTTCATAAGAAATTATTTTTATGAGGTAAAACTGGAAATGCTGATTCAAACAGGATATGCTTTTAAAAGTGCGATCAGGGATGCCTGAGTGGTTCAGTCATTAAGTGTCTGCCTTTGGCTTACGTCATGATCCCAGGGTCTTGGGATTGAGCCCCGCATTGGGCTCCATGCTTGGTGGGAAACCTGCTTCTCCCTCTCCCACCCTCTGCTCCTGTTCCCTCTCTTGCTGTGTCTATCTCTGTCAAATAAATAAATAAAATCTTTAAAAAAACTAAAAACTAAAAACAAAAAAAATAAAAGTATGATCAATATTAAAAAATTACTTCTCTAAAATTTTCATAAAATTTTAATATGAATTAACAACAACAGCAACAAAACCCCATTACAATAACATATATACATGGGAATACATGTATTCTGAATGCGTTTCTAATAAGTTTGCTACAACTGTTAAGTCAAGTGGAAAAAAGCAGCATCATTATTTAATTTGGAGCTCTTTAGTATTTATCTTAATATAGCTTTTCTGTGGGTGTTTTTCAGAGTAAGATGTGTGGCATATCAATTGCTCAGTACCTGCTGTTACTTGTGATTAAGAAACAGACACTGTTCAAAGGAAATTGTCTTGTAATTACTACAAAAAAAATAAAAAACAAAACAGGCAATCAAGACAACTATTTCTTCTTATATTTTAAAGAGAGAACTAAATTAAACCAGAACCTTTATTTGAACATCACAACTCATTTAACTTAAAACTGTTTTCACAAAATATCTACCACCCGTGGTGATCTCTCCAGTGATATTAACTGTCTTATGTTTGTGAGTGTCTATGCTGACCTTTTAAAGCTTTACATCATTCTGAAAAGTTGCCAGAAAATGAATGCAGGAAATTTTAAAGACCTTATTATCAATCTCTGAATTAATGTTTTTCAATAATTAGCATGTTAGTGGGTTTAATCATCTTCAACACTAAGGTTTTGATCTTGGTTTTGTTTTCTTAAATCTTATAAATTTCTATCTATATACTTAACTCTTTAAAAGAGCAGAAGAGGGCTGCCTGGATGGCTCAGTACGTGGAACACACAACTCTTGATACCAGAGGTTGTAAGTTTGAGCCCCACGTTGGGCATAGAGATGACTTAAATATAAAATCTTAAAAAAAAAAAAAAAAAAAGGCGGTAGAAATCACCCTGGGAACCAAAACACAAGTCTTCTGAAGATTAAGAAAACACATTATAAGGAATATTTATAAACAAATTTTATATGCTATCAGGAAAAAATTGGGGGGGGAATCAGAGATTTTTTTTTTTTCTGATTTCTGGCCTTTTTTATTCTCAATGTTTATACTAGATAGTCCCAAAAGATACAAGTAATCTGCTATTCCCTTTACTGTGAGGAAGATGGACAGAAATTATGAAACCTAATAACAATTAGAATAAGAGACTGTGTTTTATTTTCAGATGGATAGACAAATTCGTAGTTTCAATGTAAGCATTCAATTATTGTTAACCATTATTTTTGCTATTTTAAGCCCTAGGACTAGGCATACAAAAAGACATACTTTTCCTCAAGGACAGGGCACTGAAGAGAAGCACAAGGAAGTCAATAATGGCAATAAAAACACGGTAAATGTCATAATGAAAGAACATAAGGGAAGACCTTAGTTGCATAGATTAGTAATTAAAGATTCTGCCTGGGAGAATCACAACAGGCATTACTGTAGAATTCCGCCTTAATGTAGTAACATTTAAAAGAATTAGCATGATTTTAGTAGTGTTGCCAACTCACCCTTAAATTTCCACTATAGTGAAGGATGGAAAAAATAAAATCTGATATTGTGTATTCAGAAGTCAAAAAATCCATGCAATAATATTTTTAATATTATTATTAATATTAAAATATTAATATTCTTTTTTTCTCATTTGAATGATTGGTACCAATCCGTGATTTATTTTTATATGTATTTTAAAAACTTGGCCTCATTTCGTATCTACCACACAATTTTTAGAAAGCTATGATCTAAAAATTTACACACTCAGGCTAACAGACTGTAGGTGAGGAAAACGTTTCCTTAACTCTCTAGGGTCCCCGGCTGGGTCTGAAAATTAAACTGACACAGACAGATTAACAGGAGAGAAGCATACAAATCTATTTAATGTGAGTTTTATTTGACTCAGGAGCTTTCATAAGGAAATGAAAACCAAAGAACAGACCAAGAGTATTTTGATACTAAGTTTGATGAGAGTGGGCCGTCGTGGAGGAACATGATAGGATAAGGAAGGTGGGGTAAGTGTAGTACAGTTGGGGAAAGGGCAAAACCCTTTGCTGAGGTTCTTCTCAGTGTCCCTTTGTTCCAGGTAAAGGGAGGGCAACTTCCACATGACAGCTTTATGACCTGTTTCAGAGGAAGGGGGGCTGGGACGATGTCAGACCGACCTTTCTGCTTGCTGTAGTTTACTCAAACACCCTCAGCTTAAAATAATTCAATATGCAAAAGTACCATATTTTGTCATAGTGTGTCATGAACACCACACACACACACACACACACACGCACACACACACACCCCTAATACTCATGGGGATTTTGCTGAGCAATATGCATTTTTTTATTGTTAACTTGACTGCTAGAAGTTGCTGACAAAACAGAGCAGACGGAAGCTTTCTTCTATTTGTCTCAAGCTAAGTTATATGTCTATCTTTTTCTGTTTCTTTTGCCAGCGAAGGCATTTCATGGACTCTATTCTAAGGTTGATCAGATACTCATTTTCCTACTGAAAATGATGGAATAAAACTTCATATGTTCATGCAGTAGGGTGAAATTTAGATATTGCAGCAGCCCTGGGTTTTATCAAAAACAGCATTCTAAAAGTCAAAACTTACGAATGTTTAACCACACTAAAATATTTCATATCTGGTACTTTCAGAAGATTGAGAATTTCTAGCTAATAAAGTTTTCTCAGTAGGTTTTTTTCTGATATCAAAGACACACACAGACGCGCGCGCGCGCACACACACACACAATCTCTTTAATTGCTTAGACAAAAACTTTAGATGAATGATTTCACAGACTTTCTTATGTCCATAAGGAAGGGAGTTGTTTTCTCTGAGGTGTTGTACAATTATTTGGTGGTGTCTTGGGAGTTCATTATCATGTCTAGACTTTTAATAGTCCTGTATTAAATAGCTCTGCATCTCTTGGTTACAGAATACTGTTTGTTCTTTCTTAAGTTAATGTGTCCACTTTTTCCACTCTTCTTTTTTGTATTATTAATATTACTTCTTTATCTTTTCTTGCTGCCATTTCCTCCCACACCCTATTTGTAGTCTCCATGTGGACATTATATGTGTTCACATATGTACTGTCATTATTTTTAAAATGAACATCGGAAGTCTAGACAAGACTAAAATAGACTTTCATGAATAAAATCCCTAAAGTCCAATGTATGCTCTTGTCAAATGTATTTCAGCATTTAGTAATATTTTTGCTTTATTATTAGTGCTAAGACATATTGAAGATGTAAGATGCCCACGTAATGAACTTCGGAAAGATAGTGACATATTTTATAATACAGACTTTAACCAATTCCTGCTCATGAACTTGGTGGAAATGTTCCTGTGTCTCCACTGCATCTTCCTCATTTATTTGATTTCAGGTAGTAATTAATGGAGCTTATATTTTATAACAGATGGTGTGCTAAGGTACCTTTGCATATTATCACATGGAATCCACAATATTCTAAAAACCTTTAAAATATATTTGACAAAATCTTAATTTTCTTGTCAAGGTCATGCAACTATGAAGTGTAAATTTCAGGTGTGCAATTTTGGTGACTTAGTCATGTTTCCTTAAGAGGTACTCCACATGATCATTTCCTTTGCTTAATATTTTGTATGTAGTAAGTGACAACAATTGGATTAACAAATAATTTATATTTTCCGCAAACCCTAACTAATAACTTTTCTTTTTTCATTGTCACTAGATCTGGTTAAAAATGACCAAACACACATGTACAATTTTTAAAATATGAACCAAGACCTAGATGAAAATTCAGTTGGTGTTTGGTCTATACTATTAATGTTGATTAAAAATAAAAGCATTTTTAGTTAAAATGTAAGGTGAAGTAAATGAAACGAAACAAAATTTTACATGTTGCAGAAAAATAACCTGACACTTGGTGGAAAAAAAAAAACAAGAAAACAAACCTACAATTAAGAAAGCTGGAAAGCTATTGTATGATGTAGGAAATAAATAGGTTAACATAAGAAGGTACTTGAGAGCATGACACTAATTTTGATCCAAAATCATTAAGTACCTTTCTAGAAATGTTAGCTAGAGATTGAAGGGTGGACTTGTACATTTAATAAAGGCATTCAGAAGTATTTTTGAACAAAAATTTTACATTAGGTTAGATAATCCAAATTTTGAGCTTCTTAAAAGTATTTTCAGGAAAAAATGTAGATGCTTAAGGACATTAATAGAAAAAAAATCACAATTTCAAATTCACTGGCTCATATTTCAAGATACCTCATCCAGAAAAAGCACCCAAATGAACATACATGGTGTCCTGTTTATATTGTTTTTAGACTTGCTGTTTATTTTAAAGTTATCTATTTGTGTTTTACTTTTTGGGAGGGTACTTTTTTAAGTTCATTTTCATGAATGGAATTTGGTCTTTGATGTATGGAATACATTTACAGATCCGAAGGCCTGATATATTATGTTTTTTTTTCTACTTAGTAGAACAATATACATTATTTAAAACTAAATAAGGCAAAAGTTAGAAGTTATTCATTTTATAACAAAAAACAAGCTTTTCAGCAATAGGCATTCTATACACAAATAGTATCAAAATTTATTTTGAAAAGTTTTAGGAGGCAGGAATCAAACATTTAGCAAAAGAAGTCAATTTTAGATATGATTTTAAAAGGCAAACATTTGTATTGCTATATAAAGAAAAAATTTCAAAGGAGAGAAACTTGCAGATAGGTATTTTTATATAGATAAGAGTTTCGTATTCCAGCGTTTCAGCCATTCATGTGTAAATGATTCTCTTAAAGTGTTTAAAATAATTGAAAACAGATGAATATTTTAAGAATGATAAGAATTCTCTATTCAAATTTTTTTCCTTAAAAAACCCCTTTTTTGAGGGGCGTAGGGTAAGACTACAAAAGTAGTCATCAGTCCAGCTTGAATATCACGCATTTGAAATGAGCAGACCTGAATTAATGAGGTCATAAGGTCCAAATGAAATATAAAAGTTTTTCTATGAATTGAAAAGTGGAAAAAAAACAGTTGCCAGGCCAATTTTTCTTAACATACATTCTCTGACATAAGCATATAAAATGGAGTTTAGATGATTTTTTAATAGGCCCCTTATTTAGAGCAATTTTAGTTTCACAGAAAAATTAAGAAGAAGGTATAGAGGTTTCCCACCTATCCCTGCTCCCAACTCTTCTCTACCCCAGTGCGCCCTACTATCAACATCCTACACCACAGTGGGATATTTGTTATAACTGACGAGCCTACACTGACATATCATTATCACCCGAAATCTGTAATTTACATTAGAACTTACTCTTGGTGTTGTACATTTTATGGATTTTGACAGGAGTATGATGACAAGTATCTACCAACCCAGCATCATTCAGAATAGTTTCAATGCCCTAAAAATCCTCTATCTGCCTATTTTTCCTTTTTCCTCCCTAATCACTGGCAACCAATACTCTGTATACTATCTCCACAATTTCATCTTTTCCAGAATGTCATATATGTGGAATCATAAAGTATGTAGTGTTTTTGTTTTTGTTTTTGTTTTTTAAAGATTTTACTTATTTATTTGACAGCCAGAGGTCACAAGTAGGCAGAGAGGCAGGCAGAGAGAGAGGAGGAAGCAGACTCCCCACTGAGCAGAGAGCATAATGTGGGGCTTGATCCCAGGACCCCGAGATCATGACCTGAGCCGAAGGCAGAGGCTTTAACCCACTGAGCCACCCAGGTGCCCCAAGTATGTAGTGTTTTTAGATGGGCTTTCTTCACTTAGTGAGATGCATTTAAAGTTCTTCTATGTCTCGTCCTGACTTGATAACTCATTTCTTTTAAATACTAAGTATTATTCCATTACCTTGATGTACTACAGTTTATTTATCCATTCACCTACTGAAGGACATCTTGGTTGTTTCCAAGTTTTGGCGGTTATGAATAAAACTGCTATACACATCTATGTGCAGACTTTTATGGGACACAAATTAAACTCATTTGGGTAAAAGCAAGGAGCACAATTGCTGAACCATATGGTAAGAGCATGTTTAGTTTATTCAGAAAAAAAACAGAAAACTGCCAACTGTCTTCGAAAGTGACTCTACCATTGTCCATTCCCACCAGCTGTGCATGAGGGTTCCTGTTGCTTCACACTCTTACCAGCATTTGGTTTTGACAGTGTTTGGGATTTTTTGGATACCCCTTTTCATAGGTACACAATTTTATCTCACTGTTTTCATTTGTATTTCCCGGAGAATATATAATGTGGAGCATCTTTTCATTTTCTTATTGACTATGTGTATATCTTCTTGCTCGTTCTTTTCAGGTTTCTTGTTCATTTTTAGTGGAGTTGTTTATTTCTTACTGTGGGGTTTTAAGAGTTCTTTGTATATTTGGATAGCAGTCCTTTATCAGAAATGACTTTGGCAAATAGTTTCTTCCAGTCTACCCGCCTCTCATTTTTAACAGAAAAACAAACAAACAAACAAACAACCACGCAAACAAAAAGACCTCCATAAACTTGATGTTCTAACTGTACAGACAATTTATTCTAGCCCTGGGCATTGCATATGTTTTATTTCACAACATCTAACTGCTGAAACGATTCCAAAAAACTTAGGCGGATTCTAAGAACCCACAATTTTCATTGCATCAATTACTTTATGTTTTATAAAAGTTCTGTTGTTAAATTTCCTTTATTTGATGGCCTGTGAAAGTTTTAGGGGCTCTACTGGGCTTTAACTTGACCTTTGAGTAAGTGGACATCTTTCTCGACAGGGGAATTAGAATTGTCACTGATTTAAAGAACCGAAGTGACCAGTACTTGACCAGTTTGGATGGATTGTATTAAACCCGTTAATCTGTTACACTATATTTCCAAATATCTGATAAAATTTCCCAAAACATGTACTATGCACATATGTGCCACAGAGACTGTCACTCGTTTGACCCCATCCCCAACCCCAGACACAAAGGCAGGTATTTTAACTGATTAAAGTCTTTTTGTCTTATCTAGGATGCACAAATTTCTTCAGCATAGTGATCCAGGAAGCTGCCTCCAAGAGTGTAGACAGAATGACAAAAATAACATTTGTCATTTTTGCTTGGCCACAAAAATTCTTTATGTTTTCCTTAATTAATATCCTTCACTTTCACCTTTTAAACATGAAAATAAAAAGAGGCACTTACTCACTCAAAAACATGGAATTTCTTTCTTTTCCTTTTAAAAACAGAAAATGTTAGCACCCATGTAACATTTATTCATTTGAATGAAATATTAAACCTTTATCCATCACCGGCTCTTCTCCAAACACTGGTTTCTGACATTCAACAAATACACAAAATTCACTACTTTTATAGAGTTTACATTCAAACTGGGGAGGTGGTGAATAGATGAATAAATAAGATGTTAATAGATTAAAGAGAAGTAAACTCTAAGATAAAAGTAAGCATGAAAGGACAGTAAGAAACGTGTGAGGAGGTGGGGGAAATCTTAGAGTGACCAAAAAAAGCAGCACTGAGTAAAGGACTTTGGAGTAAAGACCTGCAGGATACACATTTGTTAGAGGCAGAAGGAGACGCAAATGCCAAAACCTTGCTGTCTACAGCCTGGGATCGTCAAAGAACAGTAAGGAGGTCAGTGTGGTTGGAGAACTGTAAGCAAAGAAGCAGTCCGAGATGGTAGGAGATAGCATTTTATATTTCCCATGTGCCTTTTTATAATGATTTCGTTGAATTATTTTAGCAGCTTTTCAGCACAATTATTAACATACCATTTTATGCAGGTGAAGGCAGAATCAAGAAGTTATACAATTTACCTAATGTCTAATAATGAGTAAATTATACCATTCCCTTCCCCTATTTCCAGGTTTTTGGAGTACAGGTTCATCACCAATTCTGTTACAAAACAGATGCTCTTTTATAATTAAAGAAATAGCTAATGTCTAAAATGGAAACTATCGTGCCACAGAGTATCCTTGGCACTTGACTCAAAACAGCAGGCAGACCATGTCTTGGCAATAAAATCACTATTTCAGCAGCTTAAATCAAGCTGGGCATCTTATTTGTGGTTCTGTTCACCCGTGTCAATGTTCTGCTTGATATGTATGTCAAAAATCTAGAGTCAAATTTTTACTTGTTTATACAGTATATTCCTAATAATGCATTCTAAATAATGGAGTGAATTTTTGTCAAATTGTACATATCTAAGGGGAATTTAAATCACAGTGAGTCATAATTATAAACTGATCTGTGGAATTTAGATAGTTTAGACATTGTCTTTAGTTTTTGTTTTCTTTCTTTCTTTCTTTCTTTCTTTCTTTCTTTCTTTCTTTTTTTTAAAATATTTGATCTATTTAAGAGAAAGAGAACAGGAGCAGAGGGAGAGGGTGAGGGAGAGGCAGATGCCCCACTGAGCAGGGAGCCTGATGGAGCCTGGATACCAGGATGACCTGAGCTGAAGGCAAACCCTTAACCCACTGAGCCAACCAGGTGTCCCAGTTTTTGTCTTAATGCTCACATATAAAGCAGATGAGCTAAAGTCCCATGAATGTTTCATCTGAAGATGAAATTTAAGTTCTTTTTACCTTTGTTTATAAATTTGTTTCAACTGAATTAGATTTATAATCCTCTTTTTAAAAACAGGTTCAATAACTTTTATTTTCTGTTTATTTAAACAAAGTAACTGAATCTTTCTGTAGGATTGCCTATAAGGAATGATTAATCATAGGAAGATACATAAAATCCTTGTTACTTTGAATCTTAGAAAATGATGGAGTTGTGTATATGAGAAGCAGTTATAAAAATGATCAATATCTAAAGTCTAGAGGAATTTGTCTTATTTCTTTTGATTCAAGATTCCTATCACGAAATGAGTGTTGATTTTTTTTTCTGTCCACTAACTTAAGACATATGATGAGTCTCCTGATCATCTCACACATGCATTTCATCTTATAAATCACTTTTTATGAAGTGATTAAACTAAGTTGAGGACTGTCTCTGGCTTTGGGCTGCAACACTGATAAAATTTTCACACATTCAAAGCATACATTTAAAGGATATCCACCAAAACATATTGCCCAAACTTATTAAAAATCTACCTAGGACTTTTTCAATGATGAGCAAAAGAAAAACAGAAGGTCACTTTATTTAAAAACTGCAGCAAAGTGTAACTGAATACTTAAGTAATTTCATAAATATAGAACCCCAACTGCCTTCACAAAAAAAAAGATGAACTAGTGGTCTGCTTAAATATTTTATTTAAACATGAAACAATCAGAGAAAGTTTTAGGATATCAGTGCAAAACATACCAAATCAATCATCAGACAATATGCAAAATTCCAGGATGGCATCTATATGGTTTCGATTATTTTTAAATTAAAAAAATATATATATTTTTAAAGATGGATGATTTTTACATTAGAGATTAAATTATGAAATCAACAAAAGTATCTTTTCTTTTAATAAACATATAATGTATTATTAGCCCCAGGGGTACAGGTCTGTGAATCGCCAGGTTTACACACTTCACAGCACTCACCGTAGCACATACCCTCCCCAATGTCCATAACCCTACCATCTTCTCCCTACCCTTCTCCCCTCTACCTCTGGCAACCCTCAGTTTGTTTTCTCTTAAGAATCTCTTATGGTTTGTCTCCCTCCCAATCCCATCTCGTTTCATTTATTCTTTTCCTACCCCCCAAACCCCCCACATTGCATCTCCACTTCTTCATATCAGGGAGATCATATGACAGTTGTCTTTCTCTGACTGACTTATTTCGCTAAGCATAATACCCACTAGTTCCATCCATGTCGTCGCAAATGGCAAGATTTCATTTCTTTTGATGGCTGCATAGTATTCCATTGTGTATATATACCACATCTTCTTTATCCATTCATCTGTTTATGGACATCTAGGTTCTTTCCATAGTTTGGCTATTGTAGACATTGCTGCTATAAACATTTGGGTGCATGTGCCCCTTCAGATCACTATGTTTGTATCTTTAGGGTAAATACCCAATAGTGCGATTGCTGGGTCATAGAGTAGCTCTATTTTCAACATTTTGAGGAACCTCCATGCTGTTTTCCAGAGTGGTTGCACTGGCTTGCATTCCCACCAACAGCGTAGGAGGGTTCCCCTTTCTCCACATCCTTGCCAGCATCTCAACAAAACTATCTTGATCATGCCATTTCTCACTGGTCATTCTGCAGCATTTGTAAAATCATAAGACAACAAGGAAACAGTATTGACCCTGATTTTGGCTTAATAAGACAACATAGACATTTTGTCAAGTGATAGAAATTTAAAATAAGATAAAATACTAAGTAAATAAAATAAACCTTGCAAGAGTCCATTGATAATGCCTATCTCTGGGTTCCTATGCTTTCATCTAATTGGGGGTTTCTTTTGTTCCTTACATGGCTTTCTTCAGCTATAGCTTAAAAGGAACTCTTCTGTGACATCCTAAAAGCCCTTCCCAGGATTGGGTTAGTTGTCACTTCTATGTATTCCTTTACAAATCTGTGCTCACACATATCAGAGCAGTCATCTGATTGAATGGTACCCATTTTTCTGATCAATCATTAGATTCTTGACACCAGTTTCTGTTTACCAAGATAGTCCCAAAGTCAAGAAGAATTTTTAATACTTAGTTGGTGCTTTTGAAAAAATCTGTTAATCAAATAACGTAAATTAAAAACAATTATATCTTCGCATGTATTTTAAAGTGATAGAAATAGTGATATGAAGCTTTTTACAGATCTGACAGTATAAATGACATTAGTAATCCAATATATTGCATAGTACTTTGCAGTGTACAAAAACAGATGTAAAATAGGATGTTTGAAGCAAAAATGGGCTATTCTTGATTGTTTTTAAAATATAATTGTACACTGATATATTCAACATGGATCTTTTTTACTTCCTTAATATAAATCATTTTAAATAAAGATACAAATCGTAAGTATTCACCATACATCTTCCTAAATAGTGAAATATATGACATATTTATTTTTATACAATTATAATTGTCATAGCTTTGATTTAATATAGATTCCTTTAAACACGTGTTATACAATACCTTCTTAAGAATCTATTATTTCTAGGGGCACCTGGTTGGCTCAGTGGGGTAAGCCTCTGCCTTTGGCTCAGGTCATGATCTCAGGGTCCTGGGACTGAGCCCGTATCAGGCTCTCTGCTCAGCGGGGAGTCCTCTTCCCCTTCTCTCTGTGCCTACTTGTGATCTCTCTCTGTCAAATAAATAAATAAAATCTTTTTAAAAAAGAATCTATTATTTCTAGAATTGCATTAATTATAATAGTCCCAGTACATAATCTATGTTCTAGTTCTATAATTTGTCAAAAAATTAAACTAGAATTTATTATCATTATTAAACTGGGCAATAAGTGGTTATTAAGACACAAATAGCAGTCCGATGAGTGAGTCTGTTACAAATGCTGTGTCAATCAGACAAACTTAAAAAAAGGATCAGTCCCATTCTTTTACAGATTCCATCCTTGAGAACAGAACATTGTATTATGCTCAATGTGAAAACTACTGCCCTAATCACATTTCCCATCATACTGCAGACACTTATTTCGTATGTGTCAAAATAACTCATATAAATTAAATTCATTAATTTCCTAAAGGTCTCAGGTGGAATGTGGTATGATTGATTGCTGGTCCAACCTGTTTTAGCGTCCTGTTCTTGCCTTTGAAGTGAGCCTCCTTCCAAGGAATGAAGAAAAGATAGAATAGGAATGAGCAAATTACAGCTAATTTTCAAAAGAAATACCATTAACTAAAGCCAGGAAACTAACCAAAAGGAGCTCCTGCACCTGTTAGACATGATTAACATGTGGCAACTACTAATGTTACTGTTCTAGAGCCCCCCCCCCCCCCGCCCCGGGGCAGAAATTGAAACCTACAGAAGGAAACAGACTATCTGAATTTGAGAATGAAAGTCTACCCTTATGTAAAAAAGGTTTCATCATACTAACTCTAAGCTAAACAACCTAAGAATGATTCAGTTCCTTCAGGAATTCTAAAATAGTCCCTAAGGGAAATACAATCTTAGATTATCTTTTAACGATATATTTAAGTCTCTAACAAACAATATTTTACGTTAAACTTCATGATATCTGGGATCCTAAAGGATGAAATAGTTCTTAGTTTGGTCTATCTAAATAATTCACTATGACACAGAAAAGAAATGCTTTCATCTTCCTTGCTTTACATGTTTTGAGAAAAAAAAGGTGTATTTTAATGTGGTAATTAAGGTACAGTACATCTTCTTCTCAAGATATTTTCACTAAGGATACATCCTTATTTTTTTTTCCCAATTGATACAACCTTTAGCCCAAACCAGCTTATTTCCTTGTTTTCCAAAACGGATGCTCCGTGCTCTCTTTCCCTCTCAGTGTGTTTTGTTTTCTGGCTTTCTGCCACTGGAAAAGCTGAAATGCCCCTCTGGTTTTTAATTTCTCTACATTTCTTCAAGTTTTGCAAAAAATACAATAGTGTAAACTTTTCTGACTTTGTGTATGACTATACTATAGGTCGGAAGGACCTATTATAAAGTGCCCCATGCATTGCTAAATAGCACTGCCTTACACAGAACTGTCTGCTAAATCCATGGGACTTATGGGAAAAATAAGGTTGGGACAAAATACTAAAAAACTTCTTTGATACAAACACAATGAAAGATAAGAGTGTAATAAATACGGTAACACGGTTTTACCAATGTTAGATGATTAAGAGCTAGATAAATACTAGAAAGGCACTTTGTCTTGAAAAAGACCCAGTATGGACTGGGCATTGGATGGGTGTGGTGAAGTGGTGACAGGAGAGTTTTATGAAACAGGCTCGGAATTGAAGTAGTTCTTAGCAGGTGTCTAAGGGGGGCACGTGCGTGAGTGCATGTGTGTGTGTGTGTGTGTGTGTTCTGTGAATTTTGTATATTCCCACGTCTTGATTCGTGTAACTAGGTGGAGTTGTCTGCATTCACCTGGTGTTTTTCATGAACACAGTAACACATAAGCAAACATGAAATTTGCATTATGCTCAAATCATCCCTAATATATCAATCATTCTAGAACAAAACCATGTTTTTTTAAAACACGTTATAGCTGAACTTTACACTCAGAAACATCATTTGAAACTCCTATTATATTTCTTAAGCACATACTTCATTTCCCCTGGTAGATTATATATACCTAGAAGATAATTTATTTATCATTCATAATTCTATTTCCTATGGCCTTTATATTTTTAGGTAACTACATAGGTTCTTTTAATTAAAGTTGCTTACCTTTGTTCTGTGAGCCATAATCTGGATTGTAATAATTTCTTACTCTATACTTAATTATTCCTAAAATAATTACTTAACTAAATATTTCTAGATAAATAAATGAAAATGACAAATCCTATCTATATGAATCTTTTTTTGGGGGGGTAAAAACATAAAAAAACAGAGAGAATCCAAATAAAGTTATTATATAAATTCCCAAATTTCTTCACCTTAGATATCTAAGAACACTTAGGTAAAGATGTCTTTTATAGGGGCACCTGGGTGGCTCCGTGGTTTAGGCCTCTGCCTTCGGGTCAGGTCATGATCTCAGGGTCCTGGGATCGAGCCCCGCATCGGCTCTCTACTCGGCAGGGAGTCTGCTTCCCCCTCTCTCTCTCCCTTCCTCTCTGCCTACTTGTGATCTCTGTCTGTCAAATAAATAAATAAAATCTTTAAAAAAATGTCTTTTATATTGCACTTTGACCTCCTTTTGCTCATTCTGATTCTAAGGATCTTCTTCAATAAAACTTGTGCTGCCTTTATCCCAAACCATTCCCTGTGTCACTTCCTTAGACTAAAAGCTTGCTAAAAATTAAAAAAAAAAAAAAGTCTTAATCTATGCATGAAATCAAGTCAAAGTTTATTTTCTCTAAAACTTCTTTTGTGAACCAAGTTCCTGAGGAGGTTTGTTATATTCCAACATAGGATTCTAGGTCTTTAAAACCTGTGGATCTCTTCTCCCTCTATTTTCTTGGTAGGCCTGATTATTATTATTATTATTATTAATATTTTAAAGATTTTATTTATTTATTTGACAGACAGAGCTCACATAGGCAGAGAAGCAGGCAGAGAGAGAGGAGGAAGCAGGCTTCCTGCTGAGCAGAGAACCCGATGCAGGGCTCGATCCCAAGACCCTGCGATCATGACCTGAGCTGAAGGCAGAGGCTTTAAACCACTGAGCCACCCAGGTGTCCCTGATTATTATTTTAATAACATAAAATGATATACCATTTAATTTCCTCTTACAATTTTATTTTATGTGAACTTTACTTGAATAATGTGAGTTATAGTGGTTTTGTTCTAGAAAACAGTGAAAACTCAAAAAATTTACCAGGAAGAATATTTTTTAATAAAATTGACTTTTGTATAATAATGTAATAACATGTAGATGACTTCTAACATTCTTCTTTTTTTCTGAGTTCTAAAGAACTTATTGGTATGATTGAACAAATTGGTTTGAGAAAACAGTATGAGAAAGCAAAAAGATTAACATATTTTTTAAAGATTTTATTTATTTGACAGAGAGAAAGATCACAAGTAGGCAGAGAGGCAGGCAGAGAGCGATAGGGAAGTGGGCTCCCTGCTGAACAGACAGCCCAATGCGGGACTAGAACCCAGGACCCTGAGATCATGACCTGAGCTGAAGGCAGAGGCTGAACCACTGAGCCACCCAGGCACCCCAAAATGATTAATTTTTTTGAAGATTTATGAAGTACAAGCATGGGGTAGATGATCAATCACATGTATGTGCTCAATTAATTTTATCCAAAATCTCTGAAGGTAGGAATTTCTGTCTACTGTTTATAAAAATATTGTATTTTGTAGATAATGATCTGTTAAGGGACTTTATTTTCCAAACATAAGCTTGTGTCAAAGATCAGGTAGATTTGGGGTAGAGAGAAAGGAGGAAACCCACCTAGTTCTCTGCTGTCCCACAGGTGTGTCAGCTAAAAACATATTCTTATAAACACATTACCTGGTTTCTTTAACAATGGTTGTTATAATTATAAAACATGGATGCTTATATTCTTTTTGACATTAGGTATAGCTCATAAATCTTCATAAAGGAAGCCTAGTGATAAATCTATAGAATATGCAAAGTTATCTCCTTAAAACAACAATGCTGGATTGTTTGATGAGCTGTGAACATTCATTTTCACATGAGGAACTGCATCAGTCAACAAAAGCATCCACGTATCAAGATACCTTAGGTTTGCAAGAAGTGTTCATTATTTACATTTCTAAGTATTCAGCTTCTTTGAAAGTGCCTGACAAGCCAAATAAGGCAGCTATTCCTCATGCAGGAGAGTATGCTGGCATGGCTTTTGTTCTCTCAATTGCAAAAGATAAATGGAAAAAAAGAAGAATTCTTGAAAGCTTTGTTGAGGTGCAGATTTTATTTGATAATCAGACAGCATCTTAGCTGAATAGAAAAAAAAAATGTAAAGCACTTTATATCATGTATGCAACCAGAATATTCTTGCCTTCCTCATCCTAAAATGCCCAGTCAAGTTAATTAAGAAATTCATAAAGTTAATTAAGGAATCCATAAAAATAGAATGGCATTAGCTTTTGATTTCATTTCTTTTACATTCAGCTGTAATAAATAATTCTCCCATACTGAACACTTCTTTTTTTTTTTTTTTTTAGTGGTGATCATTATTGATATTTATGTATGTTCTAAATGTTTATCTCTTCTCACGTTTGTTGGTTGGTTATAAGGGCATGTTTTTGTCAGTGGTCATAAGTTTATAGAGTACTGGGGACTAGGCTATATAATTTGGTTTATGGAATGCCAGCAGGGTACCACATATTTATAGAAGCTCAGTGTGCTATTGTGTTGATGGATATTATGATGATGGTTGATGTCCTTTTTATTATTTATACAGCAATAATCATCTCTTAGTGCTTTAATCTCTCAAAGCAACAAAATGAATCTAACAGGAAACCATATGAATGTACATGCTTGCGCAACACGAGTGTTCACTATACTTTATAGAATATGAGCAAAAATATTTATAAATTATATACAGGGTTTAAAAAAATAACAAAATAATACATAAATCTGATAGTACACTGAAAATACACTGCCAAAACCTACTTTTATGTTTTATGATATATTTATTAACAGAGTATCTGCCTCTTGGATCACTGAGAATCTGTTGTGATTAAATGGTAAGTGAAAGAAAATGAATAGCATGTAATTAGTTTTTTCAAATAAACCTAATTAGAAGTAAAATAGCCACAGAGTAATGCATATGAACATTGTAATTAAAAAGAATAGTGCAGATAATCCCACAAAAATTGCAAAGAAATTCGGGTAGAAATTTATCGTTGATGAGACAATAAGCCATGGCTCAATTTCAATTTCTGAGCCTAATAATGGCAGAATAATTCTATACAAAATATTTTTTAGCATTTAAGGAATTCATATGTACACAAAATACTTAACAACAGTTCTAAAAATATTAATATTGATATTATTAGTAATTTTCTCTATTTGAATAAGCATATAAAATGATCTTTATCAGTTAGAGAAACAGACAAGTGATTTTTCAGATCAACTGATTCCCTATCCAAGCTAGCATCTATTTTATACAATGAGTATTTACAAATATTTTTGCTCAGCTTTTTGACACCACAGTATCGATAACCTTTTGTCGACTAATCTTTTTGAAATTGTATTTCTGATACCCAGACACTGGTCTCTGAGAGCTAAACTAGGTGCAGGTAAGTTATTTTAGAATGATTGAAAGCTACCCTAAAATCATTATGTAGTATTTTTTTACAATTTACTAAAAATTGATTTAAAATGAAATGGTGTTAAAATTGCATTTAATTTTAGCCTGGGTCAGCTTTAAGAAGTGCGTGGGGTAGCAGACAGAGCAGCCCAAATGTCCTGGAAAGGATTAATTAACTCTTCTCCCACCTACTCCACCCCCACGTCCACCCCAGCCCATTCCAAACAATTTCTTACAATTCTAAATACACAGATTCAGCTTGGAAACACACAAAGAGAAGGGATGGAACATAAAGAACTTTCCCTTGAGGCCCCCCAGACTGAGGACCTCATATGCCAAGGAACTATTTTTGATAAGTTGGGGAAAAAATAAAGGGGGGTGACCTGATTTCATCTGCAGAAATGTGTTCACTGTTGCCTCCGGGAGGGAGTACGGGCATGTTGCTTTTGTCTCTATGCATCACACCATTCATCATAGAACTCAGTTTACTTGATCTGATTTTTAAATGTATAAACATAACTGTAGGTAATGCAATACACCTTACTCTTTTCCTTTTATATATTCATAGATCTAATATTTTCTGGTAATTTTGTTCTTCTGGTTCAGCTTTTAACTTCCTTTATTCTTTTATTCTTTTTCCTTGAAGTGTAGTGAACGCGCAATGTTACGTTAGTTTCAGGTGTACAGCATAGTGATTCGACAAGTCTATATGAAATACTTGCTCACCACAAGTACCATCTGTCCAAACACTTTTACGATACCATTGACTATAGTCCCTAAGACTAAACCTGAATCTTTTATCTTCTTTATTTATTCATTCCTTACCTGGAAGCCTGTACCTCTCATGCCCTTTCACACATTTATTCTTTTGTCTTTTATTGGTCTTTTATGTACATTTATGGTGGATTCATATTACATATTTAATTTAAATATATATTTAATGTCTAACTTCATGAAGTAATAAAATTAACACGACTCGTAATGACTTATCAAATATAAAAAAGCTATGATTAAGAAAACAGTTCATAATATATCATTGAACACTACATCAAAAGCTAATGATATACTATATGTGGGCTAATTGAACATAGTAAAAGAAAAAAAAAAAGAAAAGAAAATAGCTCATATTCTTTATGAAAGAGATAGAGATTGCTCCTGCTCAAGGCCTGTGTCTAGCCTGTAAGTCGCCTTTCTGTAAATTAGAAACAAAAAAAACAAAACGAAACAAAACAAAAGTCCCCTTTCTGGATGGGTTCAGCCCTGCATCTGGATAACTTGGTGAAAAGACGGTACTTTGTGTACAGGAAAATGGTAGGAGGGGCACAGCTTGTATGATGAGCAGAAGCTCTGTCTTGGTCAGAAACCCCTGACACGTAAATGTGCACAACTATCCTGCTTACAAAATCTCCACCTACCCACCATAGCACAGCATTCATTCTTCCTCAGAGACCTCACTCTACGTATAATCTCAAAGTAAAAGCTAACAAACATTAGGGAAGTCCCTGGACTGTGAAATATATTCATTTGTCAGATCAAACTTTGTACCCTCATTCAAATTCTATATATGCTTTGCTGGACTTCCCTTCTCAACTGCAAGATAACTCAGTGTTTCTCTTGGTGGTAGCATCTCTGAGCTGTGAGAGCAATCTGGTCTCATTTACTGAACATCCTTTTAGGATATAAAGGAGCGCTTATAACCTAAAATATAAGCTCTCTAAAAAGGCACAAAGTGAAACAGAAAACGGATCTGTTCAAGAGGTGATTTCTCACTAAAAACACAACCGTAATCCATGCAAGCCATCGAATGGTTGAACCTTCTGAGTGGGACTCGTAGGAGAAAGGACAAGGGTGTGATGTCATGGAAACACAAATCTCCACTCTCACAATTTTGTAGATTTCCTTCCTTCTTTCCTGCCCACTTTCCTTTCACCAATGAAAAAGTTCAGTTCACTTCTATCAAAACAGATTAAGAAAATAAACTTGCCTTGGACTTCACCTCCTTTTCTTGTACAAACCTCTTCTAAAATCTAAAATCTTCTAAAATCTAAATAGGGAACCCCTCACGGCAGACATGGACCTCTTACACCCGAAATTCCGTAACTTTCTATCATCCTTACTGTTGACTTAATACCTTCCTCTCGTACTACTGGCCTTTCCCTACACTTTCATTGTCCTCTCAATCCGTTCCTTTCTTACTCTTCTAAGAACTTGTTGTATTTTCTGTCCTTCCCTCCACTGATGGACTTCAAAATCCCCTTTTCCTGTAGCTGCCTCTGTCAGAATGTACATTTTGGTTCACTAACATTTAGGGAGAACGTGCAATGTAGAGGCCTTAGACTAAAGTCTCTTTGTAAACAACAAAACAACACCATCAACAAAAAATACTACTGTTTACTTTTATTCTTCATGTAAGTGACACCCCACTTCCTTTGACCGTACGAGAAAAGAAAAAGAGAAACACACTCTCCCCGAGTCTAGTTCCTTTGTACTCACAAAACTACATGTAAAATAAAATCCACCTAATTCTCTGGTGTTATATCCAGAGGTCACAATTCATCCTTTATGTGGTTCAATTGCTTGGAATCAGTATAAAAAAATACCTCTTTTTTGAAAGGCTTTTCTTTATTGAGTTCTGGGGGTTTTTCGTTTGTTTTTTTATGAAGCTGGTCTCTCTCAGGTGTCTTGTTTGTTTGTTTTTGTTTTGTTTTTTGTTTTTGTATAAATAATATGGTTATACCACCTTACTCTCCAATAGGCCATTTTTGCCTTTGTTCATCCGTAAAATAAAATATTTCCTGCATTAGTTTCCCCCTTAGACCTTCCTCTCTTCAAACTGTGTTCTGTCTTTGCATAAATCAGAAAGAATGTCAGTAATCATGAAGCACAGAAAACCATATTCTCTCTTTACACATGTCAACAAAGAGAATAATCATGTCTTAGTATAATATAATAAACTTGATTGTAGTGGTTAATATCTGGAATGTTTAATAAGAATCACATAAAATAATTTCTTGCATCTGTATGCCTTTAAGACTATATATAAGAATGATACCAATAATGAAGGCTTTATAAAAGGATTAAATTTCTATAATTTTTAATGAGTTCTTGTCTTTCCTTCCAGTCTATTGGCAGGGACTAATTTTAATTCCCATATTAAACATAAACTATATTTCAAAAAGGAAGTGCTTAGTATCTCAAATATTGGCCACTCACCCTTAGGTACAGATTTATTTTCTGCTTCTGCAGATTACGGAATTGGTTAATTACCTACAAAACACTGTGTCAAGAATTCATTTCTGTTAAAAGCTGATAATGTCTGAGTAGGAATAAGTGTTTATCTACAACATGTTTTTGTAGAATCAAAAATGCCCTGTATGTGTCTTTTCATAACAAACAGAAGAAAGGAATAAAAATCCCAAACAAAAGCTCCTAGTGGCAGTATTTCTTCTGTCCATAAGTGGCCTTGCTCATGGCAGCGTGGATTAACAATCACCAAAGCCAGATGTGAACTGCATTTGATGAAATAAAGAAAGGGCTGGTTTATTAGTATAAAAACATGAAAGTTGGTTGCTCACTGAATGGAATACTCCAGATAAGGAAGAATCACAAAATATTTGCTTTTACTTTGCTTCAAGAAAAGGAGAAAATAATTTTTTTTTCATCCTAAAACAATTCCTCAAAACAATGATATTTGGGAAAACAAACAAACAAACAAAAAAACACCTGCTTGGAAAAGGGAATAACATGTTGGTCAATGGCTAAATTATATTTCTTTTGCAATATTTTTGTAGGTTAAATAAATACTTGTATGAAGCTTGAAGCTCACCTTTATGATAGAGAGCACTTTTAAAAGTGTATTTGAAGCCTGTGAGAACCGGAAAGATAGTGTCTTTTGTGGCTTATGTTTTCTTTTGAGCTAGAGAGAAAAATGAACACATAGTTGTTGTTGTTGTTTGTGCAGAAAGACTCAAATGATTGTCTGTGTGGTGAAAGTTTTAGAAAATTTGACATGTTTCCCTTGAGTGGTAATTTGTATTATTGGAATTTTTTACTTCCAAATGTAATTTAAGCTACAGATAGATATATCTCTACATATTATGAGACCAATTTTAGAGTAGTTGAACAAAACAGGAAATAGAAAATTTATCAAGTAAGTAAGAAGCAATATTATTCTTTTGAATGAAGTATGATAATGTCCTCTCACTTTTTTTCTTTTTTCTTTTTTTTAAGATATAAGGGACTGGTATTTTATTTGATTTTATTTATTTATTTTTTTTAAGATTTCTATTTGTTTATCTGACAGAGATCACAAGTAGGCAGAGAGGCAGGCAGAGAGAGAGAGGGGGAAGCAGGCTCCCTGCTGAGCAGAGAGCCCGATGCGGGGCTCGATCCCAGGACCCTGGAATCATGACCCAAGCCTAAGGCAGTGGCTTTAACCCACTGAGCCACCCAGGTGCCCCTGTCCTCTCATTTTTAAGTGACTAAAACAGTTACTGTAATATACAGTGCCTACATGATTGTTTCTATCACTTCATTAGCTGGTGGGACGTTTATAGCATAAAATATTGAAATTTGATAATATAGAACTAGTTACACCTGTCTCTTTATTTTAGGCCAGAGTTGAATCATTAAGAGATCAATGATATAATATAATATGATATGATGTGAAATACTACAATATAGCATATATAATCCAATGTAATATGTGATACCATATCACATAATGTCATAACGTATCATATCTCTTGTTCCACATTTTGGGTTAATTATAGAATATGAGCTAAGAAGTGAGAAAATATTAAACATGTGCCAAATTGTTTGAAACAGAGTTATATGGCCTACCAAGGAAGAGAGCTAAATAAAATTCAGGGACCATCTCAAGCATCCTAGGATGAGATACTGCAGATATGGAAGAATGAGAGTAGGATTTATGACATATTGGAATTAAACACACATAAATAGCGCATATATAACTATGTTGAAGCATATTATTTGAAATTCTGTGTATTTGATGAAAAACCCACAGCACACAGTGTGACTTGCACATATGAGGACTCTTTTCTTTATCCCTATGATCTCCTTTAGGGGCTTTTCTTCTCAGTCTGAACAACTTCATATTCCTTTGAACACAAACTCCCTTAGATTTTAGGGAGCACACAGGGTATGTATTAACTAAACTTGGTGCCTAGATATAGACACAAATACCATACAGAGAGCTAAAACTTTATGGAAGAAAAAATGTACAGTATTTGGCATTATGTGGATCTAAATCTGAATTTCGCTCCACCAGTTACTAACTTTATGTTTTTTTTTTATCTACAATATTACACATTACAATTTTACACATTAACCTGCTTCTTAAAATACCAAGTATTTTGTCAGAACCACAGTATGCCTCCCCTGTAGACCAAGCAACTCACAATTCTGCCCTGGTGCTCCTCCGAAAACTTTGTGTCTTCCTACATGAGTCACCACCATGAACTACCAGTGTGCCAGGTCTGATTGGACAACTACATTGTCAGATCTATTATGTATTATATACAATGCCTTGTATATAACAGACATTTAATATTTTCAAATGAGATACTTACATCAAGATAGTATTTAAGTCAGTCTTATCTTTAATATGGCTAAGTATCCTATCATGTGTTACAGATGTCACTGAGAAGTACCATAAAATATGTCTGGAAGGAGTTTTAGATTTACAAAAGTGAGGAACCCATTTTTTAAAAAAATTACAACCTAATATTGTATATAAGGATGAATCACTAAATTCTACAGCTGAAACTAATTTTGCACTGAATATTAACTGGCTGCAATTTAAACAAAACCTTGGAAAAAATACATAAAATAAAATTTACTACCCAAAACAAGAGTGATACTAAAGAACAAATCTATCATCATTTGTTCCTT
Organism: Martes martes; assembly: GCF_963455335.1. NCBI lineage: Eukaryota > Metazoa > Chordata > Mammalia > Carnivora > Mustelidae > Martes > Martes martes. Next base: position 19,852,471 of record NC_137890.1, read on the forward strand.
GGTAATTGTTGTATTCAGCGCTAATATCTAAATATTTCTCCAAAGACTAAATTTCCATCTTTTCAGCAGACATGTTGAATGAAGTTGCTATTGTCCCTGATCCTGGAACCATATATTTCTGCAAAGTTATGTCCCATTGCAATTAAAAGTGATAGAGAATGGGGACCACTGGAAGTGATGTTGCCTTTTCTGACAAAATTATTGAATGGAGATCAGTGAACCTCACCAAACTAGTTTTCAGCACCCAACATTTGAGTAGCTGCAGATCTGACAATGTAGTTGTCCAATCAGACCTGGCACACTGGTAGTTCATGGTGGTGACTCATGTAGGAAGACACAGAGTTTTCGGAGGAATACCAGGGCAGAATTGTGAGTTGCTTGGTCTACAGGGGTGGCATACTGCGGTTCTGACAAAAATGAACAGAAACACAAAATTCTATCTCGGGAAAACACTTATAGATCCTGTCAACATCATACCAGCTTCCTTTGATGACTCCCAGCTCAAATTCTAAAGATGTAAAGACTACGACTAGTTTGAATATGCTCAGCATCATCAGTGAGCCAAATACCACTAACATCACTTATGCTTGGGTAAAAAAGAAATGTCTTATATTTGATATATACATTCTCACTATTAAAAGTTCTTTAAAGTCAAACGTACAGCCAGAGACATCCACAATGAAGTAGAAAATTTCAGCACATGAGGCTCCTTCTTCATCACCAAATAAAAATCAAGCCCACAGACACAACAGTGAAAACACTGGTACTGTCTCCTCTACATGTCTTGTAAAGTCATTAAGCTCACCACTTTCTTTAAGATTTTACTTATTTATTTAAGATTTATTTTTAAATAAATAAATCTTAAGTAAAGACCTATCTTTACTTAAGTAAAGTAAAGTACTTTACTTAAGTAAAGATAGGTCTTTACTTAAGATTTATTTATTTATTTGAGAGAGGGAGAGAGAGCACAAACAGGGGGAGCAGCAGAGGCAGAAGGAGAAGCAGATGTGGGGCCAGATCCCAAGGCCCTGGGATCATGAGCTGAGCCAAAGGCAGACACTTAACCCACCGGGCCACCAATACGCCCCTAGCTCACCACTTCTTACAGGCAAAATTGCAACTGAGCCTCTGTGAATAGATTTATTTCTATTGGTTTATCATTCTAGCCTTAATATAATATATTTTTGAAACTTCCTCTCAATATATAAATAAAAATATGCTAGCTTTGGCAGCAATTTCACTTTTGTAAAGAAAATACAATATTCAGTTCCCTTGTATTCTAAATATAGGCTGCATGAAAATAACTTCACATACTAGAAGCATCAAACAAAACTCATATTTTGTTTTGAATTAGCCCATTATTTTCTATAGCTGTCAAATAAGAATGTTGAGAAATACAGTTTTATAATCAGATATCCATGAGAAAATGTGGTATGTTTTTCCCATGAAATATACTACACTCTAAACCCAGATACAGCATCAGCATTTAATATAAACACATGATAGAACTAATAAAAGTAAATACAAGCAATGAGGAGCAAAAGTTAAGGAGAAACTCTTCCACAATGGTGTGGTGTTGGTGGGGGAGAGGGGCACAGAATATCCTTTCTGGGCCTGCACCGAGCTCATCCATTGCCATATGGTTTTCCGACACCAACTTCATATGAGATTTTCTTTTTATCTTGGGGAATTCTTTGACATACTGCCTAAAATAACTACTAACCTCCAAACACTTTCAATCCCTTCACATTCATTGGTAGGGCTAAAAAATATGGGGAAGGCTTTTTTTTTTTTTTTAATGTTCTTTAAGGCTTATTTGGTCATTAAGATCCAAAATACTCCACTACGATATGACAAAATTGAAAATTATTATGTGCTATGTTAGAATCCTTTTTTTCCCCAAATTCGTTGATCATGCTTTGCCAAACCTCTTTATATTCAATTGTTATCTAAATATAGGTAGGTAATTCACCTGTAGGTATTTCATATTTCTGAATATAGTGGAACATTCTGAAACATCAGTGTTCTCAAGGAGGCTTGAATTTCAAAGATTTTTCTAAAGCGTTCTCGAATTAAAAAATACATATATATCCTATTGGCCAGAAGAACATGGTTACCTACTTTCCTAAACTGAAAATATCTGCTAGTCTGAAACTAAACTAGCTTGCTACTAAGCAATCTAGGACATTCTGCACACAGAATTTAAATAAACCAATCTTCTGTGATAATCTGCACACATATTAATTTTCTCTAATTTCTTCTGCTCTACCACAATTCACAATTAACATGAGCTTGGTACTTTGAGATAATGCTATTAATTAGTAATTCTTTAATCAAGTTCTTCAAATAATTGACTTTCCTTGACAGAAATAATTACTACAGAACAACTGTCCAATAATTGTGGGGCCTCACAAATATTAGATGTAACTAACACTCTAGCATAGCCTATATAATATCGTAATAATAAAGAATAAAAATGGCCCTCAGCTAAAATTTTGTAGACACTATAAAATCATAAGAGTTAAAGTGGCTCAGATCAGTCCCTTTGTCTTTTACCTGTGAAGCATAATCAGCTGGTGGAAGAGAGAAATGTCCTCTTTCTGCCTGTAGCCTTCATCTCTTGGTTTTCTAGCATGCACCAAATGTGCAGTTCAGTCTAAAGTAGTTACCAATTACTGGGTTATAGCACATCATAGTGGACTGGAACTTTGAATGGGGTGATGCTAGTCCATTAAATCTGGCTACTCATGGTAGATTTGTAGGATTGAGTCATAAAACAGTGCAATGCTCACACATTGTCTCCCCTCCAAAACTACTCTAGGAAATGACCAGTTTGCCGTAACCTACCCTATAAATAGACAGACCTCTCTTTTTAACTTATATGTTTCCTGTTCTATCAGATTATGCAATGGAACGGACACACAACGTACTCATTTTCTTTAGGGGCTCCATAAAGCATTTTTGTAAGTTGGTTCTAGGTTTTCCTTTATCCTAATTATTTGGGGATAAACTGAGACCATAGCAACTGCACAATCTCTAAACAATTTCACTTCTTTAAAATTTTATTAGAAGCTGAACTCCTCTACCTGCAGAGAATTTCTCATTTGGACAATTTTTCCTTTCCTAATATTACTTCATTCTCTCCACACACTCCTATCTTTCATTTTTTTCCTATTCTAATATATTCATCTCCTTTAAATAAAACAAAATAAAATAAAACAAAATAAATAATAAATAAAACAAAATAAATTTAAATAAAACAAAATAAAAAACAAAACAAAGAAAAAAAAAACTTGCTAAATGTTCTTAAGAACTCAGCAATGTCCAAGATTCTTTATTGGTCTTATAAATTATACAGGAATGACAATCCTCCATAAATTTCCTTTTGACAGATTTTGCTCCCAGAGAGAAGGAATTAGTAACTTTAGTCCCAGAGGTGTACAAGCACAAAAAACTCTTGAGCTGCAGTTTGCTCTTTTTCCCAACTAACTAAAAGAGTCAAATGCATTTATCACTACTAAGCTACTTTTTGGGCCAAGTTCTTCAAGGATTCACAAACAAAAAATGATTTAAACCTCACTTGTTACATAATATTAAGCTTTTCCCAAACTATAAATTAATGAAGACCTTCACCCTTTCTACCAAGGTCACACTGAAAGATGGTGTACTAATTGGTCCTCTCTATTTATAAAATTTTCTTTTGCATTGCAAGTTGTTGGTCAAAGAAGAGACTGGGAAAGTTCAAAAAGATTCATACTGTATTACTAAGGGAGGGGGATATTAGTGATGGCAGCAAGTGTCACTGGGATGGAAAACCAAAAGCATGTCTTTATTCATAGGTAAGCATCTATTATGTCAGTATTTTACACTTGCTAAAGGTTAACAAAAAATAGCCAACACTTAGCTGACAACAGCTAAAGTTCAGAATTTTTTCTCAAATGAGTGAATTTTTCCATTTTCCTTGACTATATCTAGCTTACTTATTATAGTTTTTTCTATCCTGCTGTGTGTCAGGACTCAAAATTAATAGATGTTCTCAAATGTAATTTTTCTGACTAAAGAGAGGGCATCGTATTTTAGTTTACACAGGAATTCAACACTATGAAGTTTGAAAACAATTAAACGTGTGAATGTAGGCAGTGTTCTGAATGAAAGATATTGAATTCAGTCACTGGATTCTGTCCAAACTAACTGTGAGGTCATTAACCCACTAACAGAGTTCTTAGGGGAGATGAAGTTGCTAAGCAGGTTCAATATGTAGAAGAGAAAAATTATTAGTGTTTTTTAATTAAACAATTTTGTTTTCCAAAGGAGTTATTTTTCATCGTATATGCATTGCTGTTTTTTTTTTAAAGATGTATTTATTTATTTTAGAGAGAGAAAGAGGGTGAGCAGGTAGAGGCAAAGGGCAGAGGGAGAGAGAGAATCCTGAAGCAGACTCCCCACTGAGCATGGAAGCAGGATCCCAGGACCCTGAGTTCATGACCTGAGCCAAAACCAAGAGTCCGCCACTCAATCACCTGAGCTACCCAGGCACCCCATATACCCATTATTGTTTAAGTTATTTCAATGCCTTATCACCGTTCATGGGTCAAGACTCAAATTCTTTCTTTTCTGGGGATAAATTTTCACCACAGGGTATCCTTAGTAGGCAAACAATAAGCACAAACACAGTAGCTTAGCTTTAGTTAAAACAAACAACTACTTAACACATACTTTAAGCTAGATGTGTAAATAAGATAATAACTTTTACGCTGTAAAGCGTATGAGTTATTATCTTACTTTAAGTTATTATCTTACTTATACATACTTTAAGCTAGATGTGCAAATAAGATAATAACTGATATGCTTTATCGTCCATCTGTTTTTATCATTGTAGATGCATTATATGTATAAATAGATGTATAGTCTATTTATAATAAAAATATATATGTATATATACATATGTGTGTGTGTGTGTATACACTTCTCTCTGCTAGTTTCCTTTCATATTTCTGTCATAGTAAAAATATTTATGTTCATTAGCTATTAAGGGTGACATAATGATAGTGGAAATTAACAGAACTAGAACTCAAACTCAAATGCATACATTACTTTTGGTAAAATTGTTTTCCATGCAGATAGGGATTAACAATTCTGAAACTACTAAACATGTATACTGGAGTTAAACAATTAAGTAAATGAATGTCGATAAACGGGAGCCAGGTTCTTCGCTGTTGAAGTGGGAGGTGAGGACAAGAAAGGGGAAGAGGACAGAATGATCCTTGTGGTAATGGATGACAGTTGGAGACATTAGTATGAACTCCTCGTTAGCTTTATATAGATGCAGATGGTTATGCATAGAAATATTTGTAGATAAGTATATATATTTGGGTTAGTATACATTCATGTAACTTCTTACTCCTTGCTCTGTCAGCTAAGATTCCTAGATGCAATGACATCCCAATAACACTAACAGATCTGGCACCCAGATCCAGTACCATTCTCTAATGCTGTATATAATCTACTACCATCACCAAAATGAACAGAACACATCACCTTTTATTTTTTATTATTTTTTCACATCACCTTTTAAAATCACGCTATTTAAAAGATTAAATTTCACTACCTCGAATGCAAATTATGTCAGTGCTATGTATTGTGTTTGTTTGTTTGAGTGGTGGGTGGTAACTAGAGCAAAATAGCCAAGAATAGTTCTGTATTAACTTAATATAAAGCAGAGTTAGTGTGTATGGAGGGTGGGGAAGGAGGGAGATTGAATTCTCCTTCAAAATATACAAACTCAGGAAGTCAACAGAAAACTTCAGTGAGACCTTGGAGTTTCCATAAGGTAGAAACAGGATTTTCAATCAGTTTTATGTGGATCTCCACTGACTGATATCAGGTTTACCAGATTTATTGAGAAAAATAAAAAAAACAACTAGATAATGATAAGAATAAATAATAAGGAGTCAAAATAATTAAAATAATAATGTTAAATATGGAAGAAGAAGAATGGGTTTATTTAAACTTGTCCTTCGTTATAAAAATGAGAAGCCAAAATTTCTTATATAAGTAAAATGTAAAGTGGCCAATGAAGGAAAACTATAACCGTCACACTGCTTAAAATATAACCTATGAGAAATTATACTAGTTACCAAACATGTTTAGATATAGCCTTAAGAAAAACAGGTACTGGCAACAGGCCTCTGGGGGAGAGGAGCTGGGGATGCCGGCTCGCTCAGGGCAGAATGACGCCTGCTTCATTTTTCCCCTATTTCCCCTTCCCGGGAGCATCAGCAGACAGTCAGACAATCCTTTCATTTGGCTTGCTCACTCTAGGTCATGTACTACGTGACCAGACATATTTTACCTTTCTTCTTATGTATCTACAAGACTCATGGTCAATGTACAATCTACTCTGGCTTCTTTGTTGGTTTTTACTCACTTTCTAATAAATACGAGACTGAGAAGTTGTTTGGCGCGGCAGTCTTTTCTACTGTCGCCCCCTGCTCCCATTCTCTTGCAGCTGACTTGTTTGTGCCTCATTCTTCTCCCGTGTGCTGTCAGGAGGCAGCAGACAACTAGGAATTATAATAATAATACATTATTTTGGAAACAGAGGGACAGAATTGTTGCAAAGACCTAGAAATGAGGAAAAGCATGTTGCATATAAATAACTATGAAGAACTGATATTTAGAAACAAACATTCCAGATGTGTTAAAACAATGAAATAGCAATGAAATGTATGAGACATATTTTTTTATGATCCTATGAATTTTATAATTGAATTTATGTTTCTGTGCTGAAAAAATTATCAAAAATAAAAGCAATAAGAGTAAATTATTTCTAGAAAATACTAAAATAAAATTAAGCCACAGCCAATATGACAAAGAATATGGAAAAAAATAAAATAAGAACTATCTTATCATCTAGCAATCTCACTTTTGGATATATAGCCAGAAGAAGTGAATAAGGATCTTGAAGAGATCTATACTCCCATGTTCATTCCAACATTATACACAATAGCCAAGATATGGAATCAGTCTTGGTATATACATACCATCCACATATATACAATGGAATATCATTCAGCCATGAAGCAGAAGGAAGTTCTGCCATATGTGTCAACACGGGTGAATCTGGAGGACATTGCACTAAGTGAAATAAATCAGACACAGAAAGACAAAAACTGCAAGATCTCACTTCTATGTAAAATCTAAAACAGTAAAACTCATAGAAATAGAGAATAGACTAATGGTTACGAAGGGCAGGAAGAGTGGGAAATGGGGATATGTTGGTCAGGGGGTACAAAGTTTCAGTTATAGAAAATGAAAAATTCTGGAGATCTAATGTATAAAAATGTGACTATAGTTAACATAATTTGTATATTTGAAATTTGCTAAAAGAACAGGACTTAAGTGTTATTTATCATCACACAAAAAAAGTAAAGAAAATGGTAACTATGTGAGGTGATGGATATGTTAATTACCTTGATTGTGGTCATATTTCACAACGTATAGGTATCACAGATTGTCAAGTTGTAAACATTAAATATATATAATTTTTAGTTGTCAATCATAATTTGATAAATCCAGAGGGGATTTTATCATAAATATGATAAATCTAGAGGGGAAAAAAGGAAATGAAGCTCTGCCCATATTCTAAGATGTCACTATATATATAATACATATACACAAGAATTAAACAATTAGGTTATATATATTTATATACAAATTTCTTTATATCACTTATGTATACATACAAACTTTATTCCACTTGTATATAATTTACATATAAATGTTATAAATGACTTATACATAAATAGCATAAAGACATTTGTCAAGAAAGGTGTAGAAACCAAAATCCATACAAGGCAAGATAATTTTATGTGGGCAGAGAGTTAACACAATTCCTTCCTCTTCTACATGTACAGCTGATCTTTGGTTAACTACTTAGCTCTGTTCCTCTGATAACCTGATGAGCTGCTATGTGATCTAAGAAAGCACTGTCTATGTAAAAAGACATTTGATGGGAATATTGCATCTGGTCTGGGAGGATAGCAAATACCTTTTAGTTACCCACAGGTTTGAATTTCTCTGAGTGTGGTGATCCTTATTACTGGCTCTCTTGTGGAAGCCTGAAACTGTTTTCAGACATAGGGACGGACTCCTTTCAAAAATAAAATATCCAGAGTTCAAGTGTAAAGGACAATAAAACACAATGGCTGAATAAATGGGTTTTGATTGCCTTGGGCAAATAAATAAATAAATAAACCATCTAAGCAAGTGTTATTCCTGAGAAATACTCACTATAAATGTTGAAATGAATATTGGAAAACATGATGAACTTAGTTATCATATACTTATTCAATTATTTATAAAAACACAAATCATGTATATTTGAACTCCACAAAAAGAAGTTGTACAGAACAATTATAAACAAGCTTCCAACAAATATTTATTGAATTTCTGTATCATGCACTAGAGAAAAGATAGATACATTAATACTTATAATAATATATATTTAGGATTTAAAAAAGAAAAGCAATATTTTTTCCAAGACAACAACTGAAATTTACAATCATAGGTCACTTACTTAATTCTTACATATCAGAATTGTACTATAATTTTGCACACCAGGATATTATGAAACTACTAACATTATTACTGCAATTATTTCATAGCATGAGGAATTATTTAGTTAAAAAATAGGCAAATGTTTATTTTTAAATTGGATATACATATATTGATATGTTCATTAAAAAACAATAAATAAAAAACAATAAATGGAAATACAGCATTGTGTCAACAATATTATTCTCTTGTTAGTGGGATTAAAAAAGTGCTTTTATTTTTTCTTGTATTTATAAGATAATACATGCAAAATTATTCAAAGTAAATTCATTTTAACATACAAAATGTCAGTAAATATTAGAGTTGTATAGTTTAGAGTTAAACATATGACAGAAATTACATATATTTGTCAATGGTAGATAGAAAACTGAGTAATTCTCCATTTTATTCTTATTTAGGGTCTTTCACAAGTGGTGTTTATAGTTTAATTTGGTTCTGTGGAATACAAGGACAAGGAGTTGCCTCCAGAGGACAGTAAAAACTTACACATGAATTCAAACATAATCTTGGAAATAATTTGAGCCTGAGTTCAGAATATTAAAATTTCACAAAATATCAAGCTGTTTTAGAACTGTCTTTTTAAGTTCTTTGTATTTTGAATCATTAAAAAATACTGTAATAAAATCAAGACATAAATAAAAACAGTTTAAACATTCAAAATTTCATTTGAACAAAAATTTATGGTGTTATGGATTGGAAACAACATCTGTCAGTCATAATACTTTAAGAGATAACTGTACTACATAGTATGTTCATTAGCTTATTATAAATTCACTGAGATTTATCATGGAGATTTAACATCATGACCCTCAATAAAAAGTCATTCAGGTATTTAGGCTTACTACGTGTTCCAGAGATTATTAATTATAAAAAAGGACAGTTAAATTTAATACATTGTTCATAGATTTTTACTACCTATCCCCTTGTATATCATTAAATCAATGATCACATGAATAAATAACTTATTTTACTCCTTTCTGAAAAACTGAATTACTACACAGGATAAAAGAAGACAGTGGCTTCTCTCTCTTTTGTCTACATTTTTCTAGGTATACTTCATGTTTGATTTTTTTGTTTGTTAAGCTTATGAACATCTCATATAGAGAAGGAGGGCTTATTTTCTTTTTGTCCTCTCTCTATCCTACAAGAAAGGTGGTGAACCTTCATCTACATCAAGATACACTTAGAGTCCACGCTTTAACAATGATAAAACAAACACATAACTAAAATAACCTTCTCAAAACCCATAGCAATTTCAGTTGTTTGAAGAAGTCACTGGATTGCTGCTTCAAAACAAAGTAAACTCACATCTGTTTCAGATGTGGAAGAGAACACACGATTGTGAGTTGTCATGAGCACTCCATGAAGGCGCACACACGAGTTGTGTCTTTCCATAATGTCAGCTCTATTCGATGATAAAGCAAAGTTAAATCACAATTAGAGAGTGGGTTCAGGATTCCAAACTCAACAGCAATTAACTATGTGATTCAATTAGGCTTCTAACACAAAGCTGGACAAAGCACACAAAACAGGACAGAACACAAGCCACACAACAAACAAGTTAACAGAGGGGGTGCAATAAGTGAATGAACCAAACGCAAAGACAGTCTGGGGCGGGGAGCTGAGATGAGGCCTAGGTCTGGTCCGGGTCAGATCTCAGCACTTAACTGTTTCTGCTGTGCAAGCAGGGAAGGCTCTTGCTTCTGTTCAGAGATCAATCGGGCACAGCTTTTAGCAGCAGTTGCCTTTTTTTAAGTGGTCAGACATAGAGAGGTCAGATCTGAAGAGTCTGACAGTTTACTGCTCAATTCCTAACCTTTTTAAAGGGATTTAATCAGTTTTGGGTCTCTGCAAGCCTCCTCTGGTTTTATTCCTTATCTGTTCTGGGGTGTCAGCTGTCGCTGGTCCCCGCCACGTCTCCTAGCTGCAGTACCTTAACTGCTAGCGTCATTGCTTGACACAGGCTTCTGCCTGACATGAGAGACTCCATGTTGTTCTCCACATTGGTCAAAGGTGAAGCTGCAAACTGTGGGGCGTTCACACCAGATGCGGACAGCGGTAGCTTGGAGTTAGACATCAGGGAACAAGACACCTGACAGGTACCAAGAGTATTAGACTTGCAGTAAAATTAGAGCCTAGAAGAGCTGACTGTCACAGTGTATATAAAGTAGTGTGTTTATGGACAGAGATGATAGGAAGAAAGAGAAACTAAATAGACTTGGGTCTAACCATCAAGCTCTGTAATTACAATATAATTGCAGGGTAGGAATTTTGAGCTACTGATAGAAACCATGGCTCTGATTTGGGTCTTCAGGAGACAAAGGGAAGGGAAGCAATAAACACACACATAAATTATGAAAACAACAAAAACATCCAAAAACAATGTACAAATTATGTACATAATAGTGCCATATCTTATTAAAAAAATATATATGTAAATCCTTGAGAACTTTAGCAAAGATAAAGATGGCAAATGCTATCAAAGAAAGTGATACTAAGATGACACAATGGAATAATTAGACTATAAACTCATTGTCAAAGAAACTAAGCATTAGCTGTAGCTCAAAATGAAATTTTTTTAAAGATTTTATTTATTTAATTATTTATTTGAGAGAGAGAGAAAGAGAGGGAGGGAACACAAGTAGGGAGAGTGGGAGAGGGAGAAGCAGGCTTCCCTCCAAGCAGGGGGCCTGATGTGGAACTCAATCCCAGGACCCTGGGATCATGACCTGAGCTGAAGGCAGATGCTTAATGACTGAGCCACCCAGGTGCCCCCCAAAATGAATTTTTAAAAGATGCTTTACATTTTAAAAGATGTAAAGAAATAACCTACACAATAAAGAAATTATTAATAAGAACATAGAAATATTAGACAAGAATGCACATGCACAGAATATTAGACAGTAACATAAAAGTCCATATACATTTATTAAATAGAAGACAAACAAAATCCAATGTATTAGATAGGATAATTTATATATTGAACATATTGGGGGGATTTTAAGACAGTGCCTATAAAACACCAATAAATCAGCACAGAAAATAAAACAGTTATAGTATGAATTTAAGAGATACACGTTGAGTGACTTTAACATATACTTGGTAGCATTTCAAAAAGAACTCTGAGAGAATGGTGAAGATGTAATAATTTGACACACTAAGACTGAGAAGTCTGTTTCTACATCTCTGGAGACCCCAAGTCCAAGACCAAGCTTCTGGATGATTTTGTTTCCAGCAAGAGCTCTCTTTCTAATTTGTGGAGAGTCATCCTCTCACAGATGACCTCTCCTCAGTGAACATATCATTAAGAACAATTTGGTGCTTTGGTGTCTCTTCCTAGGACAGTAAGCCCATTGACAGGGTTCTCCCCTTATGACCTTATTTAACCTTAACTGCTTCCTTATATGCCCAATCTCTAATTATAGCCATAGCTAATGTCAGAGCTTCAGCATCTGAATTTGAGGGACATAAATATTAAGACCATAACAATTTTTGTTTAAAGAAGGGTTAAGATGAAAACAGTGGCCATACAGAAATGAAATGAACAGTAAGAGAGAGAGACGATATAGTTTAGTAGGGAATAAGTCTTGATAAAATTCTTCTCTTAGAAGCTGAGAGTGAATAGAAAATATTAAATATTAAATAAATTTAGACTTACATAAAATTAGATAAACATAGATAAACATTCTGTCTCCATATCAGGAGCCACAGGGCTGCTGAGTTAAAAACTACCAATAGTAAAAAGATAAACAGAAATATCACAATAGCAATAACAACAAAATAAAAAAATAACATCTATGAGAATTAAATGCATATACACTTTCTTCAGCAAATCAAAAACTAAAGAGAAAATCATGCAGTTTTGAAATATTTAAACTGAAGTGCATGTAAAAATACTGCATATCAAAATTTGTGGAATGAAAGTGAAAAGTGTTTGAGGAAAAATGCATAGCTTTAGGTACATTTATTCAAATAAATGTTTAAGCGCCAGGGTGGCTCAATCAGTTAAGCACCTTCCTTTGCTCCAGGTCATGATCCCAGGGTCCTGGGACAGAGTCCCTCATTGGGCTCCATGCTCAGCGGGGAGTCCACTTCTCCCTCTTTCTCTATCCCTCCCTCCGGCTCATGCTCTCTCTCTCAGATAAATAAATAAAATATTTAAAATAAAATAATATCTCTGACTTGTAAAAGAAAAGTAAACAAATACATTGAACACATTAAACAACATCTTAAAACTTGGAAAAGAAAATGAAAAATAAGTAACGTTAAGGTAGGAAATTTTTTTTTAAGGAGAAGAAACAGAATATATGAATAACCAAAGAATAGCAAATTATATTATGTCAAAAGTAAAATTTATAAAACTGAATACTATATAAGTACAAAAAAAAACCAAAAAACAGCTTAAGAAAAGTTTAAATTGTCAGTAACAGAATAAAAATATATTTAAAAACCTCCAATAGAAGAAAATTTTAGAATATATGCAAATGCTATTAATAATACATTCCCAAAGAAAGAACTATAAAAGGTCAATAGATAATGAGGAATGACTGCAATCATAGAAACACAACATAAAACCTTGAGATATATAGATGATATAGAGAAATGGGAATTTTCACACACTCCTGTTGAACCAACACATCAAGCAATTTGGTCAAGTAAAAAAAAAATGTTTAAATATAATACTGTGAAAAATACATGTAGGCAATATACTATATTGCTCAGAAAATTTGTTTTGAGAATGCAAGACATTGATAAAAATAATTTTTGTGCAGTAATTAAAAATACGAGAGCCTTTCCAAGTGCTAAGAGCTAAGACCACTTGCATCCACATAACAATGAAGATGAAGAACTGCAGTTGTTTGTGTCAATGTAACTTAATATTTAGTTCTAGGAAATGCCTATCCCAGAAGATAAAACCATAAATCAATAAATAATTTCACTCATTGCTTCACAAAATTTCTGCAAGCCCATCTATCTTAGAGTTTGTTCATTTGGGTAAAATCTCTTCTGCTCAAACAGCTCTCTTAGACAATATTTTACTTATAGACTTCTTTAAGAGTATAGTCCCTCTGTGTCCATTAATCCTACATAATTATGTCATAAATTTTGCCCGATACCAATCAATTCTCCACCTTAAAAAATCCACTCAATAAATCAGAACATCTGAAGGTGAGGGTCTGAGGACATTAGTTGTTATTCTGAATGCAATAGCTCAAAAGATACTAGAATTAAAAGGAATTCCTCACTTCCATAAATGTGTAACTTGAGAGTAAACTACAACATGTAGAGTACACTAAGAGGAATTACGTAGACACCGAACATGATGTGAATGCCATGGGTGAAGCATCCAACATGCAATTTATCATATCTTTGAGTTATTCTCAAATCCCATTTACCCTGACTTGCTAATTAGTGGTTCTTCATGCTTCATGTTAGTTGGTAGCTCCAACAGATACCTATGGTTATGCATATCCCTAGAGTAACAGTTGGAATAGAATCACATTTTTGTTTTATTTCCTATCTCAAGCTATGAATTCTTTGAGGAAGGAGGACTCTTGCCAAATCCATCATCCCTACTAGCCTCATGTTTGGCACATCATATATGATTCATATTCATGAAATGAATGGGCATGAATGAAAAGTTTGCCTGATTCCTCTGTAACCTAATAGTCCTATTTTTTAAATCATTTATGTTTATTTACCTTAAAAGTTAACTTTAAAATGATTCACATGCTTTAGTGATTTTCATTTCTTAGCTGTGGAAAAGAAGAGGTAACTAAAACAGTCTTCAAAGAAGATAGCTATAGCTGTTTTCAAAAAAGAGATACTTCAGGGGTGCCTGGGTGACTCAGTGTGTTAAAGCCTCTGCCTTCAGCTCAGGTCATGATCCCAGGGTCTTGGGATCCAACCCTGCATTGGGCTCTCTGCTCACCGGGGAGCCTGCTTCCCCACCCCCCTCTCTGCCTGCCTCTCTACCTACTTGTGATCTCTGTCTGTCAAATAAATAAATAAACTCTTTTAAAAAAAAGAAGAGATACTTCATTACAGTATCATTTTAAAATGTCAGGTAAAATTTCTTGCCCTTTTGAATGACAAGAAAGCATCATTATTCAATGGCAACTTCCTTTCTATAACATTTAACAATGAAATAAGGTTCCAGATATGTTTGATTCCAGTTTTCAAGGGATTATTTTGCTGCTTTAGTCTATTTCACATACCTCGATGTGGGCTCTAACATAATTAAAAAAAAATCTTTGTCTTAATTACTAAATTAAATTATTAAATATGAAATAAAATCTTTAAAAATAAATTATTAAATACGTGTAACGAACAGTGTTTGGCAAATGGGAATCATTTTTAGGTATTATTGCAGTTTGTAACAGTAATAATATTTATCAAAGTTCAGACAACAATACAGATTTGTTG
Organism: Martes martes; assembly: GCF_963455335.1. NCBI lineage: Eukaryota > Metazoa > Chordata > Mammalia > Carnivora > Mustelidae > Martes > Martes martes. Next base: position 19,867,513 of record NC_137890.1, read on the forward strand.
AGTTTTAAAGGGTAATGCTCAATTTTTGTCTATATTGCAAAATTATATATGATGCATTTATCTTCCCATTACATTCAATTATAAAAGTAAATAACAATCAAATCAAACAATCAATGCAAAGATTTATGTTTGACAAGATATTCTGTGTTTTATTTATTTTACAGAAATGTTATTTATTTATTTGAAAGAGAAAGCATGAGAGGGAGTAAAGTCAGAGAGAGAACCAGATTCCCTGCTCAGCAGGGAGCTCGATGAAGGACTCAATCCCAGGACTCTGGAATCGTGACCTGAGCCAAAGGCAGTCACTTAACCAACTGAGCCACCTGGGCACCCCTGACTATGTTTTAATGAAAGAACATAACACCCTTCTCAAATGACACATGACCATATCTATAAATTAGATGCATTCTAAAGTATTCTTTTCTGTAGCTCTTGTAGCTTTGTTAATGAGAAAAGGAACAGTACATCAAATGGTCTCACAGTAACTTAGATGTTTATTTTATTGCAAGTTATTTGAGTGATAATTTTATGTATATTTGATGAACCTTCAAAATTAACATCAATCATCTTAAGAAAACTTTCTAAAGGCTCTATATGGCATTTTCTGTTAACTGTTCTTTGCTTAGTAGAAGCTCAATAAATTTTATCAAATAAATTATCTGTGGATTCAAGATATTTTACGCAAATGCTGTGAAATGTAACAATTTCAGTGCTAGATTGTCCCTCTTCCTTTCACCAGAAACGGATTAGAAGTCAATCACGTATTGGTCAGGAAATACGTAACATAAAAGAACAAATCAAGGCAAAAGAGAACATGACCCATTATCCACTTTATTTTGCAACTAGTTTTTTTTTTTTTTTTTTTTTTTTTTATTTGTCAGAGAGAGAGTGGGAGAGAGAGTGAGCGAGCATAGGCAGAGGCAGAGGGAGAAGCAGGCTCCCCGCCAAGCAAGGAGCTCGATGTGGGACTCGATCCCAGGACGCTGGGATCATGACCCGAGCCGAAGGCAGCTGCCTAACTAACTGAGCCACCCAGGCGTCCCTGCAACTAGTTTTTAAAATTGTCTTTTTCTCTACACTTTATTATGTAATTCCTTTAAACAAAATTTTACTATTTGGAAATATATCACATGGGGCAAATGATTTCTGGAACTTTAATTTATATATACAAACTAAAAGGAAAATGCTTTTTCACTGTTACAGTTCAGCATCTGATGGCAAGCTTAATACATTTCTCTTGAAATAGGTGATCAGTAATTTCTAATTGTCAAATACAGAGTTATTATCCATATATTTGTTACTTTAGATGGTAATTCCTTTAAAACTTTCTCCTTTCTTGAATTTTTTAAACAATGCTATTTTTTTCATCCTACCAACTGTTCGTGTAACTCAGTCACTTTTGGATTTTATCCTTATTACCAATGTTTAATTAATATTCATATTGTTTAAAGTTTATATTGTGTCTTTATATTTTCCTGTTCTCCCATTTTTCCTTTAATACCATGCAATTTCATTGATTTATATAAATATAACAACTCTTCTAAACCTGATCTCTTGTATATACCTATGTGTAGTTGAGAACTCCTGTCCTCCTCTCTATGAATGATGAAATCCATCTTAAACAGGAATTTAAATAAAATAATGTTAACAATTTACCAAGACATAAGAATATGTTAAGAAAGTCTCTGTTACTCAAAATGTTTAGTAAATAGTCAATAATAATTGTTGATGGTGATCATGATGGGCACTGTCAGGAAGATTGGTACATATATAAATTTACTGTTGTTCTGCATCATTAGGTCCATCCACATGATCTACGCTGGTCAAAATTCCTTGTCAAATGTATACCTGAATTAAAAATCAATAGATCTACTCCCAAAATAAAAGAGTGATAGGCATAAGACATCAGTAAGTTCCTTTCAAAAGGAAGAAAATGGGGCACCTGGGTGGCTCAGTGGGTTAAGACTCTGCCTTCGGCTCAGCTCATGATCTCAGGGTCCTGGGATCGAGCCCCATATCAGGCTCTCTGCTCAGTGGGGAGCCTGCTTCCCCTTCTCTTTCTGCCTTCCTCTCTGCCTAATGTGATCTCTCTCTGTCAAAAAAATAAATAAAATCTTAAAAAAAAAAAAAGGAAGAAAATGAAAGGAAAAGGAGTCATCAGTTCCCAGCAGATTCAAAATTTAACTGTATACACTGTTGAATTTCAAGGAGTGGGAGTAGTCCATTTGGCTTTAGGCTCTACCCTCTGATCCCTCAGCTCCGTGTCTGAACTCTCCATTCTACCTTATGAGTCAGGCTTCTTTTTTCATGAAAGGTAGCCTGTACTTGCTGCTGAGTGGTTTTATCAATCTGTCTCCTGCCAGTAGAATTTTGGGAGTTTGATAGCCTTCTGTCATTTGCCCTCTCTCTGTCTCCTTCGGTCCAAATCAATGACATTTCTGCTGATACTACATTTTCAGGAATCTTATGGATCTCCCGTGTATATCCAGAGGAGTCACTCCATTAGACAGTAGACTTCTGCACAGGTCTTTCCTAGATAATCTCAACCTTATTTTTGGTTTCCACTAAAATGGCTGAATGGATCTATGAGTCAAATGCCTGATATCTTCAAAGAATATTCTGTGTCACTAAATGATGTGCATCTTTGTTCCTTCTGGGGCATTAGGCACACCTGCAGCTTTCTCTTAAGTTAATTCTTTCCTTAGAGTGAACCTCCTAATTTTAGTTCTTTTGCAATATGGATAGGTTAAAAGTTTCCCAGATGAAGCCCTGATTATTTTTGTTTAACACAACTACTTTCAGTTTATCTTTTTTCCTCTTGCATTTTACTATAAATGGCATTACAAAACCAAGTTTTACCTTAAACACTGCTGAGAAGTCTCAGCAAAATATCCAAGTTCATCACTTATAAATTCAGCTTCTTATACAACTGTAGGACAATCAACCAAGCTTTCTGTCACTGTGTAACGACAATCCACTTTGCTCACATACCTAATCACATGTTCCCGATTTCCTTCTGATTCCTAATTAACAGTGCCTGTAACATTCACATTTCTACCAATCTTCTCAAAATTCATCCTGCCTTTACTCATCACCCAATTCCAAATCCACTTCCACATCTTTACATATTTGTTATGTTAAAATCCCATTCTTGTACTAGTACTACTTATTCTCATACCAAATCTGTACTAGTTTCCTATTGCTACTATGACAAATGAACAGAAACTTAGTGGCTTAAAAAAAACCTAAGTTTATTATCCTACTGTTCTAGAAGTCAGAATTTAAAGTCTGAGATAAAGTAAAGTTCTCAGCAGAGCTAGTGCCTTCTGGAGAGGTCAATCCATTTCCTTGTTTAGCCAGCTTCTAGAGGCTGTCCTCATCCTTGGCTTGTAGCCATGCATCAGGTCACCTTTGCTCCCTCTCCTTCCTTCCATCAACACGTTGTCTTCTTTCTCTGCCTCTCACTCAACTGCCTCATTCTTATAAGGCCACTTATGACTACATGGTACCCACATAGATAATATGGCTTATCTCCCCATCTCAAGATCTTTAACTTAATCACATCTGCAAAATCCTTTTCCCATATAAGGTAACAAATTTACAGGTCTGAAGATTAAGATATGCATGCCTTGGGATAGGGGAGACATTATTCAATCTATCATATCATTTTTCAAATATGATGCATCCATTAAGAGAAATAAGGATGTAAGTTATGATCCATTAGATACATATAGTAATTATATGTAACTATTAAAAATATGAGCATATATAGATAAAATGAGAATCATTTCTGTTATATAATAATTATGATTATCAAGTGGTAACTATAGGGCATCTAATTATATTCCCTCCAAATTTTCTTGATGTTAAATAGTTCTAATTGCATTGAACTTCCAGAAATTATTCTTTTATTTTTTCCCCAAAGTGTTCCATGTATTTCCCAATTAAAGTTCTATGGAGGGGCGGCTGGGTGGCTCAGAGGGTTAAAGCCTCTCCCTTCAGCTCAGGTCATGATCCCAGAGTCCTGGGATCGAGCCCCGCATTGGGCTCTCTGCTCCGCGGGGAGCCTGCTTCCTCCTCTCTCTCTGCCTGCCTCTCTGTCTACTTGTGATCTCTGTCTGTCAAAAAAAAAAAAAAATCTTTAAAGTTCTATGGATATTATAAGGACTGTAAAAACTCATAATTTGACAAAGATTATTAATTTTGGCTTTATAAAATGATGGAAATGGTGTTTCAAAAGCTCTAGACATTAATTTTGATTGTTGAAAAACTGTTGACAAAATTCTTTTATTCAGTTATTAGATATTCTGTCTACTTTAATTACTGTCATTTTGCAGTTTGCTATGCATAGCTTTATTATTTTGGTTGTGAAATTATCTGCACACTTCCCATTAGGTCAGTTAATGAATTTACATTTTCTAGAATTTAAGCATATGTTTTTTAGTGAAATTGTTTCAATTATACTGATGATCATTTTCAAAGCTTTGCATAGGCAGCTTGCTTTAAAATGACTCTCTGTCCATGAAATAATTAATCCCTTTATCACTTCAGCAGATCTCTTGATGTTTCATTAACTTACCCAAAATTGATTAAAAATAGAGGACATAGCTTATAAACTACATTCATTGGTTCAACTACAGAACTAGGAACTAATATTTCTGTTAAAAAATATTTCTTAGGGTTGCAACTACAATGAAATAGGGGAAACTCTCACAGCCCTCAACATCACTAATCATCAACGAAATGAAAATCAAAACCGCAATGAAATACCACCTCACACCTATTAGGATTATTTTCAAAAAGACAAAAGATAACAAATTTTGGCAAGAATGTAGAGAAAAGGGAACCCTTGCACAGTCTTGGTGGGATTGTAAAAATTGTGCACCTGCTTTGGAAAACAGTGAGGAAGTTCTTCAAAAATTTAAAAATCGAACTACCACATGACCCAGCAATCCTTCTTGTGGCATATACCCAAAGGACGTGAAATCAGAACCTTGAAATGATATCGGTGGCCCCATGTTCACTGCGGCATTATTCACAATAGCTAAAATATGGAAACAACCTAAGTTTCCATCAACATATGAATGGATAAAGAAAATGTGGTGTACATGTACAATAGAATGTTATTCATCCATAAAAAAGAACCTACTATTTATTTAAACAACACTGTGCTTAACAACACTGTGCTAAGTGAAATAAGTCAGAGACAGAAAGAAAAAAACTGCATGATCTCATTCATGTGTAGAATCTAAAAATGCCAAATATGCAGATGTAGAGAATAGAACATTAGTTACCAGCGGCAGAGAAGTGGGGGAGTAGGGAGATATTGATCAAAGAGCACACATTTATATTTATGTACAAGGAATAAGCCAAAAATTTAATGTACGACATAACGACTATTGTCAATAATGCTGATTTGAATACTGGAAATTTGCTATGAGAATAGATTTTAGGTCTTCTCACCACAATAACAATAAAAAAGGGTACTATGTGAAGTGATAGAAATATTAATTCATTATATATCTGTACATCAAATCATCACATGTGTATGTATGTATTTTCACCGTATATGTACATCAACTCATCATGTGTACACCTTAAATATACATAATTTTTACTAAAAATGTCCTGCTTTGCCAAAAGTTATTATTTTAATTGAACATTTTGAGTATATAATGGATTTCTATTTCTAAGAAATCAATGGTTTATATGTGTTTTAAAATTTATTGTGTATGAACAGATAGCATATGTTTACAGAGAAAAAATCTCTGGCTTTAATTTCTTCTACTTTGTTTAAACACTACTATTATCTTGTCTTCTATTTTATTCATTTCTAAAGATACAAACCAATTATCTAATTGAATGTTGAAAAATATTTGATAAGATGTCTAGTTTTCCTATCATCTAATAATATGCATGTAGAAAGTAAAAATTTTTTAAAGATTTTATTTATTGATTTGCCAGAGAGAGAGAGAACACAAGCAAGGGGAGCAGCAGGCAGAGGGAGAAGCAGGTGCCTTGCCAAGCAAGGAGCCCAGTGTAGGACTCAATCCCAGGAGGATCTGAGCCAAAGGCAGATGCTTAACCAACTGAGTCACCCAGGTAAGATTTTATTTATTCATTTGAGAGAGAGGAAGAGAGCACAGAAGGAAAGTGAGAGGGAGAAGCAGGATCCCTGCTGAGCAGGAAGCCTGATATAGGCCTCCATCCCAGGACCCTAAGATCATGACCTGAGCAGTAGTCAGACGCTTAGCCAACTGAGCCAGCCAGGCACCCCTATAAAAGTGACTTAAACAAAATATTTGGAAAACACCAGTCATGGGAAAAGTACACAGAAAAATCTGTGTGAATTGACCAAATATATACTTGTAATTCCATTACTTAAACAATAAAAATACACTAATCATTTCACTCAAAAAGCTGAAAGTTACAACAACAAAGCAAATCTAGGAAACGGAGAAAATTTAATGTAGACAAAATTAGAAGAAAATAAGAAAACAAAAGTCAGAGAACAGACATGGGGAAAAAATGGGGTTCTTCTTTTAATTGAATGCAACCCATGCTAATATTTAAAAAAAAAAATTATGTTCAGTATAATACTGAAAGCCTTCCATGAATCACTGTAATATGCTGCTCTGAGATGGGGAGAGAGGTTCCCAGGAAAGAGATTCCCACTTCTCTGTGGCTGGCCAACATGGTCCATTTTGAACTTTTATGGGCTATCCATAAGGTTTGTCAGAATTCCCTCTCCTTTCTTCCCGAGATAGGTCATTGTTATTAATGCAAGGAAATTACTGTGAACTCTTGCTAATTTTTCCTGATTCATTCATTTAATACTACACCCAGTCAAATTATTTGAATTCCTTGGAGGATATCTTTTGCTCTAACTTTTAACTAAAGTGGTTTGGTTATCATTGGTCTTTTGTGTTTATTAATAAGTGGTGGTGAATATGAAATCTTTTCCTCATGCTGTTTGGTGCTGTCCTTCTCAGGAAAACCTACTCTGTGGATTTAGTAAAACTGATTATACACTTTAGGAAAAAGAAGACTCTGTCTTCGAAATTAGTATAATCGGACTAAGAACTCATCCTTAAATCCATGGACACTCAAGTTCCATCAATACTCAAACGTTGTTCAAGTCACCTCCAACTTGTATGTCTGATGCATGTTCATTTTTCTCTCTGCACAATTTTAGTAAAGTCCTTATCGTGTGCTTGTTTAGGTGAGGGTCTTGACTTCCTATCTGGCTACCCTCCTTTCTCCAGCCTCTCCACTTAGCAGATAGAGAAATCTTTTTTTACAAATGGAATTATACTATTCCCAGCTTAAAGTCAGTGATTTTTCATTATGCTTAGAAAGTACTTGAAGCCCTTTCCCAGAACCTATAAATCCTTCCTAGCCCACTTTGCTGACCTCATCTCTGAGAACTCATTCACTCTCTCATTATGATCACAATAGTTTTTGGCAATGACAAGAGCAAACATACCACATTCTCCCTATTGCAAAACTCTTGCATTTATTATTCACTATTTTCCCCTGCTACTGGCATTCCTGGAGCCTCGTATCCTGAAGGTCTCAGCGGAAGATCCTCAGCAAGAGTATCATGCTCCTTGTTTCTCTGCATCACAAAATCACAGCGTTTCCTTCATAGCACTTAAATAACCTATACTTATTTGAGTCATTTGTTGTATTATTTTCTATTTCCTACACTGAAGTATACCTCTCTTACAGCAGGTGTCTTGTTTGTCCTGCTCAATAAATTACCCAGAGAGTGAAACATCAAGTCTGGTGGTTATATAAATGTTGAATAAGTAAGTGAAATGTGACAAGATGTTAAGGTTTTGTTTGTTTGTTTGTTTGTTTTGCACTTTGCAATATATCTTATACTGGAAAGTACATGTCTCTTTCAGGTATAAAAGAGAGATGAGCCATTAGGCAGGAAGCAACTTAAAAATATTTTGAATCTGGAGCAGAACCCCAGAGACAGTAACAAAATTAGTAAAAGATAGAAAGCAAACAAACAAACTTCTCCTTTCCTATTTGGGTGCAATAAATCTATTTTATGGCCAAATGTGACCTAGGACTGTTTGAAAATGATTATATAGTTTTAGACTATCAAAAATTTTAATAAGATGAATACCCAACTTTTGTATCAACATGGATGGGACTGAAGAGATTATGCTGAGTGAAATAAGTCAAGCAGAGAGAATCAATTATCATATGGTTTCACTTACTTGTGGAGCGTAAGGAATAACACGGAGGACATTGGAGATGTAGAGGAGAAGTGAGTTGGGGGAAATCGGAGGGGGAGAGGAACCATGAGAGACTGTGGACTCTGAGAAACAAACTGAGGGTTTTGGAGGGGAAGAGGGAGGGTGTTGGGTAAGCCCCGTGGTGTGTATTATGGAGGGCACATATTGCATGGAGCACTGGGTGTGGTGCATAAACAATGAATTCTGGAACACTGAAGAGAAATTTACAAAAAATAATAATAAAGATGAAAAGTTGGGAAAAAAGTTTTAATAAAACTTGTTCAGCAGATTTATGCAGATATTAGATAGGCATTCAATTACAAAGTTCCCAAATATGTTAATAACCACTATATTAGTCTTAAGCATATTCTTTTGTAGATGAGGCAAAAATTTCCCTCCACCCTCTTAGAGTTTTTCAGCCTAGCCTGAAAATTAAACTGATATAAAACAGATAAACAGGAGAAAGGCATGCAAATGTATTTAAGTTCTACATGAAAAGAGAGCCTCCATAAGGAATGAAAACCCAGTGGTTTTTATACTTGGCTGAACAGAACGAAGCATTTGTGGGAAAGTAACTGAAATATATGGGAGGCTAAAGAAAATTAAGAAATATTTTAACGAAGTCTGTTGTGCAGAATTTCTTAGTTTCAACTGCCTGCCAAAGACATACCTTTTTTTCTTTTCTTTTCTTTTCTTTTTTTTCTCCCTCAAACAGGGAGGGCATCTTTCACCTAGGAGTTTTCAGGAAGAAAAGGGGTGATTAGAATGTCGTTCCTGTATTTGGTGTCTTTAAAGTGCCTTTAGCTCAAAATAACCCTCATGCCAAAGTGGCATTTTTAGGGGTAGAATGTGCCATCATTCACTATTCTTTGGTGCTTTCCCCTTTACTTGACAATATAACTTCATGGAGCTTTGCATATTATAGTCCCTCAACAAATATTAGTTACAGGAAATGAATTTATTAACTGCCATAGTTAAACACAAACCTGATTTCATTATTCCAGTATTTAATACTTTTCAATACATTGAGATTGACTAATATCTAAACCTCCCTGATAGTACTGACTACCTTATAGTTGAGCTGTGATTACCTTTTAAACACCTTATACTGATTTGTTTCTGTTTCTTTGCCCCACAAACATGTTTTATCTTAACTACAATGTCCTTCTGCAAACTTTCTGCTCAGGAGTTGAGATTTAGCACACGTATGACCTGTTTTGTCCAACCTTCTTATAACTATTTAGGTGACTTAAGCACTGCTCCCCTGTACTCTCAATCGCATTTTGAATTCCACTCCACTCTTATCATCCCAGGGTTTTCTTTTTTTTTTTTTCTTTCTTTTTTTTTTTTTTTAATTTCTCTCCTTGTAATACATTTGCTAAGCTATTTCAAAACGGGCCAATTTTTTTTTTGCTATCTTTGCATAATACTTTAAAAAGCATGTGTTGTACAAAAAGTTTTAGAGTCTCAAAATATTGAAATGGCTTGAATTGCAAACTAGCTTCAGTGCAAAGAGAGGAGCTCCTACAGCTAAGAAGCTGACATGAAGGAGGGTTACTGAGATACTTGCCATTAGCCTAGACTTGCCATTGCTGACTGAAAAATATCATTCTTTCTGTTTTGTTCTAGATCCTTCCAGATACGCTAACTGATTTCCATTTGAAGGAGTAGTGATTTAATTGAAAATGCACTATATCTGACTTAAGTAGTTGTTTTTTAGGACTTTATTTATTTGAGAAAGAGTATGAGCAGGTGGAGGAGCAGAGGGAGAAAGAGAAGCAGGATCCTCCCTGAGGAGGGACCCAACAAGGGGTTCTATCCCAGGACCCCTGAATCATGACCTGAGCCAAAGGCAGACACTAAACTGACTGAGCCACCCAGGTGTCCCCTGACTTAGGTTCGTATTGCTGTTCTGGTTTAATAATTACTCAATGTCTGCCTTATCTTCAGATATAAATACTTATATCACCTTAACTTTTAAACACATCAGCTTTTAAATATGATATATATATTGTAAGTTTTTGTTACATCTTAAGAAGTCAATCAATGTGAAGATTGATATGTTGACATAGTCATGTGGCATTATGGGCAATAAATGAAAATCAGTTAATGCAAAACTAAAAAATTGCCTAAATATCACTGATTGAAAGTACACCTCAAAAGCTTAAGATAAAATGTTTTATTTGAAAAATTATAATTAATAATAATGATGACATAAATTTTAACATCAGAAAGACACAAACTCATGAAGTCATTTTGTTTTTAAATTATATAGAAACAATTTTAGCAAGAAAATTTTAGTTAATGGAACATGCATTAGAAATATAAAATCATAGTGTTATACCTAAATGTATCATATATTCTTTTTTCTGAAAAAAATTTTTTTTTTACAACTAGATTAAAACAGTAGAAATAAAAGATAAATTGCATACACTTGTAAGCACTTATTCATAATCTAGTAATTTATTTGAGAACTTATTTTAACTTATTTCTGGACTTTCAATACAATTAAAATTATATTCTCTTCCAGACATTTACAATTTTTAATGAGATATAACTGACTTATAGCATTATATTAGTTTCTGATATAAAATATAATGATTCGATATTTGTATATATTGTGAAATGGTCACCACACTAAGTCAACATCCTCCCCATACATGGTACAAAATATTTTTATCTTGTAATGAGGATTTTTAAGATCTGTTTTCATAGCAATCTTGAAATATTCAATACAATATATTTTTTTTAGGATTTTATTTATTTATTTGTCAGAGAAAGCACAAACAGAGGGAGCAGCAGGCAGAGAAAGAGGAAGAAGCAATCTCCCTCCTGAGCAAGGAGCCTGACTCATGACTCTATCCCAGGACTCTGGGATCATGACCTGAGCTGAAGGCAGAAGCTTAACTGACTAAGCCACCCAGGCATCCCTAAATACAGTATTATTAACTGTAGTCACCATGCTGCACTTTATATTCCCATGACTTTTTGATTTATGTTTTAATTTTAGGATATATATTTTTAAAAAATAACATATAAAGCAGGTATAATTTTCTAGTTTGACTATAAGTAATTTGTAATAGTAGTTATACTAGATACAGCTTCAACTTAACTTTAGTTTTTCCATCAAAGGTGCTATATTTTTATCCAATTATTGGCAAAAGGCATTACCTATTTTTCTGGAATATATCTCTATGTTGTATTTAATTAGCAGGAGGGATTTTTCCCCCTTGAAAATGATTTTTTGAATGACTTGTTTAGCATAAACTACGAAATCCTCCTTATTTCATATACTTTCCTCTTTTTTTTTTTTTTCCCCCTTCCCATATACATTAGCATGATTCTCCTGTTTGGGACAATTCATTGTTCTTTCTAAACTTTACTCCATTATCTGATTATGATGACAACTAATCACCACACTGGTTCAGAGGTAAAGGTTTATCATGAATGTGTATTCTCACATGGTTTTGATTTCTAAAGGATCTGTGCAGACTTTAGTTACATAAACAGACTGATAATCTTTAGCTATTCATTTAAAGTCCCAACATCAAACCATTTTCTCAGACCTCAAAAAAATGTTAAAAATATAGTCATTTATATGTTAAATTCTCTCTCTTTTGTTTATCCTTTACTGGCTGATAGCACTCACCTTGTTGAACAGCCAAATATATATATATATATTTTTTTAATGAAAATCAAGCAGTTTAAACAGCTCAAAGGTTTAGTAAAACCAGAGACTTGTTAATTTATTTTTAAATGTATTTTTAATGTTTTTTAAAGGAATAGGCACCTTTTGGGTTTTTCTTCTGGTTAGATTAACCCTAACTATTTCAATAAAAGATCAAATGAAAAAAAATTGCAAACATTTATGATATAAAAAAGTGAAGAGTAATAGAAATTAAAGTGGATAATTAAAAGAACAAGGCAAACAGAAATATAACATTTTATTTCCCATTTTGAAGTTTCCTGTCAGATATGCAAGATAAATAGTTATAGATGATACGTGAATGAAAAAAATAGGCAGTAGCATACTAGAGGGAGTTGGGAATGGTAGGTACCAGATAACAAACAGACTTCTGATATTCCATTTATGTCTGATGGCTTTGTGGTTATAACTTGAAAGGAGAAATTACTAACTCATGCATCTCAGATTCAGTCTTGCTTTAAATCAGGATAATATCTGTGTAATCTTTGAGGAAAGAATGTTAAGAAAATCTAATATTTTCAAAATTACTGTACTGATATCTTTTACAGTCTCTGGTAAAGGAACAGAATAAACAAATTACTTCTATTTTACAAGATTTATAAGAGCCAGATTTGTGAAGAATGTATGTCAGAGGACCTTCCATGGATACAAATGTATTAATGGAAATGTACTGTATGCAAGCTCATTCTCCTACATTGTACATTTAGAAGACAGAAGAAACTTTTTGAGTTTAAAATAATCACAATTTTTTAAATATGTCTAGTTAGGAGAATAAACCTTTAGCATTTAAATTTTGCATCATTCATTTAATCTACATAATTTTTGGTTTTGTTTTTGTTGTTTTAGAAAATAAAATGTTTTCATCTAATTTGTAAAGGTATTCACTACCTCTTTCAAATGATGCCACCATTTATTGGTGATAAATCCTTGGAGTTATTCTTAAATTATCTCTTTGCATCAAGACCCCCACCCAGTTTATCAGTGAAGCATATTAGCTCTACTTTGAAACACACATCTTACCATGTATCATAAGAAATAGGTAACATGAGGTTGTATCTGGCATATACTTTAAGGTTTTTTTTACATTCAAACTAGAAAACTAAATCTCTTTTATATTGAGTTTTTTAAAACTCTACCTCAAAAAAAAAATAAGAACATTGTGATTGTCTGGAAGAGAATATAATATTAATCACACTGGAAATCCAGAAATAATCTATCTTGTTAAAATCACCATCATTTCTCCCACAGACTACAGAAATAACTTTAAAACTATTCTCATTGCTATCAATTTTGCCCACAATGCTTCTCCCTTGCTCCAGCTGATTTTCAAGGAGAGCAACAATGATACAGAAAAAAATAATCACTATGCATTTGTTAAAACCCATAGAGCCTGTACATTATAAAGAGTGAAACTTACTTATACAATTTTTTTTTTAATCTACCCAAATATGGAGGGACCTCCAGGAAGAAATGCAGACTGTGACAACTGATTCTAGCTGTGTTACAAATGTATGGCAAAAGTGCACCAAAGGAGAGGGGGGGAGAGGAAAAAGGGAGCTAACTTAAGCAACTTTGGAAAAGAACATTTTGAATACTGTACAGTTAAGAACAAAAGAACATAAAGACTATACCTCAGTTGGTTAATTTGTTTCTACAGGTGTAGGGATTAACAATTTTACAACTTGTTTACTTGAATATTGGAGTTGAAGACCTAAATTGTTGACACTAGGAGCCCTGTTTTTCTCTGTCCAAAAAAGAAGTTATAAATATTAAAGGAGGCTAGATAAATGCAGGTGCATGAATCCTACGGAGCTAGATTAAGCTTTGGAGTATCAGTGGGAATTTATGTTTCTTTTCTATAGACATAGACAGATAGAAGAGGAAGTAATTATACCCATGCGTGTTGACATGGGATAATATGCACACATATATTTCTTAGCTCCATGTACCAAGATGGCCTAGAAACAGCACAAGTCCAACAGCAGTGAGCAAAACTAGCATTCTTACTTATCTCAATGTCTGAAACCAATTCTTCAAGAAAAGGAACCTGGGATCGCTGGAGAAATGGCTGATTCTAAGGCTGTGGTAGGAGAAATAGAAGATGAATGTATGGCATATTGTATTGGCAAAAAAATAAAAGAGACAGGGCCATGTTGAAGGGACACAGGAACCAAACAGAAAACTCTCCTGGCAGCTAAGTCTGGAATAATTTGAACAATGATTTAAATAATAGTAGCAATGGACTATAACCCAAAGAATAGAATACGTATCTATGAACCCATCTAGATAAATAAATGACTTAATAGATAAATAAATGCAGGAGAAGGCACAGATTTTCCTTAAGGAATTCCAAACAATAAATTTAGAAGAAATATGCAAATAGAAAATCATCATTAGAGTGGCATAGTAATAATTTCCAAAGGCAGCATCTACAGGTATGTGCTAATACTGGCAGGCAAAACTTGAAGGAACAACAGCACCTTGGCATAACCTTGAACTATCACCCCCAAAACATTTATTAAACATTGTGGTGGTTTAAAAATATCTAGAAATTCTTTGATACTCCCTCCAGAGAGGTGTAGTTCAATGTTATTTCTTTTTGGTAAGGAGTGGATTTAGTTACTCATGTCTAATAACTAGAGTACAGAAAGGGGAAGAAATATCATACAGAAACCTGACACCAGCTTCTTCATAGGATCAAGGTTAACATCACCAGTACTAAGTCGTGTTGATGCACTGCCATCCTTCTCCAGATGATACTATGAGAGGGCCATTTCATTTCTCTGGTATCCATTCTCCCCCCAAATCCATAAACCCAATCCAATCACGACAAACCTTCACAGAAACCCAAATCAAGAAATATTTTTCATGATACTCGAGCAGTCATGAACATCGAGGGAAGACTAAGAAACTGTCACGGACCAAGGAAGAATTAGGAGACGTGATGACATGACATCCCAAATTAGATACTTCAACAGAAAAGAACATAAGTGGAAAAACTGTTGAATCCAGAGAATCATTTAATAGTATTGCAATTTTGTTTGTTTCTTAATTTTGTTGAAGGTGGCATGGTTACATATGATCTTAGTAGGAGAAATTATATGAAGGACATATGGGAAGTCCCTGAATTATCTTTATAGTTTTTCAGTACATTAAATATTATTTCTAGAGCCTTAGTTTCTGGTCCTTGTACTATGAGATTTATCTCCTTCTCTTCTTCACTCCTGCATGTTTTGGTTGCAAGCACCTTCCTTGCTCTTTGTTCCTATTTTAAGGCTTTGAAAATCTTTGTTCTTGAACATAAATTATCTGCTGAGTACCTTGCCTTATGATAATATTAATGTATTTCCTTCTCTATCCCTTCAGCTTTGTTCCAATCTCTTTTAAGTGATAAAATCACATAATGAACCAACTGAATTTTTAAAAGTCAGTTGGATTTTTCATTACCTTGGTATTAGATTACCCCTCTTAATTTGTCATTTGCACAAAAAGCTTAGTATATAATCAATTTAATTAAAATATATTTTCACTTTTAATGTCAAAAAACATGAGTGTGATTATGACATAAAATATTTCAAAACACAACTGAATTGATTATATGTGCCTTTTGTAACAGCTTAGAAATCTACTCAACTATATGAGCTAAAATAGATTTTTTTAAATGGATAAAATGTAGCTCAGTCTACTAGGGGCTCTTTATTTTACAGATGAAGAAACAGATGCCCAAAGAAGAGTTTGTGGTAATTTGCAAGAGTCCCAGGGCTTCCATTTAGCTCCCTGGATTGTCAGGGTAGTTTATGATTCAAAAATTCCCCCAGCTTCTTTTAGATATCATCTTCTTTACAAGTATAAACTATACAGTATACAAATTTTGCATTTGGGGGATCAAGAATGAAAAAATATTGACAGAGCAAAAATCATAGTAGTTTATGTTTCACAAAGAGGTAGAACTAATCTATATCAGGCACCTTTTTTTTTTTTTTTTGAGATAAATGAATATAAGTAGTTCAGCCAAGAAGTTCACTTAAGTAAGATATCCCTTTCCATGAACACTTAAAAGTATTCATGAAATAGTAGAAATGATAAAATTGATAACTAAGTATATGACAAAAACTTAGTATTGATTGAACACAGAAGCAATGACTGTTTCTTTCAAATATTAATAACTCCTTTATTGCACATTAAAATCCCATCACATGAATTTATTATTTAAAACTCCAGTAAATTTAATATTATCTCTAAAGCAACTATTATAGAGACTTAATGGATTTCTTAATTAGGATATAGCATTAATGGTTATAGAACTCTAATTAAAATGGAGGGGTTGAGAAACAGCCAAAGTCTGAAGAAATTATTCAAGCCCTGATTTTATTAAAAAAAGAAAAGTGGACAGAAGCTTTATTCAAAATGTTAAAAGGAAATGTACAAATCATACACTTCATTTAGTCATTATAATGTTTTCCATGAGGATTAATATGTATTGTTCCCTTCTAAATATAGATTCTATTTTATTTTAATATCCTGTAAGTTATCTAATTCATCTTTCTGTTTAATTGGAGTTTATTGATTTTACAGAGAAATTAAAATGCATCTTCTATTGATACTTGGCAAATTCATTTGTACCTCTGAAATTTCTTTCATAATTTTACTTACTTGAATATAGATTTTCTTTTTTTTTAAGTTTTTTAATTTATTTATCTGACAGAGAGAATCACAAGTAGGCAGAGAGGCAGAGAGAGAGAGAGGAGGAGGAAGCAGTCTCCCCGCTGAGCAGAGAGCCCAATGCAGGGCTCGATCCCAGGATCCTGGGATCATGAGCCAAAGGCAGGGTCTCTAACCCACTGAGCCACCCAGGCACCCATAGATTTTCATTCTAAATGTATCACTGCCTTAAGAATTCATCCGGATAGAAGCACCTGGTGACTCAGTCCATAAGCGTCTACCTTTAGCTCAGGTCATGATCCCAGAGTCCTGGGATCCAGCCCACATTGTGCTCCCTGCCCAGAGGGAAGCCTGCTTCTCCCTCTTCCACTCCCCCTTGCTTGTGTTCCCTCTCTTGCTGTTACTGTCAAATTAAAAAAAAAAAAAATCATCTAAATAAATTTATTTAGAAAATGTTACCTGTGACTGTTAAGAGTTGATGTGATCAAAATTATTTAAATGACTTGAAATTTAGTAATAAAGTTTAATATTTGACTTCAAATAACATAATTTGATTCAAATAAACATTATCTACAGCTATTTTTAATCCATTACTATGTATGTTAATAATACACTAATTAGTTTTAGGATGCTTTATTAGATAACAATTCTTCCCATATCCTTTACTAGTCTCTGGATAGTTAAGATGCTTTGTTCCAAGTAACAGCAAATCATTTTTAAAGAGCAGAAGCAGAAAATGAA
Organism: Martes martes; assembly: GCF_963455335.1. NCBI lineage: Eukaryota > Metazoa > Chordata > Mammalia > Carnivora > Mustelidae > Martes > Martes martes. The sequence goes on from NC_137890.1 coordinate 19,884,874, forward strand.
ATTGAGCACAGGGGACCCAAAAATGCCACCAGGATTCTTATGGGTTGGCACCTTGGAAGAGGGGAATTTCAGGAATTTGAGAGACATTTATTCGGTGTCTGACTTGCTTATGTTTAACTTACATGGACTCACATCTCTGCTTTTTTGTGTCTCTAATTCATTCCCCTCTCTCTGTAAGCTGAATTTTTATCTCTTTAAAATTCCCGTTGAAAACATGACAACTTCATCATTCCAGAATTCCGTGTCCTCAAATAAATAAAAATGATTAAAATGAATTATTTTTCCCAATTCCAAATTCTGGCAAAAGGAAGCTGATTGTCCTGACCTGATTAGTGTCTATTTCTGATAAAATTAACTATGGTCTGAGGTTTAGAGGCTTTAATATAAATGAATGAGTCAATGTCCAGTCCTGTCTAGGGCAAGTATACGATCAGGAAAGCAGAAGTCACAGAAATCCTCAAAAGGTATAAACCACATGGAGAGAATTAACTATTTCTCATAAGTGAAACCGTGAACATATTTATGTTTAGTAGGCTTAACTCTTCATCAGTGTTGACACTATAATATTTAAATAGTATAAAATAATGGTATAATTTTAGTGATTTATACTTGACATATTTAAGTTCTCATAACAGGCTATAACTAGAATCATTTCCAGTGGAGGCTAGAATTACTTTGGATGGAGCCTAAATTCAACACAATATTTTTAAATGTTTAATTAATGTAGCCCTACAGCTGCTAGAATATATACTAATTCTGAAAGACTTGCCAGTTTATCTCTTATTTCTAGATAAATAAGAAATAACCTCCAACATTTTTCATCAAGTTTTTTGGCTACTGAACAACATATTTTAAAATCATTATTTAATCAAAGTACTTACTAAATAGGCACGATAAGCCACTAAGACACATCTAAGATATATTTCTAAAAAATAAATTAATTAATTGAAATAAAATAAATAAAAAACTAAGACAGTCCCGATATCTCTAGTTTTGTGGTGACTTTTTGTTTCTGTATGTATTTTAACTATCCTACCTACAGGTGACCAGGGCAAGAAAGGGAGGAGCCTCAGGTTCAAGACCTGGTTGGGCGTGGGAACTCCGGCTGCTAAAGGGCAAGAGGATCTCAAGGGACAGGGTTAGCCAGGGCGAGGCAAGGAAGGGGAGGGACCATTGACTGTCGGGATGTGGTACCCACGTCAGATATTTTCAGAGTTGCTTGATAAAGCATATATTCTCTAGTAGAATGCCCTCCCACACAATAAAAACCCAAGCTAAAATAGCCCCATAACATTCCAGCAAATATTGAACTAACTGATGTTATGGATGGCTTGTGTCCTGTCCAGACATAGAAGTCGCCACAGTAATATATTATAAGAAATTCTAAAATGAACAAATTGCCTCTGAATATCTCTAGAGTAGCCTAACCTTCTATATTTTCTAAGTATAATGTCATTCCTGGCACACAGAAAATACTCAATAAACTTCATCGAATAAATGGATGAGTAAATGGATAGAGGGAAAAAGCTAGATTTTAAATCAGACTAGGGATTAAATCAGTCATTAGGGAAGGCACTTGAGCTTCAGTTTCATTAAGGGGAATAATCATTTTTATAGAGTTGATCTGTGAATAAAATCAAATCATATTTTTAAACACTACTGTTCTTTCTGACACAAGTTGTTTCAAGCTGACTTACTTTTGTTTTTTTTATTCAAAACATCTGCTTTGAAATCAGCCATTTCTCCAATGAGTCCAGCTCATCATAATGGATAATGGGATTTAGAAGACAAGATGGCTTGCTAGATTTGCAATTTTTCAAAATTAAAAATTGGGAACAAAATTCTATCAGGTGTGTAAAGGAGTTTTCGTAGCAGATGACACTGAAGGAAAGATAAATGGTATTGATTCTTATTAATTACTGTTATTTGCAATATACACCTCATCATGTATATGGAATATTGTAATTCCTTATTCACAGAAAAAATATTGAAACAAAAATATTTGAAGTGTCCAGCGCAGCAGGGATTTGAAATATTAGTGGTGAAGTAACTGATTATTTAAAGATTTTAAAGTTGTAGGTTTTGTATGCATGTATCACATTGCATATGAAAAAATAAGGTCTTCTTTTTGCATTAGAAAAAACATATTCTGGAGATATTTATAATAGGTTAGAACAGATGACTGAAATGTTTAAAATACCATTAGCTTAGAAAGGAGAATCTATTTTTTCACAGTTGATAACTCTGCCAAGTATTTACTCTTAATTAAATATACTGAAAACTTGGGGTGCCTGGGTGGCTCAGTGGGTTAAAGCCTCTGCCTTCAGCTCAGGTCATGATCCCTAGGTCCTGGGATCGAGCCCTGCATCAGGGTCTCTGCTTAGCAGGGAGCCTGCTTCCTCCTCTCTCTCTCTCTCTCTCTCTCTCTGCCTGCCTGTCCGCCTACTTGTGATCTCTGTCTGTCAAATAAATAAATAAAATCTTTAAAGAAAATAAATATACTGAAAACTTGACACAAACAATGCATTATTACATACATACGTATGTACACACGTTATATAAACACTTCCCCCATAGTCTTAAAATAAATCATAAATAAAGTTGTGAGAATAAAAATAATTGAAGCTAAGAGTACAATAGTCTTATTCTTCCTTGGAGAACAAATAATAAGTTAATAACTATTCTTCACTGTAAGCATTCATTTGAATTACCTTTTTTTTCACATATTAGTGTCAGGGAATTTATATTTTCAAACAAAAATATTCTTAATTTAAACAATAATGTACTCTCTAATTTCCACTTTCTCAGTTGTCTGAATAGCTTGTAAAAATAATAATAATTTATAAATAAAATTATAATTAGAACTTATGTTTATAATTCATATTATATTATATATAACATATAATGTAATATAATTCTATATTATATACAGATAATATATTTATAATTTATATATAATTTACATATATAAATATATACAATATAATAAGAAAATAAGAAAAATAATAATTCTTCTAACGATAACCATAAAGGCCCTGGGGGAAAAGGTGTTTGAAGTCATTGGAGTGCAACTAAGGCAACCAAGCCTTTCTGAGCCATTCTACCACAGAGAAGAGAAAATGAAGAGAGATGTGTTGAGGTATTCCTGCTTTTGAAGCTTTTCCTCTTGGGCCAGGGACACATCCGCAGCATTGATCATAAAAGCCAGGCTGAAAGCCTTAGCTCAGAGTTCATAACCATCTCTCTTGGCTCAGGGAGACTCAGTAGCAACTCTGGATTGCATGGCATCTGGGATCAAGAGGCCAAGATCCAGGAGAAGAGGGATTCTGTGAGACGTGAACCTGAAGTTTTGCGTGCAGCTTTCCTTTGAGGATTTCACCATTTCCTGAGCTGTGCATGCACATGGCAAGAGGAGTAAAAACTCGTAGCATCAGCTAAGATGCTAAAAAGCTCAACAGAATTTTTAGGAATTTCACAATTCTAAAAAGACAAAGTGTGTGTGTATATATATACATATGTGTGTGTATACAGATTATACGTACACACACACACACACACACACGCACACACACACAGAGCAAGGAAAATATCCCAGGATATTTTTCAGGAAAATAACCCAGGTTAGGGTCAAAGGCAAACTAGAAATAATTAGCTTTTAGAAAGCTTGAATTCTACTCTTGAAACATGACAATCCTTGACAGAATCAAGATGCTTGAACATTCCCTAACCGCCGGCCATCGAGAAACCAGATCCTCCCTGAAGAAAATAAATAATTTAGATCTTTTCATAAATAATATATAGCATTCATTCAGCAATTACCAGTCATTCAAGGACCCTAACACTGAAAATCAAAAGGTAGAGATCTACACATTATCCAGTTAATGGAGTAATAAGACAAGACAGGTGATTGGAAATATGACTAATATTACAGAAAGTGTTCCAGAGAATACCTTCTCCATTATTTTAATGAGCTCAACATAACCTTTATTTAAAAAGAAAAAAATTATCTTACAAGAAAAGTATAGACTGGTCTGAGCATTAAGCAAAAATATTTTTTTGTTTGTTTTTTTTTAAGCAAAAATATTTTTAAAATATTAACAACTCTAATTGTGGGTATAAATTGGTACAACCTCTTTGGAAAACTGTTTGACATTATAAATTATAGTGAATCTCTGATTATTATGCTTTTTATTACTATACAACAATTCAACTCCTATTTACATATTGAACAGAAAGGCATTAGGGTTTCATTTCAAAAGGTCTATATAAGAATGCTCACATTACCATTATTCATAGTAGGCAATAGTTGAAGTTTGGAGATAACCCAGTAGTACAGTATACTTTTTGTTTCTAACTTTTCCCTACTTACATATATGATAAAGTTACTTATTTCCTTTTAAAATGTGACATTGCAGTGCTCCCAAGTAATTCAAATCCTGTATCTGTTTCTTCCCCATTGGCTTTCAACTTGGCCAAATGATTTGCTTTACTAATATCATATTAGCATATGATAGTATACTGGGTCTGAACTGAGGCTTATAAGAGACATAGTCAATAACTTCCAGTCCACCTCCACTCTTATCCCGCATGATAAAAACTAACACAAATGCAAACAAACAGAAACACTGACCCCTAGATATCAGGTGTTCCTTCAGTCTTGGTCCCCTAGAGCAGACCTAAACTGAGTCCTGGGTCCAATTTAATCCATGGTAGCCCAAAATGAGACTGCCCAAATCTTAGCCAATCTGTAAACACGTTAAGTGTAACCTAAACATTTATTGTTGGAAGCCACTGAGATTTTTCTGGTTGTTTTTATGCAATGTTATCCAGAGGGAAGGAAAAATCTTGATGAAATCCCAAATGTCCATCAATTGCAGAATGTATATGTAAAATATGGTATATTCATGTAATGGGATGATATGCAATGCACTGTGGACAGATCTTACAACTATAATATAGAGAAAGGATATATGCTCTTTATGACACAAAAAATCTGGAAAATTTTTAGTAAAAAAAGCCGACCATGAACTTCATCTCTCATAAAGAATCATCAATCAACCCCCCATTCTTTCTATATGTATATGTAAATGTAGATATCAGATAAGTAGCAGATAATATAGAGTTCAAGAACAGAAAGTATTTTAGAAAATGTGATGAAATACTTATTAATTCAAAATAAAATATATTACACTAAGTTTTATTTAAATTTTCCATAAAGAAAACAGACAAAGTAAGGGATATCTGTTAATTTTTAGTAAGTATTTCTCCATAACAAGAGATAATAGTTTCTAAAATCTATTTAAACTTCAGAAAATGTATGAAGACAAATATGAAGTGGTTGGAGTACTTTTGATTTTTGCATGATTCAACAATATCTAGCAACCCCTTAGTGCAAAAAATCCAAACTCTAGTACTTGTCTTCTCATTTTTCCTATGGCTGTATCATTAATATTACAGTGTCAACTTTTATAATATTTCTACATGTTATGTTATCATGAGCCCTACAGGTAAAAACAATTCAACTTATTTTGGTGGACTTCATACCACTACTCCTTTAATACCTTTATTTATTTATTTATTTATTTTCGTATTGTTATTTCTATGAGAACTTTTTCTACTGTTTGTTTCTAGGAAACCTGGAACAAGAGTGGGTGCTGTGCTCTCAGAGTTCTTGAAGTTTTGTGTATAATACCTTGGAGGAAGCTTATGTTTTGCTGAGGATCTGTTAAATCCCTTTACACATCATCTAATGTATTGTACAGAAGGTGCCTTTATGTTGGTATTTTGTTAAATCCATTTAAACGTTAGAAAATAGGTGTTCAGGTGGAGAAACCGTTCCTGGTGGCCAATCTACTAACAGGAGATGAAACTTGAACCTGCAAATGTCCAGGCGGTGGATCCTCATCCATGACTATTAACAAATGCCACATACCACCATTCAGCAGGTGACTACTTTGGGTTTGATGCCCACATTCTTGTGTGAATAAATTCACTAGAAAATGTTCTTGCTGAAATAAGTTCTCTTCGAATATTATTTTTCCTCCTTCTCAGCAGTTTTAGTCCTCCTTTCTCAGGTTTGTTCTGTCTTTGCGAATATTTTTTCCCCCATTTTAATTGTTCTCCCTGTTATTCCAGGAACACATTACTCACGCACAGTATATTCTATCTTCTATCTCATCTTTCCCACAATCAGTTTTAGAATTTTGTTCTTCTCATCTCCTTTTTGTGTGATTTCCTCAACGCTGTTTTCCACATCTTCGATGGATTTCATATCATGTTTATTCTATTTCTATTAGTCTAAAATAACTTCTAACTCTGTATTTTATTTCCTACTACACTGAATTCTGAACTTGCTAGATATATGGTCCGTAATTTTTTGAACCTATGGTGTACTGTCTAAACTCAGTTTTCTTGGGACATACCTCATTTAATATTCTTTATTCATTGTCTAGTATCTTAATTGTTATAAATAAGACCACTATGAATTTTTAAAATTATTATTACTTATCCTTGAAATATAGTTTGGGGAGAGTGGACAATGAAAACCTCAGCTACCACTTCTATTACTGTTTCACTGTTTGAAACATCCATTCATTCATTCATTCATTCATGAATTAATTCATTCATTCACTATTCTATTGCTTTGGGGTTTGACTATATTTCTGAAAAATATTTTTTAAAATATTCCCCACATGTCATGCCATATTATTTCTTTGTGCTTTTTTTTTTTTTTCATTTTTATGGTGAAAACAATCCCTTTGCTCCACTATTTTCAATTGGAGATATCCTTTATCGCAAAATTTAACCTTATGTAAGATTTTATTTAAAACAAGTATTTCTGTTATTGTATTTCATTTTTATATTAGCTTGAATATTCTTTCTCAATATGCTATTATATAACTTTCTAAAGTCTTCTTGAATAATATATTTTAGTTACACAATTAAATAATTAATTAATTGGGATTTTTTAGCTCCTTTTGTGATAGGCCTTTAATTTTTTACCGTGTGCCAAATTAATAACCAACGCCTCCACATTACTTCATTATCACTTTGGGCTGGTTTACATGTACTTGTAGCGTAATCTTTGTGCAATGCGAAACCACTGGATTTCAAGTGAGGACATGGCCTTGTCTAATTTAGCATTTTTTTAAAAGATTTTATTGATTATTTGACAGACAGAGATCACAAGTAGGGGGTTAGGCAGGCAGAGAGAGAAGAGGAAGCAGGCTCCCCGCCAAGCAGAGAGCCCGATGCGGGGCTCGATCCCAGGACCCTGAGATCCTGATCTGAGCTGAAGGCAGAGGCTCAACCCACTGAGCCACCCAGGTGCCCTAAAATCAATATCATTTTAAAACAAAACATACGGTATAAAATTATGTGTGATATGACCAGCATCATGTATATTGTTTTGTAATCAAATGAAATCTAAAATGTAAATTAAAAATGTTAACAGGCACAATCTATGGGGTATGATATTGGGAATGAATTGCTTTAGTTATTTTTCATTAATCAATTGCTATTTTTTTCAAAGATTTTATTTATTTATTTGACAGACAGAGATCACAAGTAGGCAAAGAGGCAGGCAGAGAGAGAGGAGGAAGCAGGCTCCCTGCCAAGCAGAGAGCCCGATGCGGGACTTGATCCCAGGACCCTGAGATCATGACCAGAGCTTAACCCACTGAGCCACCCAGGCACCCTCAATTGCTACTTTTAAAATACTATATACCTAATACTGTGTATTATACAGACATATCAGATGTGTATTGTAAAAAGTATGTTTGTCTCATTATTCTTCACTACCCAAAGACATGTTTTAATACAATCAAAGAGAAATAGAAAACTGCCTCTGCTTTTTTCCGAAAGAAAACTTTTTGAATATCAGTGACATTAAATGCAACCTCTGGGGAAAAAAGAAAAACACAACTTTTCTTTCATTAAGTGCAGAAAAAAAATGATAAGTTCAGCTTAAACTACTTTGTGGCTATAAGCCCTAAATTCATGTCTAGTGTACCTGACAGAATCAGAGCTTTCTTTTGTATTTTGAAGCGAAGTGCTGAGGTATGGAAAACTGCATTCTGATACAAAGTGTAGGATAACAAAATGAACCCAGAATATCTAAAGCAATCTTATACCTATTCATCTGTACCATTGACTTACATGAAATTAATCCATTTAGAATACACACTAAATATACTATTTTTTTCACACACAAGTTCTTAGCTTATTAATCCTCTCATGACAAATGTGCACAATCACCACAGAAGATGTCACTGCAGAATCTTCACTCCTGTTGTCCATTCTCCAGCTAACTTGTTGCCGCCACCAACATTGGCTTTTGCGGTCCCCTTGACCTTCTTCATGCTGTTCCTGCGCTCCTTTCGCTCTCTCTTTGAGGAATTTTTCTTCTCATACGGGTCATGTCTTGAAAGTCTATATCGGGGTTCATTTTTCTTTGCGTTGTGCAAAGAATCATAAATCATGCCAAAGCCAGTTTTCTTGCCCCCACCAAAATGGGTTCTGAATCCAAATACAAAGATGAAAACTGGTGCAGTCTTGTGCATTTTGGCTAGTTTTCCCTGAATCTCTGTCTTAGGTAGTCACCTTCCCAGGGTGGGAATGACTATTATATCCGCTGAAATAGTTGTGGGTCGTGAACTTCCCAGTCCAGACAGTTACTGTCCAGATGATTTATGATGGCAGCCAAGCTTCAAGCAGTCAGGGAGGAAAAGAGCTAAATAGACTATCTGAAGTGTAAATTATTTTTAATAGCACATATTTTTTCATAAAATCATAAGCCCAGGGTTAAGAAATGATGAGAATGAAAAAGGAAATTTGCTGGGTCATGCAATTTTAAGAAAGAGACATTCAAGCCAGTAAGGACATGAACACCAATAGGAGCGATGATAAGATGACCTAATCTGTATTAAGTACTTACCATATGACTTTCATTGCCCTGATTTTCCACAATTTCTACTAATACTTAAACTTAAGAAATTGGTACTATCAGTTTTTAAATACTGATTTTTTTACTGTTTTTTCTTCATTTTATTTCTTTTTTTTTTAAAGATTTTTTATCTATTTCACGGAGGGAGAGAGAGATCACAAGTAGGCAGAGAGGCAGGCAGAGAGAGAGGGGGGAGCAGGCTCCCCGCCGAGCAGAGAGCCCGATGTGGGGCTCGATCCCAGGACACTGGGATCATGACCTGGGCCGAAGGCAGAGGCTTAACCCACTGAGCCACCCAGGTGCCCCTCTTCATTTTATTTCCATTTCTGAAATAGTTTTGTAATATTTATAATAGGGCAATATAGGATGGGCCGTTATAGAAATACAAGCAGACAACCACGGTGTTTGTGCTTACAATTATTCACAATGATTCTGTGATCAATAGAAAAAAAAAGTTTGAAGGTCACTGTCACAGGCAATGGGAGATATTAAAATTCTTAAGCAAGATAATAGTTTGTATTTTAGAATTTTCTAATTTCATGGCCTTTCTTATGCTGTCATTTTGTTTATCACAACATTTCTTTTATAAAAGAAAGATCTATCAATCTGAAATATCTTCTGGCTTAATAGTAACATGTAGTTCCATGAGTTTCATTTCTACATATGTATTAATAGTATAAATATACTTGCCTTCTCAAAATTATTATTATTGCTATTATTATTATTATTTTGCAATTTGAAGAAGTGCTGAAGTCAATTTGCTTGATATTTATTTTAATGGTTTTCATGGTTGAAACAGCTCATAAAACATGTGGTTTCAAATGGCAAGTTTAACTGTAGGCTTAAGCACAAGTTCAGTTAAAGGGAGATAAAATAATACATAAAACAATTTAATCCATCATATCTAAACTGTAATACATCCCAACACACTGAAAGGAAATGGATATGGGAGGAAAATCTCTTCTCTGAGGATATATTACACACTATACTGTGATATATGGGCCAAATGAAAGATACTTTAATACTTACACATAAGACATAATAATGAAGCATCTTTTTCTTCCTCCCCCTCTTTCTGTCTCTCTCTCCCTCCATCTCTCTCTCTCTCTCTCTCTCTCTCACACACACACACACACACACTTTCCCTCCTCTCAAAAACCAAGCAGAATTTCAATACTGTCTTCTTATCTCATTTATCACTGTTTCATCTTAGGCAATGCACCAAGTATGCACATTTCACATTGGATTCCATCCATAAAAAGTGAAGCTTAAAGTTTATTGGGCATAAGATCAAGGGGTTTGTTAAAGTTTAACAAGCCCCTCAGGTGGCTTTGATATAGATGGTCTCTGGACTACAGAAAATCACATTCCGAGATTAAAGCCATCCACTGGAGTTCAATGCAATCTGCCAACAAGTTACTGTTTCTGGCCCCATTTCCAAACTTTCCCTTTTATAACTTATTATCTGCAGTTCACTCGCAACCATTCTTTCTCACATCTGCCTTTGACCTTTGTGTTCCCTTTACTGGAATATTCTTTTTATTTATTTATTTTTTTAAAGATTGATTTATTTGAGAGAGAGAAAGAGAGTGTGCATGCATTCACCTGTGAGAAGGGGGAGGGGCAGAGGGAGAGGAAGAGAGAGAATCCTTAAGTAGACTCCCTGCTGAGCCTGGAGCCTGAAGCAGAACTCCATCCCAGGACCCTGAGATCATCACCTGAGTCAAAATCAAGAGCCAGATGCCTAGCTAACTGAACTGCCCAGGCACCCCCTGGAAGTCTTTCTTTACTTATCTGGTGAACCCACTCAGTCTCCAACACCAACTCGAATGAAGATGAATGGTGATTCTTTGCATTCAAACAAAATCTTCTTTATATTGCTCTATAATTTGGAATGCCTATCCTTCTAGGCTAAGGTCTTTATATCCTCATATAAAAGTAAGATGTTCAGTAGATGCTGCCATGTTCACAAGAAATACTTAAATTATCAAAAAACGTATTACGACAGTAATAATGGCTCAGTGTAGAAAAGTAGATGAGGAAGTACAGATTTTCAGATTCCCGAGTTATTTTCCCTAAAGATCTTCTACATTAAGGTATTTTTTTCTTTTGCTGTTGTGCTTAAAGTGGGTGGTTTACCCAACAACACTGAGCCAATCCAGAATTTGATCCTATCTAGATTTACCCAAGAGTAATGTCCTGTCTTTTCTTATCACAACCATTAGCAGCACACAACTTCTTATTAGCCTTATCACCCATTGTTATGATAAAAGAAGCACTAAACCATTCAACCAAATCTGCCTTCTTTAGAGGGTAATAGCTTCTTTATCTACTTGCAGCAAGAATCCTGACTTTTGTTAGTTGAAGACTGAAAATTTATTTTAACTACTAGGCAAGTGCAACAGTGTTCTTTAATTAATTTTTTTGAACTACCAAATTCTCTCAAGAAAACTCATTTTGTAGAAGAAATGCCAATAATACAAATAGTTAATACTTTTGGATGTGGAATATTAAAACCTTCCTCAAACATTTGAACTGTCTATATTTTGCACTTATTTTGCTCATGTTTTAGTGTGACTGATTGTGTCTTTTAATGAAATTGATTGAAAAATAAACACCTAGTTAGCTCCTCTTGACCTAAGAGTGTAATGTATAAACTTTTGAATCACTATGTTGTCCACCTGAAACTAATGTAACATTTTGTCCAATATACTCAAATAAGAAAAAGAAGAAAGAAAGAAAGGAACAAAGAAAGAAAGAAACAAAGAAAGAAAGAAAGAGAAAGAAAGAAAGAAGAAAGACAGACAGACAGGAGGGAGGAGGGAAGGGGGAAGAAGCAAAAAAGGGAAGAAGGAAGGAAGGAATAAATGAACAAAGGAACACTGTGTTATTAAAGGAAATTGTGAAACTGAAATTAAGACTTTTATTTGCTTTATCCATAACTGGATATGTATTTACATGTGTTTATTTTAATACATTCATTTATAATCTAAATTGTTTCAAACTAATTTTTTGAAGTGGGAATGTACTTAATTTTTAAACATAATTTAATTTTAAATATAAAAGTATCATTTTTAAGACCACAGACAGACAATACCTAAGACAATATTCAAAGAAAGAAAATTGTATCCTTTCCTTACATATCAAAAATATAGAACTAAAATCACAAGGCACAGCATAAAGCTGCAAGATATTTGGGTGATTGCTTTACTCTTCTAATAGTATATTTCATGATTTTCATTTGAATTGATAAAGATTTAATAAGAAAAAATGTGTTATAAGAAAGACAATGCTGGGACGCCTGGGTGGCTCAGTTGGTTGAGCGGCTGCCTTCGGCTCAGGTCATGATCCCGGCGTCCTGGGATCGAGTCCCACATCGGGCTCCTTGCTCCGCGGGGAGCCTGCTTCTCCCTCTGCCACTCTGTCTGCCTGTGCTCGCTCTCTCCCTCTCTCTCTGACAAATAAATAAATAAAATCTTAAAAAAAAAAAAAAAGAAAGACAATGCTAATAAGTTACAAAGCACTCTAAGATATCAATGATAACTCACATTTTAAATATCAACATTTTATTTTCTGTCCATATAAAGCTTAAAATGTCAGGGTAATGAAATGGTAACAAAATGTAGTTTCAGAACTGGAAGGTAATCTCCAGTTTTGGAAAACAAGCATAAATACCTATGAAGGTATAGAACACAATGTTTACAGCTTTTCTAGAGACGAAAATAGTAAAGGCAATAGTTTTACACAGATAAAGCCTATTTCTTAGTGGTTAATGACGGAAAGTGGGAAAAGGTGATTCAGTCAATGGAAAAAAGGGGATTTTAATAAATATCTTTTCGTTATTTCTAAAAATTTTTGGTGATTTTTTTAACAATATTTAAAGAATTTAAAACAGAGCCTGACACATAGTAGCTCTGAAATAAAAATGTGCTTTGCCTCTTCCTTTCCAGTGTTTCTGGGAGGAATAGTGATGAAGGAACCAGCTAATTTTAAATAATACATACAATAATACAGAGCTGGATGTTTTCCTCATTCAGCTTTTGAAAAAAGACATACTGCATTAGATCTGCAAATTTGCCTGTAATTCTAAAACTTCTTTTTGCAACACGATCTTAGAACCCATTTCTGTTTTTACATTTTTATTTAATATTGTGCACATATAAAGTTATATTTATAACATAAATGTAATACGTAGGGAAAAATAAAGTGAACACTGGTAAACCCAGAAGTGATTATTTTGAAGGTATATATATATATATAACACATATATTTTTTTCTTGGGGAAGTATCTGTGCTTTAAGAACTTATAACTCTCTTGGGGCACCTGGGTGGCTCAGTGGGTTGAGCCTCTGCCTTTGGCTAGGGTCATGATCCCAGGGTCCTGGGATCAAGCCCCATATCAGGCTCTCTGCTCAGCAGGGAGCCTGCTTCCTCCTCTCTCTCTCTGTGGGCTTCTCTGCCTACTTGTGATCTCCATCTGTCAAATAAATAAATAAAATCTTAAAAAAAAAAAAACTTATAACTCTCATAATGTTTGACTTTACTAATAGTAACTGGTTTTTCTAGTGAAAAGAAATTTTTATTTTGTATTCCAAAACTTAAAAAAAAAAAGTTGTTAAAGCATTTCTACACTGTCTTCAGAAAATATGAAAAGAAATACACCATAAATATAATAACCTGTATCCTACATTAGATGTAAAAGCACTGTATTTATGCTATATGTCAATCATTTGAACTATGCAATTTGTTAACTTAATAGATAAAATAGATACAACAAAAGTTATGCCAACTAAAAAAGTCATTATCTGGAATTACAGACTGCTTCTCGGTATTATGTTGTGTCCACTTTGCCGACCAGACCAGTAGATTCCATTTATTACTGTCTTATACTACCTACCAGTGTATCGTGTTAATATGGTCCAGGGCTTAAATTTTTTTAAGGACATCTTATTTTCATATTCCTCTAAAATAACACATATATAGTTATCTGCCTAAACACCTATTTTATTTTATGCATTTATATATAACATATGTCTTGCAGCTTTAAATAAATTGACTTCATCTTGAATTATGACACCTGTTAAAAAGCCTCTGATGCCTTTAAGCAAAGCAAGTCATCACCTTGAACAGAACATGCCCAAGCATCAGTTTACATCTATGAGAAAGGAAAGTGCCTTGATTTTCATGTTACTAATCACCAGAGTATCAGAAGATGGTGATGGAAAGACAGTGCTGAGATGTATACCACACCCATTTAGAGTATGATACATGAAGTCAATCTTACTTTCCTGGCGTTGGTTTTCTCACTTAGTGCCTTGCCTAAATATAAAGCTATCCATAACTCAGAAGATATATCATAAAGAATCACATGGTTACTGAACAATTAGATAGTTTGGTGGTGTAGTGATCTCTGACTCTTTTCAATTTTAATTCTGTATCGAAACGGAGCATTATGAGCAACTTTACCTAGGAAAGACTGAAGAAGGGAATTGCATATTGTTGCTTGGAAACATATTTTGTCAGCTTCAGAGATAAACTGAAAAGGGAGAAGTAAGCTTAAAATTATTATGATCAAAGATAAAAACTGCCAGTAGAGACAACCGAGGTGGGGGTTTCTGTAGCACAGGCCTGTGTGAATCTCTACCCACTCATCTGTTCATAGCCCTGCAAGACAAAACCTCTGCAAAAGACAGTTTTTGTAGGAACTGACAACATTGTTGTTTGAAGCAAGGAGGAAAAGGTCCTGGGGCCTAGAGAAGAAATATCTAACAAATTGTAAAGGTAGAAGACAGGATGATGGTTCTTTCTTAAAAAGTGCATTGATATCTCAGGATTTCTGGGCAGATAGAAGAAAGTTTGGAAACAGTTGCAAAATCTATTAGCATGTTGCTAAATCTAGATATTAAGACAAAACATACTTAGTTTTGCTACAACATGGCAGGAAATTTTAAAGGAATTAAATACAAGTAAAGGAAAAAGAAAACAAAGTAAAACACCAAGAATGAATGTATATCGAAAACTACTCAATACTCAATTAGAAACATACAAACAATTGAGAGAGACAACCAGGGTAATAGAGTAATTTACAAATAGGGCACACTGGAAGAATTAAAACTAATTGGAAGATCTTATTATTGTCTCAAATTAGGCTGTGTTGCAAAATTCAAACACTGTTTATCAGAATGTATGCTATAATTGAACTCAGATCTGTTGTTTAGGAAAGTATGGTGTGTTTGTGAAAAACTTTCGCTACTACGAACTTGTATAAGAGCACAGCTCCATCACTTACTAGGCTGGCACTAGAGTCACTGAATTATATTCATATTCATATTTATATGAATTTATAACTTTCTAATAATATTCCTTAGATTCAGATCTATTCACTTATTTATTCCATTTGTTCAAACAATATTTATTGAAGTCTTACTACAGCCCCGTTACTATTCTGAGCAGCGAGCATAAAGTGTGGACAAGACCAATAAGACTGAAAGACAATCCCACATGGATGAATTTTACATTCTATTTAGGAAAAAAATACATGGACATGCCAATGTATTTACACACACATATGCATTTATGAAATGTTGAATAGTGTTCAACGTATACGAAGAAAGTATAAAATAACTTAAAGAGAAGTCTTGATAAGATTTGACTAAAGTGAGTGAGTAATCTTTGGAAACAACTGAAAGATGAATTTACCTGACAGAACAGTAAGCGGAAATGCCCTGAGATGGGAATATGCTTGGCATAATGGGTGGCCTGTATGGCTGAAGTGGATGCGAGGCCTAATGGGCTGTAAGAAATGAAGCCAGTGACTTAACAACAGGACAGATTCTATGGCATCTTTAAGCCTTGGGAAAGATTTGGTTTTAATCGAGGTATAGAATCATGTTGACAGAAAGCATCGATGTCTGACTCACTTCCCATCACAAAAACTAACACAACAGTGTAAAAATAATTTTAGGAAATCCTGAAAAAGCGGAATAAACATCTGTAATTTGGCCTCACAAGGGTTAAAATAAGACTATTGGGAAGATAGGGCTAGTTTAAATTGGATCCAGTTATAGTGCTATAATATAGCCCATATAGTGCTATATTACTGTGCTACTGGACCTACGAGATCCAACACAAGCATATCATGTAAAACTTCCAGGTGTGGAGGGAGCTTTCCGCACCTGGATTCTCACATCATGGTAGGCACTTTTCACCAGCAGAGGTGCCATGTAGGAGGCAACAGGGGCTAAGGTGCAACTAGAAATTTTTCATTTAGAAATAATTTGTGCCAGGTTAGAGTCAACTGGGCTTGAGATGGAAGAAATTAAATGTCACCCTATAGCAGAAGGCTGCAGTCAACCTGACTTTTCTTGGATAAAGATTCTGAACATAGAAGGGACATCACTTTCCTGAGTTATGACCATGCTGCAAATTATAGAGCAAAGCACTGTAATGGTCTCAAGTGATCAAAGTAAATCAGATTTTACAATTGAGTTGCAGAAAACAGTTTCTTGATGCAGCCATTTGTGTGTATGTGTGTGTTTGTGTAGGTGCGTATCCATGGTTTACTTTTAGCAATTATAAAAAAGTAGTCACAGTAATTCTGAAGCCTATTTCCATATTTATTGAACATTTATCATGTGTTAATGTCAACCAGGGCCACAATAGAGGAATGTGGTAAATGATACAAGCAGAGAAAACTTTAATTATTTCACCATGATTTTTTTATAGCTTCCAAAACCTTACATAGACCTTGAATCACTTAATTAATGAGAACACATATACTGATAGTATGAGATTATGAGGCCAAGGACTATTGAAAAAAAAAAAAATGAGAAACTTCAGCATTTGGGAGATCTCAAAGTAGACTCTGGGTATAAAACCAATTTACAGGGCACAGAGTTAAATAATAGATTCTGGTCTTATAATTAGAACAATTTGCACTTGCACTGAACACTTGAGTTATGAGAGCTAAACAAATAAACAAATCTTTTTTGTTTGTTTGTTTGTTTGAAAGGTTTGGTGTCCAATTACTCCTCTGTTTATAATGGAAAGATTAATAACTGTTACTATGTTAATGAAATATTTGGGAATGAATGAATGAGCTTTAGCATTGTTTCTTTTTCTTCATCTTGCTCCTCAATATATATGGTGGCATATGTTGAACAAAAGCAATGTAACTTTGGAAATTAGACCTGATGATATATACGAATTTTCTGGCAAGTATGGAAATGATTACTACAAATCTGTTATCTCTTTGATCTCAGTTTAGGAACTTACTACAATTGTATTTTATCAGAAACATACAATGATAATCTTTTTGATAAAATAATCTAATACTGTATTGAAAATACCCTCAAATATGAAGTACAAAAAGTTAGGAACTATTTATATTCCAGGGGCCACAGGTAGAATATGAAGGAAGAAACCATTCCAGTGGGAGAGAGGCATTATTTAAGATTAAATACTTAAGTGCTCATACTGGGTATTTACCCTAAAGTTACAAATGCAGTGATCCGAAGGGGCACATGCCCCCGAATGTTTATAACAACAATGTCCACAATAGCCAAACTATGCAAAGAGCCTAGATGTCCATCAACAGAAGAATGGATAAAGAATATGTGATATATATGTGTACACACACACACACACACACACACACACATATATATGCTGGAATACCATACAGCCATCAAAAATCAAAATCTTGCAATGACATGGATGGAACTAGAAGGTATTATGCTAAGCAAAATAAGTCAATCAGAGAGAGACAATGATTATATGATCTCTCTGATAGGAAGAATTTGAGAGGCAGGACAGAGGTACATGGGGGGAAGGGAAAGAAAAATGAAACAAGATGGGACCAGGGAGGGTTGCAAACCATAAAAGACTCTTAATCTCAGGAAACAAACTGAGGGTTGCCTGAGAGGATAGTTGGGGGAGGGATAGGATGGCTGAGTGATGGACATTGAGAAGGGTATGTGCTATGGTGAGGGCTGTGAATTGTGTAAGTCTGATGATTCACAGAGTTGTACCCCTGAAACAATCAATACATTATATGTTAACCAAAACACAAAACAGAACAAAACATTAAAAAATAAATAGATAATTAATTGCTCTCTCTAATTACGGTTGAGCTCTTTATATTTTTCAGATTAACTATAAACATCTGCTCAAACTCCCAAGTGTGTAAACCTTTTCAGAAAGAATAGTAATCACAGAGCTAATAAAATCTAATTGCACAAGATTTTGGATTAGATTGGACCAAGTGAAATTTCTAAATTTAAACTTTTCTAAAAAACCAAATTGGTAATTTAATATGTTTTAATCAGATTATTTTTTTTAAGATTTTTATTTATTTATTTGACAGAGAGATCACAAGTAGGCAGAGAGGCAGGCAGAGAGAGAGGAGGAAGCAGGCTCCCCGCTGAGCAGAGAGCCCGATGCGGGTCTCCATCCCAGGACCCTGGGATCGTGACCTGAGCTGAAGGCAGAGGCTTTAACCCACTGAGCCACCCAGGTGCCCCAATCAGATTATTTTTTAAAGTTAGCCATGAAATACAGTTGTTTGATGTAGGTGGGTTTTCTTATTTAAGAGGTAAATTATTGCACTATTTTTGCAAAATTTAAAATTTATATGTACACATGTGAACAAGTGTGGATTGCTCTTACAATTACAGTAAAAAGTTAATGAACTTGCCTCTAAGTTATCTAAATAAACATAAAGCAAAATTTGGGGGAGCATTAATAAAGATGTATATTTTTAAGTATCATGTAAGCTATGGAATGAATTATAACGTCTAGAAAAATCAATGCATTTTTAAATATTCTTTAAATATTTATTAAATTTATTAATAAATGCATTATTAAAATATTAAACATTTTAGTATGTTGTAGATATCTTCAAACTGTATTCCTAGGAACCATAAAGTGTTAAAAGAAAGATGGACTTGCTAAGAGTAAAAAAATATATTAACAAATACTTTTGTATCATTACATAAACTATCAAGGCCATATAATATTCAAGAATACATCAATATGGCTTTAATAACTACTAAGTGTTTTGTTGTTTGACCAAAAAGACCCATATTTTTATTGAAATATAGATTATATCCTTACAAATCATATTTCTCTGGTATACAGAACATTAGGTAAAGTAATATAAAATACACAATGTATGTACATATTTAATAAATATAAAACACAGCATCATGATTACACAAATAACTATTTTAACAGGTATAATTTCACAAAGTAATCAGGTTAGAAGATTTATGTTGTTAGCTTTCTGGTAGTCGAGACATTAAAAAATACTTGAAAAGATGTTTAGTTCTCATTTTTGTTATAAATAAAAATGTTTTAGTGTTTTTCTTGTATTTACTTGTTTAGTGTTTTACTTTAAGTGACTTTTTTTTTTTTTTGTAAAGGCAAAATTTTCCTAGCATTGAATCCTTTTAAAAATGTAGCACATGGATCATTTTATAAAAATCATAAAGTAACATAATAAACATTCTCCTCAATTTTATTTCTGCAGTGCATGCATAAAATACACATGCTTTATAATGAATTTCATCAATTCAAATGCATATTATATGGAAGGTAGCCATGCCAACAGATCACTATAGGAAGCTAGAGAGTTTTAAACCAAATATAGAGTTTAGGAGATTTAACTTGATAGATATATAATAGTTAAAAACATTAAAAAATGTAAAAATGTCCTTTGTATGATCTCTTATGTCTTATAGGTAGCTTTTAAGTAGATTTAAGAGTTGTAACAATGCAATTTTAACTCTACCTTATGTATTTGCATAGGCTAATTATGTTTAGCATGTCACTTTCATAACAGTATGGAGAAAATTAAAAGGAAAATAGATATTTACTATAGTTCTGGCTCCTTCCTTTCCTATCCCAAGCCATGGGCCCCCATATTTTTATGTACATTCATGTCACTTTTAGAAGGGAAGTATGTGTCAATGTATGCATAGTTTGTTACTGTTCTTAAATCATTAATTAACTTTTATGATTCCTCTTACAACATCTCACTGGGAAATAAAATAGGCCAATTTATTCATAGGAAATGAACAAGTCAAGATAATTTGCTAGTTGCTGATAATTCCATCTCTTATACAATAATCTTTTTCATCTCTTACCTTCTTGTTTTTTTTTTTTTTTTTTTTTGTAAAATAGATTTGATCTTAAGAACTACTAAGTTTCTTTAGTAGCTCTAAAGATAAAATAATGAATTTTGTTTCATATATATTTTGACCTATCATAAAAATATATGGGAGATAACTTCCTACAATAGATTATATTTAAGAAGATATGTTAAACAGGAAAGTGTCTGAGGTATAAATATTCTTTACTGTAGGCTGACAGAGTTATATATGCTTAAAAAATAAATGCTCAAGGCTCAAGGTTATAATCTACTGAAAACTAAGAATGCTGACTTATGTCTTCGTTTTGGTGAACACTCAACATATCTTCTCTGGGATATAAACAAATATTTCTTTAAAAAACAATAAAAGTATGTGTATCTGCTGAAGAAATAATACTCATTTGAAATTTGTATTAAATTTGATCTGGAAAGACTAAATAATAATACAAACTATAGTCTTCACCATTAAACTTACAGTATAGGGTTTTGAATAGTATTACCACCATTTTGGACTTGGGTGAAAAATATATTTTCAAGTATGTTGGATCTGGACATAAACTCTTTATATTTTAAATTAATGTCTAATAACATTTACCAGTATCCACATTAACTTTTTAAAATATTGTGAATGTGATACTTAAAATATATTTTTCAATACATTTGTAAAATTATCAGTCCTCTAATTTATCCAGTTATTTAAATAATAAATATGAACTTAGTGTGTTGTCTGTGTTCCACATTTCTTGTATTAGAGAACAGGTCTAAATAACCCTGATAATTTGGGGAGACTTCCCACTAGGAACTAAAGAAAAGAAAGTAATTGAAATTTATTGAATGCATACTTTCCTATTATTTTTATTTAATTGAATGCATACACCCAATGAATGGTGTCTTTTAATACAGTGACTTTACATTTTTTATTACAACTGGTCATTTGCAAAAGCTGACCCAAGGATGGAATAGGCAAGGGCAAAGTTCCCCACTGCTGTAAGACAAATATTCAAAATAGATTCAAGTGATTTCAGGTGACCCTTGAGAAGGTCAATTTTACATCCTCTTGTGTTACAATATACCCTCAGAACCCAAGTAAGTATAAGGATAGCTCACACTGCTAAATTTTCTTGACTTCTTAGCTTTGTGCAATTTTGAGGGTGTTATTTGTCGTTCTCTCTCTCTGTTATCAGTATGTCTGTTATCTTTAATTACTGTCAGTGTGATATCCCATTATCAACTTCCCTATTCACATTTGATGTACATGGTCTTGAAGACTAAATAAGCAGGTTTGTTAAAAATTTTATATATATATATATGTACATATATATAAAATATGCAATTTTGAAATACTTCATATACACAGCATAAGGTATATAAATGCTAAAACAGTCCTTATGCATTTTAAAGTTTAAAATTTTCTTACTAAATTAAATAAATACAAAGAATTTTAAAGGCTAACATCTGGGATTTTATTTAATTTCTTCTTTTTTGTTCATTTGTTTGTCTGCTATATAGTATTGCCTTTAGGATAACATCCTCAGACCTAAGTAAACGGAGAATGTAGAGAAAATTCTAGAATATTTCTCCTGGATGGAAGGGTTTATTAAGAATACGCTCTCACCATTATTTTCAATTAAGTTTATCTTTTCATAAGATTAAAGAATATAGCAGAGAAAGGGATAAAATGGGCAGTCTATCTAAAAAGACAGTCTTTCGTATAGGATACATTTTCATAGAAGTGACTATGTATATATACACACATGCCTAGGTATGGAAAGTAATTTATGTAATAGAGTAAATACCTCATAGTGCAGTTGCTGGGTCATAGGGTCATTCAGTTTTTGATGTTTTGAGGATCCTCCATACTGTCTTCCAGAATGACTACACTACTTTGCATTCCTAGCAACAGTGTTAAGAGGGTTCCTTTTGCCCCTACATCCTTGGTAACACCTGTTTTTCCTGTGTTGCTAACTTTAGACATTCTGACATTAGACATTCTGACCTGTTTTTCCTGTGTTGCTAACTTTAGACATTCTGACAGGTGTGAGGTGGTATCTCATGATAGTTTCGATTTGTGTTTCCTTGGTGATGAGTGATATTGAGCGTCTTTTCATGTGTCCGTTAGCCATCTGTATGTCTTTTTTGGAAAAATGTTTATTCATGTCTTCTGCCCATTTCTTAACTGGATTATGTGCTTTTGGGTGTTGAGTTTGATAAATTCTTTATAGATTTTAGATACCAACCCTTTTGAGATATGTAATTTGCAAATATCTTCTCCGATTCCATAGGTTGCCTTTTAGTTCTGTTGATTGTTTCCTTCACTGTGCAGAAGGTTTTTATCTTGATGAAGCCCCAAATGCTCATTTTTGTTTTTGTTTCCCCTGCCTCAAGAAACTTGTCTAGTGAGAAGTTCCTGTGGCCAAGATAAAAGAGGTTGCTGTCTGTGTTCTCCCCTAGGATTTTAACAGTTTCCTGTCTCATACTTAGGTCTTTCATCCATTTTGAATTTATTTTTGTGTTGGGTGTAAGAAAGTGGTGCAGTTTTTTTCCTCTGCATGTTGCTGTCCAGTTTTCCCAACATCATTTTTTCTAGAGAATGCTTTTTTCCCATTGGCTATTTCTTCCTGCTTTGTTAATGATTAATTGACCATATAGTGAGTTCATTTCTGGATTTTCTGTTCTGTTCCACTGATCTAAGTATCAGTTTTTGTACCAGTACCACATTGTTTTGATCACTACAGCTTTGTAGTATAACTTGAAGTCTGGAATTGTGATGCCTCCAGCTTTGCATTTCTTTTTCAAGATTGCTTTGGCTTTTTGGGGTCTTTTGTGGTTCCACACAAATTTTAGGATTTTTTATTCCAAAATGCTGTTGATATTTTGATAGGGACTGCATTAAACATATAGACTGCTTTGGGTAGTATAGACATTTTAACAGTATTTGTTCTTCCAATCCATTAGCATGGAATGTTTTTCCACTTCTTTGTTTCATGTTTGATTTCTTTCATCAATGTTCTATATTTTTCAGAATACAAATCTTTTTTACCTCTTTGGTTAGGTTTATTCCTAGACATCTTTTTGGTGCAACTGTAAGTGGGATTGATTCCTTGATTTCTCTTTCTGCAGCTTTATTATTGGTGTATAGAAATACAGCAGATTTCTGTATGTCAATTTTGTATCCTGTGATTTTACTGAATTTGTATGTCAGTTCTAGCAATTTCTTGATGGAGTCTTTGGACTTTTCTATATTGAGTATCGTGTATCGTGTCTGTGCATAGTGAAAGTTTGACTTCTTCCTTCTGATTTGAACGTCTTTTATTTCTTTTTGTTGTCTGATTGCTGAGGCAAGGCCTTCCAGTGTTATGTTAAGTAACAATGGTCAGAGTGGACATC
This sequence comes from Martes martes, assembly GCF_963455335.1. Classification (NCBI taxonomy): domain Eukaryota; kingdom Metazoa; phylum Chordata; class Mammalia; order Carnivora; family Mustelidae; genus Martes; species Martes martes. Next base: position 19,908,354 of record NC_137890.1, read on the forward strand.
TTGCCATTTGCAACAATGTGGATGGAGCTATAGTGTATTTTGCTAAGCAAAATAAGTCAGTCAGAGAAAGACAACATATAATTTCAATCATATGTGGAATTTAAGAAACAAAACAGATGAACATAGGGGAAGGGGGGAAAAAGGGAGGCAAAACAAAAGCAATAGAGCACAAATTGAGGGCTGCTGCAGGGGAGATGGGTGATGGGTGGGAGGATGGACAAAGTGCATGATGGGTATTAAGGAGGGCATTTGTTGTGATGAGCACTGGGTATTATATGTAAGTGATGAATCACTGAATTCTACTCCTGAAACAAATATTACACTGTAGAGTCACTAACTAGGATTCAATAAAAACTTGTGAAATGGAAAAAAGTAACATGCTCTTATAACAGCTAGAATATGATTGATTTTCAAAATAAAGGAAAATTAATCATGAAATTTGTTACTTAAATTTTTACATTGAAAAAATCTTTCATTGATCTGTATAAATGGTTGAAACAACTTCTTTGTAATTTAGAAAAAGAAGAAAATGTAACTCTGATTCATTAACAGATAAAAATTATACACTTGAAATATAAAGTCTATAATACAGTGATTCTATAATTCATCCCATTAAACAAATGGTTCAGCAATTTAAAAGCTGATGATACTCTTGAGGCAGGTAACAGAAGCAAGTACAAAAATTGCACAGGAGGGTCACTTTCCCAAAAGCAAGCCTTCTTGAGATTATGTATAGTAAACAAGTTTCCTGAAAATGATCACACAAACAAAACTTCTACCAAACATGAAGTTACAATCTATCATGAAAAATAGAAGCCATAAAGCTGCCAGGACCCTGCCTCTCCTTTTCATGACCCCCTACTTCTGTCCTCTATTATCTGGTGGATGTATGCAGTCAAATGTTATGTTGATCCCTCAAAATAGGAAACTACTAATAGTATGGACACACAATAGATTTCTTGCACTCCTCTGAAACTGGAGGGCTTTTTTGTTTGTTTTGTTTTGTTTTCCTTCTCCCAGACTCAACTGAATGGGTCTTCCCCAGTGCCCTGGAGGTATGAAAGCATGTGTAGTTCGGTTAAAATTGCTTTCTGTGACTTTCTTGTAGTGGTGGTCAATCCCCTTCATCTCAGGCAGGTTCAAAAATTATTACAACGACTTAGAAGATAGTTTTCCAGATTCTTACAAACATATTCAAAAGACTCAAGTATGACCTAGTAATTCTAATCTTGAGAATTTGATCAAGAGACATTAAAACTTCTGTTCAGACAAAGGTATGTACTTGAATGTTTATAACACTTTAATTCATAATCACCCCAAATTTGAATAAATTGAAATGTCCTTCAACTGGGAAATAGAAAAAAATACAATATATTTATATAACAGAATATAAATTAGAAATAGAAGGGAGGGGCACCTGGGTGGCTCAGTCAGTTAAGCTTCTGCCTTGGCTCAGGTCATGATCTCAGGATCCTGGGATTTAGCCTTGCATTGGGCTCCCTGCTCAGGGGGGAGACTGCTTCTTCCTCTGCCCCTCTCCTAATCATGTTCTCTCTCTCTCTCTCTCTCTCAAATAAATAAATAAAATATTAAAAAAATAAAAGGGAAAATTACTGGTGCATGAAACTATAAGGATGAATTTTCATCACATTTTGCTATATTAAAGAAGCCAAATTTAAAATGTAACATATATCTTCAAATTCTTGTTGTATTTTTCAGGTAGTTAGTTTATATTGTTCATTTACTTCCCATTTTTATTTGTTTTCTATGCTACTTTATTTTATTTTATTTTTATGTGCTATTTTAGTCTTCTTCTAAACACTTGAGTAAAATACTTGCAACTTTTTATAACAAAGTTTTATTGAGATATAATTTACCAATAGTAAATTTTACTCTTTTTTTGGTAAGAGTTCAGTGAATTTTGACAAATGCGTACAGTCATGCAACCACTATAAATCAAGATGTAGAATATTTTCACTTCTCCCCAATTTTCCTTCAGGCTGTTATTGTCAACTCTTCCCCAGACTCTCATCATCTTGCGGCCAATAATCTATTTTCTATCAGTATACTTTTGTCTTTTCCAGAATGTGATATAAATGAAATCACACATTTCTTTGACCTATCTTTCTGCTTTCTTCCATTCTAAGCGCCCATGTGATTACCTGGTCTCATCCAGTTAATCCAGAATAATCTCCCTACTGTAAAATCTATAACCTAATTCCATTTGCAAAGTTCTTTTTCATGTAGTATAACATGTCCAGAGAATTAGGGCATGGACATTTGCAGAGGTTATTACATTTTATAATCTAATAGAGGCTGCTTCCCTAGTTAATTCCATTGTTTGAAGACAGTGGGGTAAATTCTCATGGCAATTGTTTACCATGTCCTTTAAGATCCTACATAATGTGCCATTCTACTGCTTCCCTGACCTCATGTCAGACATCTTCCTCACACTAAGGCAGCAAATGCATTCATAATTCAGGATCATTATGCTTGCTCTTGCTTCTCTCTCAAACATTTTCTTCATCTTTAAACAAATAATGTCTTCATCTCTGTATAATACATGTCTTAACATAAAGGGGATTTAATTTTTTTAAAGATTTTATTTACTTATTTTGACAGAAAGAGAGCATGAACGAGGTGGAGGTCAGACAAAGAGGGAGAAGAAGATCCCCTGCTGAGCCAGGAGACCTATGTGGGGCTTGATCCCATGACCCTGGGATCATGACCTTTGCAGAAGGCAGACGCCCAACTGACTGAGCCACCCAGGTGCCCCTGCAAATAGGATTTAAATCCATGATACCTAAAATAATTACTGTCTGAATCCAATCTCTGTGTCATACTACCCCAGTTTGTTATCTTCACAACATTTATTATTTTCTAAGATTAACTAATAAAGTAAGAATTAATCTGGCAAATAACTGTATTTCAGGAAAAAAAAACACAAAATACAATGCATGCAATTCCTACTTACCTGAAAAAAGGCTATTTCATACTTTTACAGGAGATAGACTAGAAGAGGGTCTCATGGAAAAATCAACCCATGTAAGAAAACAAAATCCAATGTAAAATATATTATACCAGCAATCTATTATAATAAAGGCATAATAAAACAGCAATGCTAATGGAGTTATATTAGAAGAGACAGGAAACTAACCAGAAGTCTGCTTTTAAAGATGTTTTTGGAATAGCAGGTCCATAAATTCCCTCATACAGTGTTACCATGTGCAGAAGAGCGGAAACGTCTCACTGACACTCCCTTCTATTTTCAACTACTTGATGTTACTATTTTAGTTAAATGAATTACATGTGTGAAATTCTAACCTTATAGAATATGATTTCTAACTGAAAAAAAAAAATTACTTCCAAATTTGCCTCTTCTGTGAAAAGAAGGAAGTGCATTGTGAGTAAAATGTTCTACCCCTCTATGACTAGTGATAAATTCTCTTAAGTCTGTGGCTTCCAGGATTTCTTTGCTCCTCATGCTAAGGCATATTGAACCCTACTAAATCGTGTGTTATAATTTTCTGTATATAGATATTGAGAAATATGTTATCCTAGTCTCATGAAGGAGAAAACCAGCCAAGCAATATATTATTGATTTTATTAAATGTTAGAATTATAGAGAGATGAACAAATATGCTCAGAAATAATGTTATGAAGTGTTGTTTAAGTAAGCATTCTTATGCACTTTTTGTAAATCATATTCTCCCTTCAGGTAAATATTAAAAATAAACATAGCTAATATTATCATTTTCGCATTGAATTAGAAAATTTGTTACCTTATCATTTAGATGTTGTGCTCACTTCGGCAGCACATATACTAAAATTGGAACGGTCACTTAAATGTTGATTCAAATTTTCATAAAATGGTTCTGAATGTTTGATGCATATTTTCAGTGAGCTGAGCTGTGTCTACTAACCATTTTTAAAAAGAATAAGATTGTACTATTTGAAAGATTAACCAGTATTTACAGCAATCTAAGTTTTTAAAATAATGCTTTAATGGTGTTGTTTGATTTCATTCTCATTTATTTCATCACCAAAAGAGTTGTCCATTTTTAATACTTCAGTTAAATAGAATCACATATGATTTATTTTGGTTTATCTCATATGTCATCTTCTAGAGATTTACATTTTTATTTTTATTTTAATGAACGATCTGAAAAAGAATATTGGAAATAAATTTTGACATTGAAATTCAATAATGTAGCTTTAAAATATCATTTTAACTTAAACTTCCTGATATTTGAGTGATTGAGATTTACAAGTAAAGTATACAAATATTCAAGGATGGGGGGACAAATATGTGGGACAGATAGCATCTGGCAACTAATTTGGAAAAATATTCTTAGGTATCCATTAGGTATCCTCATTTATAAAGCTGACAAATTTCAAGCATTTAAAATAGTTTATGGTCAGATTTTCAAGCTTTCATCCAGGAAGTTCCAGAAGATTCTCAAATGACACAATACAACATTTTAAAATACAATGGAACAACAACAAAAATAACTGCTGGCATCACAAAGCCTTTTTTGGGTGTCTGGGGTGTTCAGTTTGTGTCTCTGGTCTTTCAAGTGCCTACAGATTTCCTTGGCCTCTACACTGAGAAGCACAGAAGCTCCAGGTTGCATTTTCAATGCATTTGCCCTAGACAACTTTCTTATTTAATTGGGTGATCTATTGTTCCCTGCTTTATATAACTGTCTTTCATGCCTTGCCTCTGTGTATTTTTAAATTTTGCAATTGCAGTTGAATTGTTATGCATATGCATAACATATCCCAGATAAACAAAAATGGTTTTAGGTTGTCATTACTTTTTAAGTGTCTAAGACCAAGCTTGAAAACATATACTCTGCTGCATATGTCTTGCTTGTGTGTCTTACAAAATTTATAAGTTGTGTTTTATTCTCTACATCAGTTTAGGTGTCAGGAATGATATATGTAGTAATTTGTAGCGTAGTAGACCAAACATTGATGAGCTGACAGGTGTTAGATATGTGCTATCTTTTTAAAGATGCTATATTGCATCTGATTAAATTCACATTTCTGCTTTAGCAGGGTATATGTCTGTACATACAGGAAAGAAAAAAAAAAAAAAGATGTAACGAGAATCTTAAGTCTGTGTATCCTGAGGGTGTCATTGCAGAGATAGAGTAAGATTGGTTTTAAAAAATAAGTCATAAAAACCTGAGCCTATAATCAGCAGTGTTGTAGTTACCAAGTTTAAGACTGGGATATGTGAATCAGAACATAAGATATATTATTTTTCATGCTTCCAATTAACATCACTGGTATATTATTTACTGCAAGATTTCTCTGTGAATAAAACAGAATGTGGAAGGTACTCAAAGCACCTTCAATTTATTACAGAACAGTGCCCTCCCTGAAGCCTTTACCTGGTACTCTCTTAGCTCAGAACCCCATCTCCCTTTGCAAGTAATGGCATGTGGAAGAAACTTTTTATAGTAAATGAGATGTTTCTCCCCACCCTGTATGCATTCCAGGTTTCAGGAAGTTCCCTCTCATATCTGTACACCGTCTGTTGTGCTGAGAAAGTCATGCCTTGTGCTTGAGACTAGAATTGTTATCTGCTCACGAGAATCTCCCAGACTAATGTATCAATCTTGCAGCTATTTAGTGTTGATGTGGTCATTGATTTCCCAAATGGTCAGACTGAACACTAGTAATGTGATTTGAGATTATTAATTTAGTATGGATAATGAACACATTTTTAAACATGGTTGTGAAACACAAACTTTTTGAGTTTTACTTCATTCAGTTAGGTATAGATTTCTTTGATGACTGATTATAATCAATATATTTATTTTCTATAAAATGGTAAAGTATTAGTATTTATTGATTATTGAAGATTTTAGCTTTATGTTATTATGCATTTATTTATTTTTATGAGTTTATGTTTTTTTCATAAAGTCTTATGTTTTATTTTTAGAGTTTTCATTTATTTATTTTTATTTTAGGGAGAGAGAAAGGGAGAGAGTGAGCCAGAGGGAAGTGCAGATGGAGAAGGAGAGGGGAAGGGAGGGCATGCCAAGCAGACTCCACGCTGAGTACAGAGGCTAAGGGGGCTCTATCTCAGGATCATGAGATTATGACCTGAGCTGAAACCAAGAGTCAGATACTTAACTGACTGAGCCACCCAGGTGACCCTAAAGTTTTCTTTTAAAATTAGTGGAAAGCGGGGTGCCTGGGTGGCTCAGTGGGTTAAGCCTCTGACTTTGGCTCAGGTCATGATCTCAGGGTCCTGGGATTAAGCCCCACATTGGGCTCTCTGCTCGGTATGGAGCCTGCTCTCCCCTCTCTTTCTGCCTGCCTCTCTGCCTACTTGTGATTGCTCTCTCTCTCTCTGTCAAATAAATAAATAAAATCTTTAAAAATATTGGTGGAAATCAGGTGTATAAAACATATCTTAATTGGCTTCTCAATTAGCCATACATATAACTATATAGTTATATAGAGTTAGCTATCTAGTTAGTTTGAAAAACAAAGGCAAACTGCGTATTTTTCTTTATCCTTTCATACACCATTTCCAGCCGAAGGTCAACAAATTATGGACTGTGAGCCCACTGTGGACCACGGTCTGTTCATGTATGAGCTAAGAATGTTTTTTTTTGCATTTTTGAATGGGTAAATAAATAAGATTCTGTCACAATTCAAAATGGTATAAGATTCAGATTCAAATATCGGTGCCATAAATAAGGCTTCCCTGGGGCATAGCCATGACTATTCATTTCCGTATTGTCTGTAGCTGCTTTCAAGCTACAAACTACAGAGTAATTGCATCAGAGATCAGAACGGGTGGTCACACAATTTACCTGTGGCTGTCTAATTTATGTTTTTACCTCTTATATAGACAACTTTACATTCCACGCCCACTGACCACAGGCATTTCCATCCCCTTTGGTCTCTGAGCATAACTGAACATTTAAGAATTCCCTTCCACTGCAGACATGAGTGCATTCTCTTTTCTCCCAAGGGCCATCTTGACTTTGGTGCTCCTGCCTACCACACCCTCATGGCTGCCCTCTGCCTCCTTCCTCCTCCAACTCAACTATATTCATGCATTATATTCATCTTACTTACTATTATCATATTTTATATATCATCTATAAAACATTAAGGATATTTATTTTCTGTCATGTTAGTTGAGCACATTGATAATATCCCTTGCACTGCCTTTTGGTCCACAAACTCACATTACTTACTATATGGCCATTTATTGAAAAATTTAGCTGAGACTTGGTTCTAGACTGTAAGCTCCATGAAGTCAGGAGGATCTTTTTTGTTCTTTGTTTTTGTTTCACAGCATGAGAACACACAACAGATAGATGCCAATATGTACTTGGCAAATACCATTAGGTGAATCATTGGTGGAAAGACTGTTTCCCCATACTTTGGTTCAAATGTCTAGTAATCAGGTTTGTCCTCATTCTTTACCTCTTTGTCATCTATTTAGCCAAATGTCAACCAACGGACCTTTCTCATAAATCCTTATCAACCAATTCCAATTGACAGTGATTTCATTAATAAATATTAATTATTTTGTTTAACATTTATGTGATATTTGTTATATATTCTGTTTTTATATCATTTAAAAGTGTGGTTAGGGGTGCCTCGGTGGCTGAGTCAGGTAAACCACAGTCTCTTGATATCAACCTGGGTCATGTTCTCAGGGTGGTTAAATCATAAGCCCCGACTGAGCTCCACACTGAACATGGATGCCTACTTAAAATTCTCTCTCTCCCTCCGCACCCCCCCAACTCTTGCAGTCTCTCTCTTTCTCTCTCTAGCTAAAAAAAATTAAATATAAATAAATAAATAAATAAACTTGTGCTGTTTTTTTTTAATTTTTTTTAGATTTCATTTATTTATTTGACAGACAGAGATCACAAGTAGGCAGAGAAGCAGGCAGAGAGAGAGGGGGAAACAGGCTCCCTGCTGAGCAGAGAGCCCGATGCGGGGCTCGATCCCAGGACCCTGAGATCATGACCTGGGCCGAAGGCAGAGGCTTTAACCCACTGAGCCACCCAGGTACCCCTAAACTTGTGTTTAAATGAACCTCTAGTTCACCAGCACTCAGCAAAATCAGAATACATTTTATTAATTCTATGACAAATTAAACAAGTAAATTAACTACTAGTCCTTCTTTGTATAAGTATCCTTTAAAATAAATATACCACATTCAAAGATTTGACACATACTTTTATTAATAATGATTATGAGTTATAAGAGAGTTAAGGGAGATGAGGCTACAAGATATTAGAAATAGTACAAGTGGAGAATAATAAAGATATGCACAAGTCTTTCTTAAAAAAGGAAACACTGTTATTAAACATTTAAATTTACTTTTATACTGGATGATGACAGATTCATACAACTGTAAAATTTCCAGTAGATACTAATAATGTAAAGACATAATTTTATAAAAATAATTACATGAAATTGTGGGGATATATTTTCAGTTTCATAGACAACCGAAGTAAATCTGAGATTTCTGTGCATAAGAATCCATTTTCCGTAATGCAAAAATTCATAATTACAAAATACTTCCTCTTTTGTAAGATGACAAACAGGTATAATATATTCTGTCCCTTATTTATTATTCCTCCACAAAAAAGAGATTAAAAGGTATTTTTGTTCAAAATCTTATTTCAAATACATAAACTTTCAATATATTTCACATTTTAGCTGTTAGGGAAATAGAGCCAATTTATCTGCTCTTCAGAATCCCCAAAAAGGAAATGAAAGATTTTGGATAAAAATTCTCTAAAAGAAAATTCTTTAAATGTAAAATATATTCAATTGCAATTAGTGGAAGGATGTTTTTAATTAATACATTGGCAGATATAAATGAGGTATGTAGGGTCATACTGCTTAACAACTATATATTATTAAATACGGTGTTTGAAAACCAAAATCTGTACTCTTAGAACTACTCTCAAAATTGGAAAAGACAATTATGAACATACTTTTGCATACATATGCTTGTAGATGACATTTGGTTTCAAATAATTTTAAACTTATTAACAATCCTATTAATTTTTAATCAAATTGATTAGCTGATAATAAAATTTATTTAAAAATACAAAGGATCTAGGATAGATGAAACAAGCCTGAAAAAAGAAAACATTAGAGGATTATGCTGCCTGGTGTCAAGACTTAGTATAAACTGATAATTAGAATTATAGAATAGAATGGGGTGTTCCAAATGGACCTACACATTTATGGCCAATTGATATTTGGCAAAGATGACAATGCAGAAAGAATAATGTCTTCAAGAAATAATGCTCAAATGAATAGAATAAAAATGTGAATCTCTAACCTTACTTCAAACTGTACGAAAAAGCTACCTAGAAAAGGACCTTATGTGGATGGGTCATCTATCTATACATACATAAAAACTAAACAACTTCTTAGAGAAAACATAGTAAAACATCTACCTGACCTTTGGAAAAATAATTTTTCAGTTTCTAATTGTGTGAAAAATAAATTTGACCAATGACCCAGCAATTCTACTCTTGTGTATTTACTGAAGAAAAAACAGATGTTTGTTCACATCAAGACTTATACAAAAGATGCTCATAGTTATTTCTTTGAAAGCCAAAATTGGAAAGAAGCCAGGCATCATATTTCTTCAAAAACCGAAATTGGAAAGAAGCCAGACATCAGTCAACAAATGAATGGATCACCGAATCTTGGTATATTCCTGTGATACCTCTCAGCAATTTAAGAGTCCAAATTACACAAAAACTTTATAACAAGACAAAAAGAAACTAAACAAAAAAACCAGGGATGACTTTTAAAAATATTCTGCAAAGCGAAAAAATGCCAGACACAAGAGACTTTGTGTTGTATAATTACATTTAAATCATATTTTAGAATTAAATGGATGTCTTTTTTGTATACAAATTAAGTCTTGGTAAAGTGTACTTAAATATTTAAAAATGGTTACTAGAGCACATTTTACTTAAACGACCATTGGATATTGCTGTATTCTTAAATATTTTAGCTTTTGATCTGTATTATTACGTTTGTATATGCTAACTAAATGAATTGTGGATAGACAAGCACAAGTAATAAATAAAAGCTCTGGAACTAGGATTACACTATCTATTAAGACATAGGTTTTCATTTACTAGTATATTCTGATTTTCAGAATCTATACTTCTGAATATTATCCCAAATGTCAACATGAGGTTTCTGGAGCAGAACAGATCATTCTTACTTACTCATAGTAATCACCACACCAGTACCCTATTGCCCTGTGTAGCCCCTGGTCAACTAGGTCAGAGGTAGATGTCATCTTACACATAACTGAGTCTACTGTGGTGAGGAGCCCATGGAAAACGAAGCTGGGTACTTACATGTAAGAGGGAGAGCTGTTTCTTCTCTCCTGAGTAGGAGGTCTCCCACTCCCTAGAGCAAACAATTTCTCCTTGGACATACAAAAAAGACAGGTCCAGACCCTTTACTCTTTAAAATGTAAATAAATTCCTCCTCTAGGAGGTGAAACCCTTTTCTTCAGTTTTACAACTTAGGGATGGTTTCAATAGTTCCACCTCTTATTTCTCTTGGAAAAGTAATCACGTACATTCAAGGGAGGTAAGTCTCCCTGTAGATCTCCCTAGTTACAGTCATAATTCAGCTTCGAGGGTCAACTTTTAACTCAGGTCCCAAATTTTAATAAAATTTAATAAAATAAAATAAAATTTATTTTAATAAAATAAAAATTAAAAAAGCTTAGAAAGCCCAACAGAAACGATATTTTTGCTACAGTTCAACGTCTATGATTCCTCTTTACTAAATATTTTCCCTAATAGTATTAATTCATGCATATTACTACATTACATTGTTTGAGACAAACTTATTACCTCTCCCATTTCATTGGACATTTAGTTTCCTTCCTTCTAATTGGTTGCAATTTTAAATAATACATAAGAATTGTAGATGATATCCATTTCAGAATATTTCCCCAGAAAAAATTTATAGCAGTGGAATTGCAGGATTGTAAATTATTTCTTCAGGTTTAATGTCATTCAAGTGGGATTGTTTTGTCAAAAAAAATTAGATTATAAAGTGCCCTCCAAAAAAGGGATGACAATTTATTCCTACAAAAGAACAATATTAGAACCATAGACTATTAATATCAACTTAATGCATATTGCAATTTTTTTTTCAATTTTGGCTTATTGAGTGCTTCAGTCTGCAGACATTTTGAATTATACACTGTAAATGATGCCACTTTTAATCATTGATATCTTTCTCATTTATATTTTAACGTTGTCATGAAAGGACAATCCAAATAAAAAATGACATTTTCTTCTAGTTACCTTGAGTGTTTTTTATAATATATGATTACTTAACTACATTTGATAGTATCAAAAATAACAAAAATGCAGAATAGGGACCTAACAATAAAACTTTGTATTTATACCCAGATCCTGCTTAACTATCTTAATGACAATTAACCAAAATAGCTTTATGTTCATTGTTTTAAATGCAGTAAAAATTTAAACCATATTGTATACAGTAATTTTCATATTGTAATAACTTGTACTGCATTGTATGCAGTGATTTGAATAAATTAAGTAAATAATCTACAACATAATTTAAATGTAATAATTTAAAAGCAGCAAAATTAGGTCACCTGGGTGTTTCAGTCAGTTAAGCATCTGCCTTTGGCTCAGGTCATGACCCCAGGGTCCTGGGATAGAATCCTGCATACGGCTCTATGGTCTGTGGGGTGCCTGCTTCTCCCTCTGCCTCTGCCTCTCTCTCTTTGTTTCTTATAAATAAATAAAAACATCTTTAAAAAAATAAAATAAATACATCAAAATTAAGTTAAAAATGGAGTGACAGGAAAGCATATGATCAGTTTCCTGATACAAGAAGAAGAGAAGAGGAGAACCATGAAATCAAGAAACAAGCTTGCTGACAGTGGGTCTGGGTACCACGTCGTCAAGGGCTCTACATTTCCATAACAGGCTTCAACTCTTAGTAATGTAACAAAGGGAAATGACAAGAGGCCACAGATGCGGAAGGAATGTCAGGTAAATTCTCAACCTCTTATCTGGGGCCCGGTACATGGAAGAAGAGAGGCATTCGATACAGCCTGGACACAAACAGAAAGCCCACTTATGTCGGAAAGCCTGCCTGACTCAGAGCAGCAGCCCATTAACACCCCAGCTCTGTGGGACAGTCAGCCAATGGTCGCCTTCAGAAAGCACAGGCAGAATAATTCTAGGAATACAGAACATTCACAATAGAGATTTAACGTGCCTGTGGAAGGAGACCATGCCCGTGCTGAGCATTGGGAGGTATCTTTACCAGGCAAGAGATTTCAGAGTGAGGTTTTGATTATGCAATGCCACACTGTGTGTACAGAGAAGGAGACAAACCTCCAGGTGTGGGAGATGAGAGGAAGCGAAGGATGACTCTATCGATGCTCTAAAATGACAGGGGATTAATATTTGTTATCTTTTATTTCTCAGAAAGTCATCTTTTGTATTACTTGGTGCTCAGGGAATATTTTGTCACATAAATATATCATCAAAGTTTAAATAAATCAATAGAAATCCTTTTATAGATAAGAGAATAAGAATGAGGGGGCAGGTGGAGAAAAAGAAAAACAACGGGGGACGTGCAGTCAGGAAGAAAATGAATTAGGGGCCCCTGGGTGGTTCAGTCAGTTAAGAGGCCAATTCTTGGTTTCAGGTCAGTTCCTGATCTCAGGGTCCTGAGACAGAGACTTTGCTTGGCAGGGAGTCTGTCTGAGACTCTCTGACCCTCTCTCTCTGCCCTTGCATCCCTCGTGCTCTCTCTCTCACAAATAAATAAATATACTTTCTTTATAAAAGAAAGAAAATGAACTAGGGGAAAGTGAAGTAGGCTCTGACTTCATTCTTGAGAAAGAGATATATGTCAAGAGTGAACATTTCAACTGACAAAATGAATTGCCATAAATGGCTATATGCATGTAAACACCTTATTTTTGCTAAAGAAAAATCTGGCAAAAGTCATAATGAGGAATGGATATCAGAAGGAATAGAGGGAAAAGTTACATTTTTAAAAGCTTAGACCATTATTTCTTTTCCTTATTTTCTGTTCCTAACAAATGTATTACTTGTAAGTTCTTTTTTTTTTTTTTTAAACTGGTTTTCTTTTTTTTTTTTTTTTTTCAAAGATTTTATGTATTTATTTGTCAGAGAGAGTGAGCACAAGCAGACAGAGAGGCAGGCAGAGGCAGAGGGAGAAGCAGGCTCCCTCCTGAGCAAGGAGCCCGATGTGGGACTCGATCCCAGGACGCTGGGATCATGACCCGAGCCGAAGGCAGCGGCTTAACCAACTGAGCCACCCAGGCGTCCCTACTTGTAAGTTCTTAACTGTATGTGAAATCCTCAGTATGCTAGGATAGTCCTTCTATTTTCATTCTTTATATGCATTTTGAATATGTATACATATATACATTTATATAATTCTATAAACACTGTATACATTTTGAATATATTTTTGAATGAATATATATATATATATATTTATATATATATATATATATAGAGAGAGAGAGAGAGAGAGACAGGGAGAGAGTGAGCGAGAGACAGCTTAATCATCACTCTGATCATGGCTCACATTATCTTTTTCAGCAACACTCCTTTTCCTCACTCACAGCATGAGGTTTTTGCTTATATTGAGTTGCTCCGTCTCAGACACCAGCACGACTGCATGGGATGTTGGAAGGTCTCACTTCTCATCAGTAGGGAGTTCTGTTATATTGTTTCCCACTGTGCTTCACTGAGTCCTCGGTACTATTCTTCAAGCTCCTTGCTTGCATCAATCTCCTTTCATCTTTCTGTGGTTTTGTACTATTACCCATTCTTTCCCCACACTCAAACCGGCTCCACTATTTCAAGGGCATCTTTGATACCAGTGGATTGAGTAAGATAGAGAGCAATCTAGAGGTAGTCCTTCACTTTCTTTCATTAGTAAGAAAATTAGTATAACTCTTTGATAAAGACTTGGAGATTTTGATATATGTCCTCAAGCAAATATAATGAGAGCATGTTGGTTCACAAACTATCCACCCAACACAGAGGGAAAGAGACACCAAAGAAAGAGGCAGCCATTCCAGATTGGTAGATGACAGGTTAAACAAGCAAGGGAACTTACTTATGAGGCTTGCCCTTTTTTTTTTTTTTCCTTTTCTTTTTTGTATTTCTTTTCAGTGTTCCAGAATTCGTTGTTTATGCAGCACATCCAGTGCTCCATGCAATATGTGCCCTCCATAATACCCACCACCAGGTTCACTCCAACCCCCCACCCCTCCAAAACCCTTGGTTTGTTTCTCAGAGTCCACAGTCTCTTATGGTTCCTCTCCCCCTCCAATTTCCTCCAACTCACTTCTCCTCTCCATTTTCCCATGTCCTCTGTTTTATTCCTAATGCTCCACAAATAAGTGAAACCATATGATAATTGACTCTCTCTACTCGATTTATTTCACTCAGCATAATCTCTTCCAGTCCCATCCATGTTGATACAAAAGTTGGGTATTCATCCTTTCTGATGGAGGCATAATACTCCATAGTATATATGGGCCATATCTTCTTTATCCATTCATCCATTGAAGGGCATCTTGGTTCTTTCCACAGTTTGGCAACAGTAGCCATTACTGCTATGAATGTTGGGGTGCAGATGGCCCTTCTTTTCACTACATCCGTATCTTTGTGGTAAATACCCAATAGTGCAATTGCAGGGTCATATGGAAGCTCTATTTTTAATTTCGTAAGGAATCTCCACACTGTTTTCCAAAGAGGTTGCACCAACTTGCATTCCCACCAACAGTGTAAGAGGGTTCTCCTTTCCCCACATTCTCTCCAATACTTACTGTTTACTGTCTTGTTAATTTGGGCCATTATAACTGCTGTAAGCTGGTATCTCAATGTGATTTTGATTTGAATCTCCTCATGGCTAATGATGATGAACATTTTTTCATGTGGCTATTAGCCATTTGTATGTCTTCTTTGGAGAAGTGTCTGTTCAAGTTTTCTGCCCATTTTTTGACATGATTATCTGTTTTGTGTGTATTGAATTTGAGGAATTCTGTATAGATCTTGGATATCAGCCCTTTGTCTGTAGTGTCATTTGTTAAAATCTTCTCCGATTCTGTGGGTTGCCTCTTTGTTTTGTTGACTGTTTCCTCTGCTGTGCAGAAGCTTTTGATCTTGATGAAGTCCCAAAAGTTCATTTTTGCTTTTGTTTCCTTTGCCTTTGGAGATATATGTTGAAAGAAGTTGCTGTGGCTGATGTCAAAGAGGTTACTCCCTATGTTCTCCTCTAGGATTTTGATAGATTCCTGCCTCACATTGAGGTCTTTTACCCATTTCAAGTTTATCTTTGTGTATGGTGTAAGAGAATGGTTGAGTTTCATTCTTCTATACATAGCTGTCCAATTTTCCCAGCACCATCTATTGAAGAGACTGTCTTTTTTCCACTGTATATTTTTTCCTGCTTTGTTGAAGATTATTTGACCATAAAGTTGAGGGCCCATATCTGGGCTCTCTACTCTTTTCCACTGGTCTATGTGTCTGTTTCTGTGCCAGTACCATGCTGTCTTGGCAATCACAGCTTTGTAGTAAAGCTTAAAATCAGGCAACATTATTTCCCCCAGTTTTGTTTTTCTTTTTCAACATTGCCTTAGCAAATTGGGGTGTCTTCTGGTTCCATACAAATTTTAGGATTGTTTGTTCCAGCTCCTTGAAAAATGCTGGTGGGATTTTCATCAGGATGGCATTGAAAGTATGGATTGCTCTAGGCAGTATAGACATTTTTTTTTTTAAAGATTTTATTTATTTGTCAGAGAGAGTGAGCACAGGCAGACAGAGAGAAGGGCAGAGGCAGAGGGAGAAGCAGGCTCCCTGCTGAGCAAGGAGCCTGATGTGGGACTCAATCCCAGGACCCTGGGATCATGACCGAAGCCGAAGGCAGCCGCTTAACCAACTGAGCCACCCAGGCGTCCCCAGTATAGACATTTTAACAATGTTTATTCTTCTGATCCATGAACATGAAGTGGTCTTCCATCTTTTTGTGTCTTCTTCAATTTCTTTCATGAGTGTTCTGTAGTTCTTCGAGTATAGATCCTTTACCTCTTCGGTTAGGTTTATTCCCAGGTATCTTATGGTTCTTCGTGCTATAGTAAATGGAATTGATTCTCTAATTTCCCTTTCTCTATTTTCATTGTTAGCATATAAGAAAGCAACTGATTTTTGTACATTGATTTTGTATCCCGCCACCTTACTGAATTGCTGTATGAGTCCTGGTAGTTTGGGGGTAGAGCCTTTTGGGTTTTCCATATAAAGTATCATGTCATCTGCGAAGAAAGAGAGTTTGACTTCTTCATTGCCAATTTGAATAACTTTTATTTCTCTTTGTTGTCTGATTGCTATTGCTAGGACTTCTAGTACTATGTTGAACAAGAGTGGTGAGAGTGCGCATCCTTGTCGTGTTCCTAATTTCAAAGGGAAGGCTGTCAGCTTTTCCCTACTGAGGATGATATACATTGAGGCTTGTCTTGGGTAGCCACAGATCTCTGCAGCCACCTGCCATGCTGTAAAGATTTATATAGAGTCTTAACTGGATTCAGTCACAGTGTACAATCCCAGATGTGATTCCTGATCGTGCACGGGAGAATGAGGCACAAACAAGTTAGATGCAAGAGAATGGGAGCAGGGGGCTACAGTAAAGAAGACTGTCAACCCCAAACAACTTATCAGTCTCATATTTATTAGGAAGTAAGTAACAATCAACAAAGCTGGAGTAGATTACACATTGGCCATGAGTCTTGTAGATACATAAGAAGAAAGGCAAAATATGTCTGGTTACATAGTGCATGACCTATAGTGAGCAAGCCCAAATGAAAGGATTGTCTGACTAACTGCTGATGCTCTCTGGGGAAGGGGAGATAAAGGAAAAATGAAGCAGGCAGTGGTCCATCCTGAGTGAGCCGGGCATCCTCAGCTGCTCATCTTCAAGGACTTATATCGTCCTCTCCCCCAGAGACCTGTTGCCAGTACATGTTTTTCTTAAGGCTCTATCTAAGCATGTTTGGTAACTAGTATAATTTCTCATAGGTTATATTTTAAGCAGTACATTGTTCTGAGGGACGGTTACTCAGATGGTCTCAACAATTGCTCTCTCAAGTCTGGTCCTTGAATCAGCTTCCATTGTGGGAGCAGTGGTGAGAGTACATTTCAAGCACAGGGGAGACGATGAGGTGCCTCCAACTGCAGAATCTAATTCTTGGGGCAACTGAGGCTCATGTCCTCTCTGTTACCTCCTCCAACAAAGCAACATTTTGTCCCTGATCATGTTTAGTTATATCAGTTTATTTGCTATCTTTGGTCTGCTCCTTCCTTAAATATTTTTAGGAAGTTATAATAGAAGATCAAAATAGGAAAATAATAAAATTGAATTCTCTAGCTTTTCGATTCTAGACTTCCATACTAACCTTGCCTCCATGTTGGTTGCATGCTCTTGTTACTCCAGTTGGTCTCAATATTTGATCAGCCTTCTATTATATATGTGATATGTGTATGAGTGAGAAAAATGATTGCCTCTATCAAGCAAAGGATATTTCATTCATCACCCCCCTTCCTCATAGGATAAAATTTTCAAGATTCCAGGCATTCTGTATTCAGATAGCCTCTATTTGTATTAAATTAATAAGCATATAATCTTGGATAAGTGACTTAATGTCTTATTTTCTCAAATTTTTCAAGTTTATAATTTCTTGAATTTACCAATAATAGCAATGATACTAGTAATAACATTTATTCAATAAGATGAGGATTAAGGTAATAATTTACCTTAATCATTTAACTTAAAATTCTCGCACATGGTAAGCGCTCAAGAAATGACACATTATTATATTTACTACATTGTTTTTCTCTGCCTACAGTGTCACTATGTCCTTCTAAATTCTATCTTCTATCCATTCTTCCTCCTGACACCAACATCAGCTCTCTATTTCCCCAATAAGCAAAGGTCTTGAAATAAAATTCTACATCTTACCTTTTAAACTCAGCATATTCCTCACAAATAATTTCAAGATGGTTATAACACATGTAACTATCTTCAAAATTCGTCTATGACCTGCTAAGTTCCGCATTAAATTGTGCAAAATCTTTAAAGCATTTGGTAAGGAATTTTAATGAACACTTAAAGAAACATGGGACAAACCATAAGAGACTCTGAGTCATAGGAAACAAACTGAGGGTTGCGAAAGGAAAGGGAGGTGGAGGCATGGGGTAACTGGGTGATGGACATTAAGGAGAGCACATGATATAATGAGCACTGGGTATTATTAAGATTGATGAATCACTGACATCTACCTCTGAAACTAATAATACATTTTTTGTTAATTAATTGAATTTAAATAAAATTGAAAAATGAAAAAATAAAGACACTCTCCCCCCAAAAAAGGAGGAAAAAAGAAAAAAGAAATACGGTACCACTGATTTAACCCTTCAGTCTGATAAAAGTGCATGATGAGAGGGCAAGCCAGGAGTCTGACTTCCGCTCAGAGATGGGAGATGGTTGTGCTCCCATGCCTATGAAATGGAATTTCATAGGAGATTTCACATGAAAAACTATGACATGAACTGTCTATCCTAAGATGTTTACGTAAAGATGAAAGTCTCCCATCCCCTCCCACAAATCAAAACACAAAATAACAACAATAGGAAGAAAAAAACAACACTTGAGGGGGCAAAGAAAACTACATGAGCCTATCTGCTGGGTTGAGGTCTGAGTCTGTGTGTTTTCCATGTTACCACAGGGCAGGAGTCTTGAGTTACAGATAAAGTAATTTCTTAAGGATTTCAGAGCACATCCTCAGCATGGAGGCAACTTAAAAAACTACTAAACATGAAGTGTGGAAAGAGACAGAGATGGCAAAAGTAGAACTCAAGCTAAGATAAGCTTACCAAATGGGAAAAAGTAAGTAGAAAAGAAAATGAAAATAGATAAAAGTAAATTAAAAAAAATTAAACAAACCCATCTTGAGAAGGACTGATTGCAGATGAAATGAAAATAATTGAATAATTTACAAAATGAGTATAAACTTGCGTGTGTAATATTTGCAAATATCAAGGGAGAAGCACTGTCCCCTTTAAAAATTAATTAATTAAAAAACAAAAGGAAGGTACGAAAGGTTTTTATTCCTGACTGCCTGCTCTGTAGATTTCAAGCTGCAGTATCAGATACAATGACAAGAGCCTTAAAAACAGTCTTTTATCTCCCTTCTAGTGGTTCTGCTTTTTTGATCGAACATGAACTGACAGACAGTTTTCTACTAAAAATGTTTTCAGAAAACAGAACCTTAATGAATATGTTCTGTGAATTGATTCTTAGTTATCTGGAGTTGTTTTTCTAATCTGATTATGTGTTAAGGTGTTGTTGACTCTGTTCTAGCACTAAAGGGGTATGCAGTGGAAATATATTTATGGAGATAATCACGTAGTAATCAAATGACAAAATATTTTTTCTTAACCCTGCAGTGTTGGGCTCTGGTGACGTCGAGTTCTTAATTCCAGATCAGGGGTACTTCCACCACAGTGCACAAACAGTGGTTCCTTTCAATGGAGAAGTGGAGACTGCCACATAAACACTTTGGGTGCCTCACACCAACAAACCAACTGGCAAAGAAGGGCGTTACTGTACCGGTGATTGATTTTGATAATTGAGGCCAAATTGGGGTTGCTACCATGCAGAAGGAGGAATGACGAATACGTCTGGAAGGTAGGACATCTTTTAGGGTGTTCCTTAGTACTGCCATGTCCTGTGATTGAAGTCACTGGGAAACAACAGAAGTCCCAGTGTCGTTCATGCCCTAGGGACTAAGGCTTTGGTCATCCCAGCTGGCAAAAACAAAACAAAACAAATCAACATCAATAACAACAACAACAAAAAACACAACCAGCTGAGGTTCTCTCGAAGACCAATGACATATAGAATGGCTAGGGGGAGAAGGTAATGACAAATACCAGCTGTAATTATGAGAAGAGTTGCAGAAACAAAACTACATAGTTGTCAGTAGTCCTTTCTTATTTTCATACGAATAGATTTGTTAGAACATATGCGTTACGGCTTTTTTAAATGAACATTTAAGGAAAGCCTCAGGGTATTGGATGGTGAACGAAGGTTTAAGAAAAGAGCACAAGAGAAATTGAAATAGAGAAGTTTGTCCCTCGTGGGTCCTAGAGGAAGTCCATGGCATACCTGGAGGGGCTGCAAGGGGAGACTGAGGAAAGGCGTAGGCAAAGCAAATGATAGAACCTGGGTCAAATGCCTTTATTAGAGTCCATGGGTAGAGTGCTTTGGGATTCCCAGGCTATGGCCAGATTGGGCAATTGAAACGAACAAATAAAAAAAAGTGGGGTTTTGGTAATCTCCATGGGCTTTTATCTAAGGGGCTTGGGAGGCAGAAGAGACTGTTTACCAGAAGGGCTGTGATTTTGCAGGCTCCTACTTAGAGCACGAGCTTGTGTGACGGGTTAGTGTGAGGCCCCCACGGGTGGCCTGGCCAAAGAAAATGGAGACTGAGGCAGCAATAACATGGAGTAGCTTAGCTAAACTCCCGACGTTATGCATGTATAAGCATTCCCCCATTAACCTTCCCCTATCAATGATAACAAAGTATGTTAATGGTAGTTAACTTTACTCTCAGTATCTATGTTGTAAGCAGGGGAGTGAGACCCGTGCAGAAAAACCATGAATATCAACTAAAGGGGGAAAACAGTTTTCCTATCTTTTTGTGGGGATAAGAGCAAGCTTGTCTTCAGTTGCACGTACAGCCGTTGTACCAGAGCTGGTGGAACATGACTCCACTCGTGTCTTATTGAGAAGCTGCATATGGTTTGAGGAGTCCTGTTTGCATGCTGGGTTTATGAGTTGTACTGCAGTGGCTTTATGGTACATCCGCATGACTCTGCTAAATTATCTTTCTGAAAATGTTTCTTCCCAACATATTCCAGTTAGGGGAGGCCAGGAGAGATGATTTGGAAGGTGAACGTGAAGCAGCATCCGCGTCGTTTTCATAATCAGAAGTTAGTGAAGAAGCACCAGGTGCTATTTCAGCTCACCCGCGTTGGTAGTTCATTTCTGGCTCACCTCGTGGGCAAAGGGCAGCCGTTCCCCAGAAGCTATTGTGCCTTCCCCAACTGTGCAGTGAGATACAGGCTGAGGTCTGTGCGGGTTTGCCAAGTTCCCCGCAGGACACCAACGTCATGGCATTGGGAGGTGGTGAGAGACAACACAATTAGACAACACACCTATTTGCTGTTTGTGGCAGCAGGTCCTTGCTCTCCTCCACTTTGTACCAGCTTCCTTTCTTGACTGCTTCCTCTTCATGCTTTAGCGTTCAGCATCAAATCAAAAGGCTAAAGACAGACTCATTTCACTCATCTCCCACGGTCTCACACACGTTTCTGTAACAAGTACGCAGGGAAGTCAGCTTCTCTGACGGAACCCTGAATCGTGTGCAGGTTTATCAGCTAGGGAACTTTATCATAAAACTTCTATATTTTAAATGATTATCTGCTGAAGAATGAGCATATGTTGGAACATAATAGAAATTCAGATATGGACTGGATCCTGTAGAAATTTCACATGGGCTAAAAGCGGCATCTCAAATTCACGGAGAAATGAGATGATCTAAAATTATATCATGTGGAGCTCACTGGACAGTGATTTGGGAAAGAAGGTAGAGTTGGATGCATATGTCACACTGTATACAACGCTAACTACCAAATGAATCGGAAATCTAAGCTCTGGAAAGGGAATTATGCAAATACTAAAAAAGGAGAGCTTACAAGCACTAAACAGGTGATTTCTATCAGAATATTCCAGGAATAAGAAAAACCTCCTTATCTCTGGACTGAAAAATCCAGAATCTAAAGACTGTGAAATGAATTCAACTACATATTGCCTGTATGAATGTGAGTAATTATAACTCCCGGTATGTAAAAAATGATTAATATGATTATGATTAAGACATAGCATCTTATAAAAATGAAATATGTTATTGCCTGTGCAATGTATATGGGCATATATCATGGCCAGAGAAACAATAGAAAAATATCTTATTATTGTTATGATTGCCATTACTATTGGTAGCAGTAATAACAGCAGCATTAGCATTAGTAAGGACACAAGAACCAGTATTATATTATATTATTGAAGACTGAAGACAATTTTAGTCTAAGGAGAATTAAGGACTGAGACCATGAATGTGTGCATGAAAAAAATATGGCTTAAAAAATGACTGGGAAATATCCGAACATTTCTGGGTTGAAATATGACTGCATCTGAATAGTCTGGCTGGACTGTCAAATAAAATTCAAAAGATTTAAAAGAAACTGTGATAACATTTTGAAAGACACATTGAGTAGTTCTTATGAAAAGTAGTTCATTAAAGTCAATCTTAATGGAAAACCCAAAATTTAATAACATTATTAAAATTCTCTAGTAATAGCTCAAATACTAATTAAAACACAAGAGATATAAAAATCAGTTTTGTATTTCACTCTCTTTACTGTTTAAAAGAAGCCAAGCATTGTTTTCCTCTTTTAATTATAAAAGTTTCATACACCCATAAAAAACAAGTTAATATGCTTTACTGCTTTTCTTTCTGGCCTAACGATATGCTTACAAATTTGAAATCATTGTACTTTCCTCAACAACCTTTAATGAAGATATATGGCTGTTAATCTCACATGGAACTGTCTTCCATATCATAAAATTGCATCACAAATTAATACATGAAAGTCGGTGATTAAAGATGCTTGTAGAACTGCAGTTTGCTTCTCCTAAACATACTCTTATTACAGGAAGAAATAAACACACTTTATTTAATAAAATAACTTACAAATTAAGTAAAATGTAGTTGTGAGGAGTCAAGAAATATGGGGAAATGGTACTTTGAATCCAGATCAAGGTCTGGATAAACAAATATTCTGATGAAAGAAATAAAGCACAGGACTGGATTTGTCGTTATTATTATTTTTTTTTGCATTTGTGGTTATTTTAATTTCACTAAATCTGTTTTGGATTTTTATGCTTCATATTTTTTAAAAAGGAGCATGTAATTTACTAGGGCATGCACTATTATTAGTGCTCATTCTTTAGGGATTTAACTTCTACCAAATAGCAAACATTTTTGTGGGGCGTCATGTATTAAACCATGATGAACAGGAATCCCTTACTTGAATGAAGGAATCAGTGTGACTCTTTTCACTGAGTAGAATGTTACAGGCAATGTGGTAGAGGCTAAATACAAATGATTTGGAGTCATAAGACATGGTTCAGGTGACAGCTGGAATGCCTTTATTACTTTTGAATATTTTGGAAAATGACTAAGGTCGAATCTCTTTCGAAAAAAGTGACATATGTAACTCATGTATTTTGGAGTATGATTAAATCAGATATATATGTCAAAAACGCAATATAGATCATGAAACAACCATCAAATATGTCCTATTAGTAGTAGGATATTACTCCAAAAAGGTGTTAATTTTATCTTTAAATTCCCAGATCCTAGGCAGCACCCTATACAGAGTAGGTACTTTTGACTTCAATTCTCATTAGAGTGTGGTTGAGTTTAAGCTAAACTCAAGATACAGTTTAAGCTAAAATAAATCTTTCTTTGATGAATTTATTGTAAATGTGTGACATGTATTGTTATATTTTTAATAGCCATGAGCTGAATCTTAAAATTTGATTCTGCTTCATGTGTGTCTTAGGTTCATGTTTATTTGTGATCAGAGTGGAAATCTATCTAAATGAAGGTCTAAAAACATTTTTTCAGTTCTGTTCAAGGATGCCATGTTTATTATGGTCATTTAATTTCCAAGTTCTTATTTGAAGTGATCTGGTTAACCATGGAAGTATTGTTTCCCGATTTTTTGAGTACTACTACTTCAGGAAACAAGGAAATACATCAGCATTCACATTTATGCCAACATTGTACCACTACCACCATAGGAGCAATGCACTTTGTATCTCCATTTTTCATTGAAAAAAATAAAAACACACAGAGAAGGTACAAACTGTCCTCTATCGCCCACTAGTAATTAGCAGAGTGCCTGTGCAAACAGATTCAAATGATTACAATCTATACTGCCACACCTTAATAACTTTCATCTATAAGCAGATGGAGTTGAGTTGAGAAAAATATCATAAACATTATTTTCTCAGTATAGACACATGCGTGTGCAAACACACACACACACACACACACACACACACACCCTTCTTTAAACAAAATTGGAAGATACTGTAACCATCCAGTTAGGCAAACTGTCCACTTGACATACAATATGGAGCCCATATGGCTCTCTATTTGGCAACATAAATCAGGATGCTTCTGAATTCCACAAGGAGTAGGCTAATAAGTAGGCTTTATCGCAGAAGAGAAACATAATAACCAAAAGTCAGCAAAAAAGAGCAGGCATGGGTGTTCCTAATTTGTCCCTCTTACTACCGAAAAGCACAGAAGTAAGATGACTTTTAAGATAAACCCCAAGATTCCTGCCTGCTTGTGTTTACACTCTGTATAATCCTGTCCCCTCTAGTCTAAGTGGAGTCTGTGATTACAATTATATGTTACTCCAAGGATTAGGTTCTATGTTCTCTGAATACACAGCAGGATTTTTGGGTGCAGTTAAGGTTCTCACTAGCTGATTTAGAAGTAATCAAAAGACAGTTTTGGGTGGACATGACCAAATTAGTGAGAGCCCTTTCAAGAGGGCATGGGCTCTTACTGGCCCTGAAGAAGCAAACAGCATGCTGTAAACCACCTCTGTAAACTTCAGGAGTTGAGGCACAAGGGAATGAACTCTGCCAACAACTTGGAAGAGACTAGAAGTGAATTTTTTCCTGACCGAACCTCCCCATGAGAAGGCAGCCCAGTTGACATCTTGACAGGAGACTTGGAAGATCTTGAGTAGAAAGTACAGCTAAGCAGTGCCCAGTCTTTCGACAAATGGAAATTAGGACGTTATGCATGGGTACTGAAACTGCGCAGTATAGAGAACTAATACAGGGAAGGTACGTTCAGGTCTTTGCTGGGCTGGGGTAGGTTTGAATTTCTGTACTGATACCCTTTTCTCTTTATGGCTCCTTCTTTTAACAGGATAAGCCTTATCTGTGGGAGAGGTATAGGCTGCTTCGCACTAGGTTGTGGGAATCAGTGTACCAGCTGTTTATGATACTGACCCCGCAAGCCCAGTTACCCTGCACCTGAGGATGTTTTGTTATAACTCTCTATATTGCCACTTTTTCATATTTAATTTGTTTCATGATTGGCAAGAATTGTTAAATCTAAAAAGTGATATATCTAGTGCATTCCCAAATATTTTCAGAGTCCTTAAAAGATTCTTATTTTACTATCTCTTTTCCAGATGCACATCTCGTTCCCCACACAATCTGATTTACTTTTTCTATCCCATAATAAGTAGAAGCTATATGAATGAAGATTTATATATAATTATCCAAAGTAAGAAACAGAAGGCTTTGCTGATTTGTGTCTCCAGATGTTTTATGTCAGATGAAAACCATTATATAACGCCTTGCTAAATATAGTACACCCATGTGGTTATCATCACTTCTCCTGGAAAATATTTCCTTCAGTGTTAAAAATATAAACAAACCAGGAAACTAAAACATCTATGAGTCATGATTTCCATGTATAAACCTTAAAGTAGGACTAGTAAGTCACCTATTTCGTTTATATAACTTATAACAAATGTATAACTTAAAAACAAATTTATATAACTTAACATTACTCGTAAATATAATTTATACATGTTATTGCAACTTCAATTATTTTATCTTACTTCATGTCTATGTTTCAAGGTTTTTTTATTTAAGATTTATGGCTTTTAAAATATTTTTCTAATGTTCTCCCCATAGAGCCTAGATACTTTTTAATATATTTTTTATCATGTCTAATGTGGCTGTGTAAGCATTTTCTTTGGTTGGTTATTTTAGGACACATAAAATCTGTATCATACTGTCTCTTCTAAGTTAACAATCTATAGATTTTAAGGAAACAGCAATTATGCAATTATAATTTTAGGGAAATACAGAAAATGATGAATTAATTGATGAAAATATTTAGTTATTTCCCTGACTCATCTTAAGATGAGTTACTGATTACCAATACTTGCAGAATTGGCAATTTTTGAGCTCAGGGACGCTCTCCTCTCAGAGTGATGCCCTTGTTCTGTGAGCAATGAGCTGGTCAGGAGCAATTCTCTCTGGTCGAGGCTTGCTTCTCTGAGTATGGAATTTCCACGCTACAAGTGAGCTGAAGGGAGGGCAATTGGAGCCTCTTGTTTTCTTCAACTACTGTGTCTACTATAGAGGTTTTATCCTATGAGTGAGGGCTGCACAGAGGAAGGGGATCCCTGGAACAGTGAGTTGGAAGATGAGAAATGCTGTACCTTGCCTTTCCTGCGGAGAAACTGCTGCCTTAGACTTTAATCTAGGGAAGGGATTCTTGGTCACCCATTCAGAATGTAGTTGCCATCTTGTTGTTGGGAGTGGGGGACATGACCCAACTGTCATAGACTCAGTTTTATGAGACTTAGTAGGTTTTCTTCAAAAAACCTTGTTGCATGTCCTTTAGCCAATTTACAGAGATTTTAAATGGTTCCTTAGCTCATTCATTTGTTTTTTTTTTTCCTAATTTTCACCTCTTATTATTATTTTCCAGGGAAGGGGTCCACAGAGTTCCCCCAAGCCATGATTCCAGAAGTCATCTGTCCCAAAGACATTTTGAAAATAAGTAAGCTTGAGAAGTGAGGTAAAATAAAGGGGAGAGGAAACACACTGTCGGCAGAGTAAGGAGCTTAAAGAAAGCTTCAAATGACATTGAAAATACAGGACACATTCAAGGAATAATAAATACTCCAGCTTTGCAGAAATGTTAGAAATATAGGAAAGTATTGAAGAAGAAATGGGGAAGACTGTTAGAATCATAGTTTCTGCTGAGGAATACAGAGCGATATAGATTTAATTTTGTAGACAATACCATAGATCAATCACTTTAACATAGTAGATTAACCTTCTGACAGACAAGATATTGATAGTTCTCTTAAAAGAGAAAGGAATGGATCAGCACTTTATTATAATTAAGTATTAAAAATATACACATATATGTTTATATATGCTTCTGAATCCTATGCCTATACCATGGTTATAAGAAACCACCTTAAAAGTAGGTTGACAATTTCAGTGTTATTTAAAGCTTGACAAGAAGAGGGTTTATGAAATTAAATCTCAAAGACAGCTCACTGTCATGATGTGAGTTGAGTTTGCTAGTGAACAGTATTCTTCTTTAAAACTGTTTTTCTCATTCACGGGTCTCATTCAACGCGTATGGGCATCATGTGTGGTGGTGGTGGGGTCAGAGGGTAGAAGTACCACTCTGGGTGTCCATATGATCCAGGAAGAGAAAGCCCACTTCTCCACTCATCATTCTATTCAACTCAGTGTCTTCTATTCTCATTAGGGAAACCTCTAAGGAATTAAAGTTCAAATGGGACTATAAGAGTAGATGTCTGCCTTACCCCATAGCTTCTGAGTCTGTGATATTAAATGAGGAACTGTGGAGGATACATGGTCAGTCTTCAGAAAATAAAAGAATGAAACATTCTCATGAATGATTTTTTTCCACAGAAGAATATCATTAACCATTAGACAAAACTAAATACAGGCAACACATGGTTAAATTTTAACACTGCGATTGAGAGTGTTCCACCTTTTCTCCGAAATAATTATTTAATCTGTTCACACCCTTTTGACATGGCCCTCTTCTGTGAGTAGTGATGACATTTTCCCTGACAAAGACTTAATGACTTCATACGAGAACTTAAGAAAAGTGGACAAATAAAATGCCAGATTGTTTCTGTACTGTCATTGTTTTCTTTCCTTAATGTGGTTGCTGACAGCCAAAATTGAAAACATGCTGAGTTTCCTCAGCACCTGATGCTCACTAGGTACTGCATGTCAGAGGCAGAGATCCTGTGACAGGTGAGGAGATCATGGTGAGGGAAATAGAAGCATACAAAAACATCAGAGGCCAAGGCCACTTGTCCATCGCTGGGAAAATTGAGAAAACAGTACCCAGGATCATTCCTCTCCCCTCAGAAATGCAAGCATGGTCTAAGAAGCTCTCTGAACAGCTGCTACATCATGTAGGAGGAGAGCACTTTTCAAAGCAGGAGAAGATTCAGATTTCTAATCGAAGGAAGTGCTGAGGAGTTACTTCATTATAAATTGACTGCAAAAAAATAAATAGCCATAGGGAGATCATTGCAGAACATGAGTGATTCTGGATATTTGTTAGCCAGAGGAAAGCTTTATAGTACAAGAATGAATCGAGGTGTATAAAAACATGAAGTAGATACAATGATCTTTCATTGTTGTTTACTTGGACTACACATGAAGTCATACGGTAGTTTTGTTTATTAAAAAAAAAAAAAACAATTACAGGGCTCGCTTCAGCAGTGCATATACTAAAATTGGAATGATATAGAGAAGATTAACGAACATGGCCCCTGCACAAGGATGGCATGCAAATTCGTGAAGTGTTCCATATTTTTGTAGTATAATGTTAAGTGGAATAGGTCAGTCAGAGAAAGGCAAATACCATATGATTTCACTCATATGGAATTTAAGAAACACAATAAATGAGCAAGGGGAAGGAAAAGAGACAGAAAGACAAACCAAAAAACAGACTCTTAACTACAGAGTACAAATTGATGGTTACCAGAGGGGAGGTGGTGGGGGTGGGTGGGTGGGTGAAGGAGGTGATGGAGATTAAAGAGGACACTTATGATGAGCACTAAGTAATACACAGAATCATCAAATCATGATATAGTGCACCTGAACCTAATGTAACATTGTGTGTTAATTATATTGAAATTAAAACTAAAAACTTCAAAAAATTAGTATTTTTAGATAAAATTTTTGTGGTAAATATTTTCTTGAGTTTTTTTTTTTTAATATTTTATTTATTTATTTATTTGACAGATAGAGATCACAAGTAGGCGGAGAGACAGGCAGAGGAGAGAGAGAGAGAGAGAGAAGGGGAAGCAGGCTCCCTGCTGAGCAGAGAGCTGGATGTGGGGCTCGATCCCAGGACCGTGAGATCATGACCTGAGCCGAAGGCAGAGGCTTTAACCCACTGAGCCACCCAGGTGCCCCTTGAGTTTTGATTAAAAACATACAGTAAAATAAAATACTCTTAGTAAGGGTAGTGGGATCTGATTACATGTTTGCAAACTGGGGAGGTGAAAAGTCTTGGTAGGATAAACAATAAGAAAGCTAACATGCATTATCAGGTCTATACTGACATAAGGTGGTACCAGGTATAAACATACCTTCAAACAAAGTGATAAAATGAAGATAGGAAGGGACAGAATTGGGAAGAATGTAACACAAACTAAAATGAAAAATATTCCACCAATACCATGTTTCTGAATATACTTCAGATAGAACATGCGATTGTTTTGTTTTGGTTATGGAAAACAAGAACCTGAGATGAAGGATAGTGAGATTGGAAATACCCTTCAATAATCAGATTTGTTCATCTAGATTGTTTACTGTACTTATGCTGATTTAAAATATGAAAAATCTATAACAATTATACACATGCATCTATAACATGTGTAATCTATATGCACAGAATATATATTCATCTATGCAAAATATCTGCATATGTAATTTTAAGTAAATACATTCTTATAGGGCATATGATCAATTTTATTTTATTTTTATTTAATTTATTTTAATTTTATTTTTAATAGAACATGATCAAATATGATTTGAAGATCAATGTTGCACAAATTATTTAGAAAACGTACAAGGATGGTGATGCTTTTAGAATTATTCAATATCTACAAATGACTTTCAGTGTTCTTCACTTGAAAAGGGTAATTTGGAACATTATGGATAAATCCCCTCTCTCCTGACTCTTTCCTAAAGCTTTGGAGACACATTTCTTTCCTTTGGTGTGTGGGAAGATATATGGTATTGCCCAAATAAACTCCAGGATTTTTTTAAAAATTTAGTTACTTTATTTTTTTTTGCTTTCCAGAATTTTTCTGTCTTTACTTGGGAAAAAAAGCAATCCAACATATTTTTAACTGTTTCTATTTAATATTTTTTGTCAAACATGATAACTACTCTCAATTTCCAACAATTTCTGTAACACAAAATACGAAAATGTAATTTTTGATTAGTGTTTCTGGACAATTTATGTTTTTCCTTATGTAGTAGAAACAAATGCCTACTGATCAAAGTTAGGAAAATTTCAAATAATAGCCAACATTTATTTAGAGGTCATTATATTGCAGACATTGTATTAGGTTCTTTGTAAATGTCAGTGTTTTTACATTTTATTTTATTTTATTTTTTAAAGATTTTATTTATTTATTTGACAGAGATCACAAGTAGGCAGAGAGAGAGAGAGGAAGGGAAGCAGGGTCCCTGCTGAGCAGAGAGCCCGATGCGGGGCTCGATCCCAGGACCCTGAGATCATGACCTGAGCCGAAGGCAGAGGCTTTAACCCACTGAGCCACTCAGGTGCTCCGATGTATTAGGTTCTTTGTAAATATTATCTTTGTTCTTTGTAAATATTTTATCTAATTCTCAAATGATAAAATGTTGCTTTATTAACTGACTATTGAAATTCACATAATCAATTGACTTAATACCCACATTTTCTGTCCCTGAAAGCTAATACTGTCTCTTTTCCTTCAACTTTATTGAGATATAATTGACATATAATATTGTGTAAATTTAAGGTGTCCAATGTGTTGACTTGATATACTTATATAATGTGGAATGATGATCACCATAGAACTGGTTTACACGTCTATCATGTCACATTTATCCTTTCTTTTTTGTAATAAGAATATTTAAGATCTACTCTTTAAGCAACTTTCAAGTATATAATACAATATTATTAATTATAAATACCATGCTATACATCAGATCCCCAGGCTTATTCATCTTATAACTGGAAGACTGTACTATTTGATCAACAATTTTCCCATTCCCTTCACTCTCCACCTTCTGGAACCCACCATTCTACTCTCTGTTTCCATGAATGTGCCTTTTTTTTTTTTTTTTAATTATACATACAAGTGAGATCATACAGTGTTTGTCTGGCTTATTTAATTTAGTATAATGCCCTTAAGGTTTATCCATCTTGCAACAAATGGCAGGATTTCCTTCTTTCTTCTGACTAAATAATATCCCATTGTAGATATATACCATATTTTCTTTGTCCATTTATCCATAGACAGGTTGTTTCCCTGTCTTAGCCATTGTGATTAACACTGCAATGAAAGTGGGAGTATGGATATCTCTCCAAGATCCTGATTTCACTTCATTTGGATATATACCCAGAATTGAAATTGCTGGATCATGGTGGTCCTATTTTTTATTTTTTTGAGGGACTTCCATACTATTTTTCATACTGGCTGTACCAATTCACATTCCCATCAACAATGCACAAGGTTTTCCTTTTGGCCACACCCTTGCCAACAATCATTGCTTGTCTTTTTGATAACAGTCATCCTAACTGGTATGAGATAATATCTCATCATGGTTTTTGATAATAGTCACCCTAACTGGTATGAGATGATATCTCATCATGGTTTTGATTTGCATTTCCCTGATGATTAGTAATGTTTAATACCTTTTCATGAATCTGTTAGCTGTTTGGACATTTTTCTTTCTTTTTTATTTTTGGACATTTTTCTTTTAAAATGTCTATTCCATTCTTTTCCCCATTTTGAAATAAAAAATTTTTACCATTGAATTGGATGAATTCCTCGTATATTTTGAATATATTGCTTTATTAGGTATGCCATACACTTTCTATAGATTAATATTATCAGATGGCTAGTATTAAATTGTTATATCTATCATCTCTTCCACTACACAAATATTTTCTCTCTTCCTTTTATCTTTTCCTTTCATTCATTCTCCCAACTTCCACCTCTTTTTCCCAATAATATTCATAAAGCATCTATTTCCACACATTCCAATAAGTAACCTCTGGCTACGTATGTCTATTAAGCCCTTGAAGTGTGGCTAGTCTAAATCATTAAGTATCACAAATATAATACACACACTGCAGTTCAATGACTTAATATGAAAAATAGAACGTGAAATATAACAATAACACATTTTAAAATACTAAAAGCCAAATGATCCAAGTCAATGTTTTTCAGATATGTAATCATTTTTTTGCTCCCTGTCTCTTTCCCTTCCTCCCTTCCTTGCAATTAAAAAAAAAAAATAGAATCATAAGGTAGTTGAAAAAAAAATACAAAAAGATACTATATACCCTTTCTACAGATTCCCATAATAGCAACACCTTAATAAAGTCTGCTACAATATCGTAATCAGGATGTTGACTTTGACATGGTGAAGATACCGTATCACCACAATGATTTTGTCCTTTCCTAACCACATCGACTTCCCTTCCCACACCCTCCTGTTTCATTCCTGACAACTACTGGTTTGTCCTGTATTTCTATAATGTGTTATTTCAAAAGCATCATGTAAGTGGCATTATACAACATGCAACCTTTTGCAATTTTTTTTTCACTCAGTATAATCCTCTGGTGATTCTGCAAGGCTGTTGTATGTGTCAATAGTTCATCCCTCTTATTATTAAATAGTATTCCATGCTATGGATATATCAATTCATTTAGCCACTCACTTGTTCTAGTACATCTGAATTATCTTCAACTTTTGCTGTAATGCTATAAATATTCGTGAGTAGGTTTTTGTGTGAACATATCCATTTCTCTCAGATAAATGTCCAGGAATACAATTGCTGTGCTATATGATAAATTCATGTTTAGTTTAATAAACAAACAAACCCCACCTAACTGTTTGGGGAAGGATTGTATCATTTTACATTCCAAACAGCAAGAGAATGAGTTATCTCGTTTCCCCACATCCTCAACAACAATAAGAGTTGTTATTATTTTTGTTTTTCTTTTGCCATACAGCTAGGTGTATTAGTGCCATTTCATTGTGGTCCTAATTTTCATTTCCCAAATGGTTAATGATATATTTTCCTACACTAATTTGCCATCTGTTTATCCTCTTTGGTAAAATGTTTGTCTTTTGGTCATATTCAAATAATTGATTTTTGCTATTGGGTGTTGAGGATTCTTTATATATTCTACATACAAGTTTGTTGCTAGATACATGGTTTACAAATATTTTCTCCCACTCTGCAGCTTGTCTTTTCAACCTCTTAACAGCATCTTTTGAAGATGTAAAATGTTAAATTTTGATGCAGTCCAAGTGGTCAAATTTTCCTTTAGTGGATAGTGGTTTTGTGTTGGGTCTGAGTTCTTTCCTTACCCCTAGATTTTCTCCTATATTAATATTTGAAACTTTAATAATTTTATACTTTTTATCTAAATCCATGATCCATTTTGAGTTAATTTTTTAATAAGATGTGAGACTTAGCTTCAGGTCTAGGTTGATCAATTGATTTTTGGCTCTAGACAAGTTGGTACCTATTTCTATGTCTTTTTGTTAGATTGACACTTTTTATCATTAAATAATGTTTTTCTTGGTCTCTGGTAATTTTATTTGTTCTGAAATCTACTTTTTTGGTATAATATAGCCATTTCTACTTTGCTTTAATTTGTATTTTTATGGTATAACTTTTTTCATGCTTTTGCTTTTAAGCTGCCTATATCAGTATGTTTGAAGCGAGTTGCTTGTAGGCAGCATATGGTTGGGTTATGATTTCTAATCCTTTTGGCCAATTTCTGTCTTTTATTTGTTATATGTAGACCATCTGCATTTAATGATCTGCTAGTGCTTTCATCTGCCATTTTATTTTTCTGTTTTCTGTTAAATCATTATATATACATATATTTCATTTCCTTGCTTTATTGTGGCTTGCCCATACACTTTTGGGATTCTATTTTTTACTTATCTAGTGATTTTTGTGGTTGTTCTAGATATACACTAGACACACAACTTTTCTACTGGTATTGTCATTTTAGCAGTGTTACTAAAGTATAGAAATGTTATCAGACTTTGCATCTCTTTTCTCAACTTCCCACTTTTGGAGTATAATTGTTTAAATATTTCTTATACATATATTTAGAACTGCATCACACAGTGTTGCAATTTTACTTCAGTTGTCAAACAAAATTTAGAAGGCAAAAAAAGTGAATTCTCTTGTGCTTAACTATAGTTTTGCTTACCATGTTCTTTCTTCCATTTTCACATTCCAATGTACCTTTAAGAAAAGAAAAATTTCCTTTCTTTTTAGAGAACTTCTTCCTTTGGTCTTTCTTTCAGGATAGACAACAGATATATTCATGTCCCCTTCATTTCTGGAGTATATTTTTGCCGAGTCTAAGATTCTGAGTGAATAGTACTTATTCTTCAGTCCTTAAAAAAGTTTTGCTCTTATTCTTTTTGGCCTTCTTGATTTCTGATGAGAAATCTGCTGTCATTCAAATTTTGTTTTTCTTGTAGGATAGGTGTCCATTTTTTTTTTTTTATGTTGCTTTCCAGATTGTTTTTCATGTTTAAGTAAAATGTGTCTTGATGTTTAGTTTCTTGAATCTGTAGGTTTAAATCATTTTCAAATTTGGGGAGTTTTAGGACATCATTTCTTCAAGTACTTTTAAAATTTGCCTTTTTTCACCTTTCTTCCTGGGACTCCAGTAACATGAATGCTAGACCTTTTGTTATATTCTCAGAGTTTTCTAAGGCTTTATTCACTTATTTTCACTCTCTTTGCACCCTGTTGCTCAGATTGAGTAAGTTCTCTTCCTTTATTTGCCCATTCATCAAATCTTTCCTGTGTTCCCACCAATATCCTGTTTATTCCATTTATGAAGGTTTTTTAAGGTTTTATTGTCAAAATTATTTTGGTAATTGTATTTTTCAGTTTGAAACTTTCTGTTTGGTACTTCTTTACATCTAACATTTCTTTTCTGATCCTTTCTAGTTTTTATTATTTCATGTGTGCACACAATTGCTCATTGAAACATTTTTTTTTAAGATTTTATTTATTTACTTGACAGACAGAGATCACAAGTTGGCAGAGAGGCAGGCAGAGAGAGAGAGGAGGAAGCAGGCTCCCCGAGGAGCAGAGAACCCGACGTGGGGCTCCATCCCAAGACCCTGGGATCCTGACCTGAGCCGAAGGCAGAGGCTTTAACCCACTGAGCCACCCAGGTGCCCCACATTGAAACATTTTTATCATGACAGCTTTAATTCTAACAGTTCTGTTATCTCAGGTTTTGAATATACTCATTGTCATTTTTCATTGGGTTTAAGATCTCCCTGGTTTTTGGTATGACAAGTGGAGTACAGAGGCACTTCATTATTGTTGGGGGTGTGTGGTAAGTTGGGCTACTGTGGTGTTTGCTGCGACACTGTGGAAGACCAGTATCTGTTAGCAGCCAGTGAAGATGATCATCCTGACTCCTGCTTGGCCTTCTCAACACCAATATGACAGAAGTGTTGGAGTACCTCATTACAGCTTTGCAAGAGGGGATCCAGAGGCTTCCCACTTGGTATTTGCTGACAAAGGTAGGACCACACATCTTTCCATGGCATTTGGCTGGAATGAGCATTACTTGCCTCACAATTTTCTGTCTTGTTAAGCTTCTTTTTTCCTGATCCTTTGGCTAGAGAGAGCAGGCTTTTGTTGAGTTTTTGTTCTTTCCTTTTCTTTTCTCTCTTTGTCTGTATCCATTGATGTCTCTGGGTTGCTGGCTCCTTCATATCCAAGTCTAAGATACATGAGGCAAAAAGAAAACACACTGAGTTGTACTTTGGGCCCCAAGTTCTCTAGTGTTTTTTCTCTCTGTCAAAGTGTTTTTATATTTGTTTAATATACAATGTCCAGGGGTTGTAGTTGTACTTAGAAAAAATAACAGGGAAAAACATGTCTACTTCACTTTTGTGGAGATAGACTTCTCAAAGTAACAAAATTTTAAGGTCTTTTTTTTTTTTTTTTTTAGATTGTATTTATTTATTTGGCAGACAGAGAGAGGGTGCACATGCGTACAGGCAGGGGGAATAGCAAAAGGAGAGGGAGAAGCAGGCTCTCCACTGAGCAGGGAGCCTGATGCAGGTTTGATCCCAGGACCCTGAAATCATGACCTGAGCTGAAGCGAGACACTTAACTGACGGAGCCACTCAGGTGCCCCACATTTTTAAGGTATTGAGTTGGGCAGTGGACATAACATCCAGGATATTGTATTCCTGTTAAAGTATTTGGCTTTTATTATGAGTAAAATTAGAGACGTGCAGAAATATTTCCATGACACAATCTTGAATAATGTGGTATATAATGGAGCCACTTATTGAAATGAACTTGAAGAAGCATTAAGTATGTAGGAAAATCAAGTATTTCATATTGGAAATGTATTATAATCTATGACTCACTTATAGGTCTGATGTTTAGAGAGAAGTTTATTTGGATTTAAAATATTTCTTTTTGCCAATATAAGGACTCCATTGAAAACATGGAAAAGGAAAGTTTAAAACACGGAAAATTCGGGATACCTGGGTGTCTCAGTTAAGCAACTGCTTTGGGTCATGATCCCAGGGTCCTTGGATGGAGTCCTGTATTGGGGTCCCTGCTCAGGAGGGAGTCTCCTTCTCCCTTTGCTCCTAACCCCCTCCCCTTTCTTATACACATTCTATCTCTCTCTCTCTCACACACAAAAATAAATACAAATAAAATATTTTTTAAAATATAAAATAAAAAATTAAATAAAACATGAAAAATTCATGGAGACATATTATAGAGATAGGCAAAGAGTGGGCCCAGAAATTTGCCCTGGCAAAAGTCAAAGCATAGACATTAGGCTATATGGAAAATCCAATCAAGGCACAAATTAAAGTCAAAGAGATTATGGATGGGGAGTGGACACTGTTGAGTCTCAGAATCCAAAAGAAGAGAGTGATAAGTCCAGTTACAATGAATGAGAAAGAGAAGTTAATAATATGAATATTTAAATATGGTCATTGTGTTTGGGAACGTGACAGTCACTATTTATTTTGGAATAAATGTTCTTGTTTGATTGTCTTGAGTGGATGTGATGAGGGGTTACTCAGAGAGTGAAAGACAGTGATGAAGTACATGCATCATAGGAAGATAATTCTCCAAACTATCATGTGAGACAGAAAATCAAAACAGGACAATTGCTAGAATAAAGAAAGGTAAGTTTTTAAGGTGTTCTGATTTATTTTAAATATAGCTTAATGTGTTTGTTGATAGGATACAATAGAGGAGAGGTTAAAATGGACAAAATAAAGTATTAATTGAAGGTGTTAAATATGTGACAAAGTAGGAGAAATCAGTCATAGCTTTTTTTATATTTTAAACTTACAATATGGCTTTCTTGTATATCCTGACTCCTGCTTAATGAATTCTGATTATGTAAAGGGAGATCAGAAAATATTAAATAGTTTCCTTATTTAAATATTCAAACATAGTTACATTTTTATATGTTTGGAACAGATGCAAATAAGTAGCAAAAATCTGACTGTATTTTTTTTTTAATTATTACTTGCTTGAGATCATTGCAGCATCTGGTTCATGGTTAATAAATAGTATCAAAAGAAAAATAAATACAAGATGGTACTTTGAATTATAAATCATGTTTAATGGTCCTTTAAATATTAGTTTATAAGTTTTTCTGTACATAGAATTATACTGTCACAAACAATTTCTCCTTACTTGGAAAAGCGGTGGTATGTACTAAGATTAAAAAAAAAAAAAAAAAAATTCGGGCTTCAATTTAGAAAGTTTGTTGTTTTAAGATCTTGCTTGACCACCTACAACATGTGTTTGTAAATCCCTGCTTGCAGCTTTGTGTTTTTCATGAGACTTCCTATTCCAATAAGAACAGCTGGTGAAATTAAGATTACTGTCCTAAATTTCATTTAGAAGCCATTGGTGTAAAGCTATTTTCAGGATCATTTACTTGGCTCTCAGATAAACTCCTCTTAGTTGTTAGAAATGTAATCTCACTTTGCTAATGTTCAAATCATGGGTAGATATGATCATGCTTCTGAAAATGAGTTTATATTGGATGGGTTAAATGTGTATAATGGATTTTTAAAAATTAATTTGGACATCATTTTAAAAATTACCATTTTAAAAGTACAATTTTAGACATCAAGAACTTTGGTGGTATTATCTGTTAAACTATAGATCTTTAAATTTTTAAATAATTATTTATTCACTTTTGTTTGCAGTGAGGGGGGGTTGCTCTTTCATTTTTGTTTCAAGAAAGGACTTTATTGAGATTTATAAAAGAATTCAAAGAATAAAAAACCCTACAGTCTTCTCAACTAACTCCATCAACTTACCAATAAAGTTATCAGAGAAACAAGAATCAGAGAACATAAATAATACTTACTCAGTGGTGACACAACCAAGTGACAGACCCATATTTTTAAATCCTTGATATTTGCCTTTTTGAACAGAGTAGTACTCCTTTTATTGTTTTCTAATCTTACTATACTGAACAGTAGTATATTTTAATAAGAGAAGGGACTACAAGAAAAAAGAACAGATTTCTTGTTCTACAATTAACGGCATGTGCTGGAGTTTTGAAGGTTTAATAAATAATGTTTCCCTCCTTTTTTCCTCATGCAGTTTAAAATCAAATGACAAACAAGAAGAATGGTTGGAAATGAAAATAGCACTTTATGATCACCGAAATATT
Source organism: Martes martes (assembly GCF_963455335.1). Taxonomy (NCBI): domain Eukaryota; kingdom Metazoa; phylum Chordata; class Mammalia; order Carnivora; family Mustelidae; genus Martes; species Martes martes. The sequence goes on from NC_137890.1 coordinate 19,947,182, forward strand.
TGGAAAATATGGCTTAGGTCTGTGGATATCTTCAAATTAGAATTATGCCTCTAGTCATTGGTCAATCCACTTTGGTAATTGTAACCTCAAAAATTAGACCATGGGATTGTAGAATTATTTGCAGAGGACAGATCCCAAAAAGAATCAGAAGGACTTGCATATTAATTCTCTGTTCATCTTACCAAATTCACTCCCCAGATAATTTATTTCTTCCCCACCAGAAGTGAGTGAAAATGCTTGACTGTGCCCCGTATAATACTTCAGTGGAATGTTCTCTCCATGCAAAAATGAGGAGCGAAGAAATATCACAGACAAATCCACCAAGTAGTGTGAAAAGGATTGTATTATTAACTGAGCTTTCTTAAATCCCAACAATATTGTACTAGGCATGACTGTGTGGCTAGAAAATGAATATATTGGAAGTATAACTTCTATATCTCTAGATTCTGGAAAACTATTAAGCTAGAAAATTGAAAGTAAAGAAAAATAATCATATCACACACACAAAAACCTCATCTTCCATCACCAAACATGGGATTTACTTTAAGCATGATGGGAATTAGGCCATGGTTGTTATTTTAAGTCAAAAAACATTCCAAAAAATTGTATCATGGACTGATTCTAAAATGCATTATGAGAATAAACTTTGGAAAAAAAAAATTCTCCTTTACTAACTAACTAGTACAAAGCCCAAAGGTTCTTTTAATCCTTGACCGCATCATTAATCAACGATTAAGTATTTAACTCTCAACCTAACCTTCCAGCTCTCTAAGAATAATTGGAGGATTTGTTACCAGAATTAGTGTGTTTTCTGAACTTCTAGATATTTTGCTTTATACAACCATTACCAAAGGGAACCATGACTCATATCATACATTTTATATATCCATAGTTTATTTTTGTCTCTTGATATACTTTTATGAATTTCATAGCTCTCCAAAGATGTTTTGTAATTACATTCTTGAATACTTCTTCTTACAAAATTAATATGTCATGGACTGAATGCTTGTGTCCCCCTTCCCCAAATTCATATGTTAAAACCCTATCTCTCAATATGATGGTATTAGGAGGTAGGGCTTTGGGATGTAATCAAGATAGATAAGGTCTTGAGGACAGAGCCCTCAGGAGTGGGATTTCTGCCCTTTTAAAAGAGTTTGCTTCCATCACCTGGGGACATAGCAAGAAGTCTGCAGTCTACAACTAGGAAGATGGCTCTCACTAGAACCTGGCCATGCTGACTCCTTGATTTGGACCTCCAGCCTTGAGAACAGTGAGAAATAAATTTCTGTTGTTTATAAACCACCCTCTGTACTTTGGTATATAGCAGCTTGAATGAAGATATAATGACTAAAGTTTCAATGATAAAATATTTGATTATATGGGCTTTTATTACTTAATCCCACATATCATTTAGAATTAAAAAAAACTTGTTATTATTAACATATGTCCCATTTCCCATATTTAATGAATCATAAAATCCTACTAATACCTAATGCCTTTTCTTTTTATTGCTGTCAACCACTGTCTTGGTCCAGACCCTCATCTTCTGGGTTGATCCAATACAGTCTAACAGAACTTTCCACCTGTATTTTTTCTACTCCTTAATCTACAGACTTTGGCCATTGTAATATTTCTAAATGTTTACTGTAATTAAGTCATGCTCATACTTGAAAATCTCCAAAGATTTTAATCTGAACAGTAGCCACTAGCAACAATCAAAATGATTCAAATGATTCACAACTGATGCATACACTCTTCTGGGGACTGTAATGTTAGAAACTACCCTTACATGTTCATTCAAGTGAATGCCACCTGCATTAAAATGTTTTGGCTTATAAACTGGAGACCACCAGTCATAATTAAGTCAATATAGTAACTTTAAATTAAACACATCCCACCACCTCCTAAAAATACCAAAGATGACAGAAAATAGACACACACAGAGAAAATTACATCAGATAAGAAAATGAGAGAAAACTTTAGTATCCTTGGCATATATTAAACAGAATTGATAGAGATCAAAGCAATACAAAATGAAAGAAAATTTATTTCTTTTCATCCAATACTATAATAAAATTATAACTAAAAAAAACGCAGATAGCAGGGTAGAGTGAGAAAGACTCACTGCCATATCTTTTGTACTCAGTATCTCAAAGACGTAAGTCCCATACCAGAAAACTAGACCCTAGTTCCTCCCAAAACCTTCAAAGCAGAAAGTAAAATAAGTATCAAGGCAGGATACTAGTTAGTTGTGATTTCTACCCTGGAAGATGGAGTCTCCACACACAAAAATAATAATAAAAATAATAACAATAATAATAAAAATGAAAAAATTGAAGTACTAATGAGGAAAGAAAGGCAAAACTTTTCAGCAGAGTATACCTTAGATCTTTCATTCATGTTCTCCATCAGTTCAAATTGCTTGGTAACAATACATTAAGAGTTTGAGAAGCCATTATCTTTTTCTGTGAGGAAGTACACTGGGTGAAAGACTCTGGAAGGCAAGAGTTTGAAAGGAAGTTTTAGACATCAATCTGATGTCTGGTTCGATGTGGATAGTGACATAGAAAACCATACATAGTGTCAAGGCTGGGTAATCCATTCAGATAAAGCATTTAGAAAACCTTAAAACTGGGCTCATATTGAACATTCAAAGATATTAGTTGAGGAGACAAATAAAACATGAGGCATATACTTGTCAAATCCAACTCGATTCAAAATAAGGACAAATAATGAAAGGACAGACATATGAAGATACACAAACCAAAAAATAGCATACATCTGAAAAGACTTATTGACCAATGCAGAAGAAAATCCCACAGATCTTTAGTTTCCACCACAGAATGAAAGAACAATTGGTCCCCATGAAACTGTAACATATAGTCCTAACAACAATGTTGTTAGAAAGTGGGAGTACAGTTTAAAACGAAAAAAAAAAAAAAAAGGAAATGCAAAAGCTATGGCATGTTTGCAAGAGAACAGAATTGGTGCCTTGCAACTGTGTAATTGATTCAGTGACACAGACAACAGATGTGATTAATCTTAGGAAAAGGCAAAAAAATAAAAAAAAAAAATAGGTGTGATTTATTAATAGAGAAGGCAAATAATGAAGAACCAATAAATCCAAAGCAAGTTTTCTTGAGAAGAATAGAACAAGTAGAGCAAAAGCAATAATTACATTAGGGAGAAAACTTCTGAGGGGAAGCAAGACCAATATGTTTGAAGGTGGAAAACAATTGTCAGATTCATGGCAAAATATAATTTTTCTAAATTGAACGTGTAGGGCTTTAAGAAAAGGTATTAGAAACTAAGAATACCATATCCCCTCAGTAGTAATCTTCCTTGGAGATTTATCTGTTTATTTTATTGGAGACTACATGCCTTCCACAGCCAAAAATTCTGGCAGAGAGTGTTCAAAAGTTTAATATAATATGTCTAGGATGCAAGAAGATGTGTAAATGACAATGAGTGATTACAGGCATAGAGCAAAAAAGAAAAAAAAAACATTAGTTAATCTCAGATTTGTTAGGTACATCACAATCACTGTATTGGGATGTATATTCTATGGATAGAACTTATAAACAACTAAATATGTAGTTCTTGATGAACACCATTGGAATGGGAAATATGGCACCCTTAAAACACTTCCAAATGTAAATAAAATTAAAATCATTTAAATTAAATTAAAATCAGAATATATTTTGTACTTAAAATAAGTATATATTTGACAACAATATTATTTTTCTCTCTGATTTTTGAATACCTTAAGATAATTAATTTATATTTTTCTGTTATTCCAGGTAAGGTTATATGTGACATACTGAGTCACATAGAATTCAAAGCTTTGATGTTGCCTCTTGCAATTCTTTTTTTTTTTTAAGATTTTATTTATTTATTTATTTACTTACTTACTTACTTACTTGACAGAATGAGCACACAAACAAGAGAGTGGCAGGTAGAGGGAGAAACAGGATCCTTGCTAGGGGAGCCCAATGCGGTCTCAATCCCAGGACCCCTGGATCATGACCTGAGTCAAAGGTAGACACTTAACTGACTGAGCCACCCAGGCACCCCGCCATCTTGCAATTCTGAATAAATTTTGAACAGGACACCCTCTATTTTTGTTGTGCTTTGTGCCTTGTAAATTAAGTGGTCTGTGCTGGGGCCATTTTTACATCTTAATCTAATTATGTTTATTTTACTTCCTTTCGCTCTTTCCTCTCTCCATACTTTCTTCCTGTCCTTTCTTTAATGTGATTATCATAATCACTTGGGGTAAGATATTTCAAACCACTGGAAAACAGTAGCAAATTAAAAAAAAAAAAAATCAGCACCCATGTAACCCAAATTGTGCAGGTATTCAATGACTATATACTCCAATGAAAGGAAACACACAGTTAAAGAGGATTTTGTAAGGATTCTGGTGTGAGAATCTCTTCAAAAACTGTTGTCAAAATGTTGTGTGTATCTCTTATGTTCACTGTGATGCACAGAAGCTCTCCATACCTCAAACTTAGGGATGGTGTCAGGAGATTAAAGGTTCATTTGACTGTGTCTTTGGCACTTAGAGGACACAGATGTGGGTGTGTGAGCCTTATCTGAAACAGCAAAATGTGACGGACTGGTTTGAGCAGTCACGTAACCACAAGTAGAGGGATCTGCAAAGAAGAACATGTACTCTGGGTCAGAATACGAGTTTTTCTGTGTGGTTAGTGATTCTGTAAATGTTCCTATCAGCGGTGAGACTACCTAACAAACAAGGCACACCAACCTGGAAAGGCATCAAAGGATAGAGCAGCAAGGATGGATGGTTTGGAGGGAAAAGATAACCTCACCAATGCCAGGGAGCTCTGGAGCGGTCCCTGTGGAATCCACAAATTTGTTCTGCTCTTTAGCAGATATTTGATTACCTCTCTAAATGTTTCTCTCTTCTTGCAACTTGAAAAAAAAAAAAATATATATATATATATATATATATATATATATATATATATATATTTGACAGAGAGAGACACAGTGAGAGAGAGAACACAAGCAGGAGAATGGAAAAGGGAGAAGCAGACTGCCCGCCAAGCAGGGAGCCTGATGCGGGGCTTGATCCCAGATTCTGGGATCATGACCTGAGTGGAAGGTAGATGTCCAATGGCTGAGCCACCCAGGAGCCCCTCTTCTTGCAACTTTTGGTAAGTCTATAGTGGTCAGCAATACTATTTTTCCTTAGTTATATTTTTCTACAATCTTAACTCTTATTTATATTTCTTACCTTCCCCCCAGCCCCATCATGAGTTTAGGAGAGAAGGAATCTTCAACATCCCAGTCTCTGGCTTCAAGCTCCCATTCTGATCTCACGTGGAACAAAAATAAACTTGACTCTGCAGCACTAAATTCCCAGCAGCGAATGATGTTCCAGGACCCTGGACAATTCCATTCGGTGCATAGGTAGAATAGGGAGAGATTTAGTACTCAAATTTCTGGTACAAGAGATAAAATAAAGGAAATAAAAAGACCAGGACACAAATGAACTTCAAGAGTACTGTCTTACTGTACGAAAAACACAGTATCTTAATAAAGAATTCTTAATAAAGAATAAGTCTTAATAAAGAATAAAGAAGAAATAATAAATAATAATAAATATAACATAATATATTATATATAAAATATAAAATTATAATAAAATAATATAATATAAAATATATAATAATAAATATTAATATTTATTATTTAAGAAAATAATAAATATTCTTAATAAAGAATAAAGACTTCTTAATAAATAAGTCTCCTGAAGCATACATTTTAAGGACAAGGCTATGGTTTCTACATCACAAGCATACTATGTTTCCAAGGCAGCAGGACCATTGCTCATCTCCCCACCAAACTACACTGTGGTAATAGTAACAATGATGATGCATGTAAAATTCCATGCTGGTTCCATGCTGGCTTTATTCCCCTAGAAACATCTTACTTTATCTCTTTCAGTCTATTTCTCAGAATATCTGTTCTTACCTTTCTTGCCATCACCATATTATCCCTATTGGCTTCACTCCTCCACTGCCGGTATATGACCTCTGGCTTCTCCTCTGATGCTTAAAGGTTTCACATTTTTTGAAGACAGGTGTGCATGTACTAGTGATTCATGTTGAGCCAGTTTATGAAACCCAGAGAATCCAAGTACAATGCCAAGTTGCTAAGTCCAATAATTTAGCATCTAAGGGAGCAGATTCACACACAAAGAGAGTTGAGGCGAGTCTGTTTCTTTCTGGACTGAGACTTCTAGGTCAGAGGTTTCAATGTGAAGCAAAGAAAACCTATCAAAGCACCACTTTGCAGCCTTAATTCTAATACAGTTGCTATTTTTTTTTTAAGATTTATTTATTTACATTAGAGAGGGAGAGTGAGAGAGAGAGAGACTCTCCAGCAGACTCACTGCTGAGCACGGAGCTGGAAGACATAGGGCTGGATCTCAGACACTGAGAACAGAACCTGAACCAAAATCAAGAATGGCATGCTTAATGGACTGAGCCATCCAGGTGCCCATGCCTACACGTTGCTATTTTTAAAATCAGAGAAATGTTATATATTTTCATCTTCAAAATACATTTCCTTTTTTTTCCCCTCAAAGGAACTGAGTTTGCTACGGTAACATTAGCACATGTCTCAAAGGGTTGTTTATTGAAACTAGGTAATGTGTTTCCATAGAAAATATTTTACTACAAATACTCTAATTAAAAAAAACCTTAAATTCAGTGATTCTCATTTATTTCTGGTTTCGTTGCTGGCAACCCTGTTAAAAAATTATTCTGACACTTTTTGCTGGCTTCTGTTGCTGGCAACCCTGTTAAAAAAAAATTATTCTAACACTTGTTGAAGACTCTAAGTCAAACTTTATTCAGGAAGTGAAGTACAGTGGGGTTTCATGGAGGGGGAGTTGAACTCAATCTCTGTCCTCCATAATAAAATCCCATGTAATAACCTCATACAAAGAACAGCACAACCACCTTTGCTCTAGGGACACATTAAAAGAGACTTCTCAAATCAGTATCCGAATGCTGGCTCCATCATTACATAATAGTAGACAATTCAGAAGACTTTCAGACCTTAATTGAAAAATATATAATTTAAAGTACTAGAAGCAGTTTTCTTCAATTCTAAAGGAAGAAGTCTCTATTCCTCCTTTCAAGTGAGAGCTATTCTAGGATGGATGCTGGTGTGAGCATCCAAAGTAATCATAATATTATCATTTTATTATTCCTTCTTCCTATATCTGGTAGTTTTTAAATTATTATCATGAGGATAATCTTTGTTGTCCTTCTTTCAGTAGATAGTATTTTCTTATTGTACAATTATTATTGCTAACATTAGCTAATAAGATTTTATGATTACTAATAATTACTACTACTGATATTAGTTAGCTAAGTGTATATATATATACACACACATATATACACATATATGTATATATATTTAAAAGCTATATCTATATCTATATCTATCTTTATCTATACCTATGCTAGAACCATTCCAACTCCTTTTTGGGAGTCTCATAAAACTCTTAATAATATATCAGGGGAATTATCATTATCCCCATTTTTAGATTAGGAAATGGGTTGGTTGGAGAGACTAAGTAATAAGTTGACCCCTGAACTATGCAGGAGTTAAGGGTGCTGACCTCCTACACAATCAAAAATCCACATATAACTTTTGACTCCACCAGAATTTAACTACTAATAACTTCCTGTTGACTGAAAGCCTTACCAATAATATAAAGAGTTAATCAACATATATTTTGTATGTTGTGTGTACTATATATTATACTTACAATAATGTAAGCTAGAGAAAGCAGCATGTTATTAAGAAAATTGTAAAAAGAAAACACATTTATAGTCTTGTATTATATTTATTAAAAAATCTGCTTATAAGTGGACCTGCACAGTTCAAACCTGGGTTGTTCAAGGGGAAACTCTATTTTTTTTTTAAACATCAAATTGTTGGCTTGTGATCAAGACCAGACTTCAACCTATGTTGTCTGAATTTAGAGCTTTTGTTAAATATCAGTATATTCTATTGTTTCTTACACATAAAATTCAAAACTCAGAATTCAAAAACATTATATTAGTATCAAATGTAAGATACCTGATCTGGACACTTTATCCTTATATAAAATTAAACCAGATATATATTTTTTTATATCAAGGGAAGAACAGGGACTCTAACAGTAACTGAGTCTCCATTGCAGGCACAATCTAGTTATTTTAAAAAACACCCTCTCTGTTGTTTGCAGTCACAACAAACTTTGGGGTTACATATCATTATCTATTTTTTCATATGCGAAAACCAAGGCACCAAGAGGTCAATTGACAATTAGCTTTTGAAAAGCCCGGGGTGTTCATCTAAAAAGGGTAGTGGATAACCCCTTATTTAGTGGAAAGACACAATAAAACAATGAAAAGACAAAAGGAATTCAGTTGGGAAAAAAGCTGAGAATCTTAACAAAAGTCATCTTCTATCAGAGAATTTTATAATTGGAAACCCTGACTCCTCCTCTGTCCTATAATGGATGATGATTGCAATTCACCCTGGGTTTTTAATATTTCCTGCTTATCCTTTTTTATTACTTTTTAATGCATCCCATTAATAATGATGTTTTACCTGCATCTATACCACGTCCATCAAGTGTTTTTCAGACTTAAACTTTATGACATCATCTAGTATGTCAGATGAAAGCAGGTTCCCAAAATCTCTCCGTGGCTGGGAAAGTGAGACAAGAGTTTACGTTCTTATATTTAAAATATTAATAGATCAGTATTTTATCAATTAACATTATAAATTAATAATTCAGTTATGTCTTCAGTAAGTAGAGTATATATTTTTCAAACCATTATTTACTTTTTTACACTAATCACTATCTTCCCTGGTCTTGTGTCATAATTCTTATGCATATTTTGACAATAATTGGTCTTACACATTCTTGTTGTAAGCTTTTCCAAACCTTTGTGATACTAGGGATGCACACATATTTGTACATGTATAAGTATGTATATATGTCTATGGGTTTGCCTTTCTAGACCTGCTAAATTATTGATTGGACCATAATAAATAATAATACTTGTAAGTGGAAAACTTAAACCCACCATAATCAATATTTCCTCTTGTTGGGTGTCCTATAGGAATTCTTCTAGATTCTTCTTCATTTATTAAATTTATAAGTGCAGCCTTCTCTTTCATCCCTTCTGTAATCTCTTGTTTCCCCAGCAAAGTTTCATTTTGATAGTAAAGTATTAAAAATATGTGTGTTTATAAATCACAGCAAACCAGTGATTACCATGCTGGATTTCAAAACTTATAATGTATGGCAATAAATGTCAAAAAAAAAAAAAAAAGATAGGGCAAGCATGAATCTTTATTTTATTTCATGACTTAAAGTTTTATAAAATTTACCTTCTTGTGCATATACTGTGACTCCAAAGTAATGTCCAAGTAACCTAGAGCTGAGGATGAAAAAAAAAAAAAAAAGACATTGCTTCACTCCTCATGCAATAAGGAAAAGGTATAGTGTTTGGCAATATTACTTAAGAGGTTTAGACTCATGACAGATGAAGGTAAGCCAATGTATTTCATTAAGACTAGGACAGAATCAGCAGTTTCCTTTTAATTTATACATTCCTATGTGTTTGGGTCCTGGTGTGCAGTTAACTAATGAAAATATTCAACTTAACTTCAAAAATTTTGCAATTTGTTCAAAGACCACTAGTGATGAAAGAAAAATCATTGATTTGTGTAAGTTTTCTTTTTCCCCCTCTTTCAATAATTGTTTAAGATGGGCTTCACAAGGGCGCCTGGGTGGCTCAGTGGGTTAAAACCTCTGCCTTCAGCTCAGGTCATGATCTCAGGGTCCTGGGATCGAGTCCCACATGGGGCTCTCTGCTCAGCAGGGAGCCTGCTTCCCTTCCTCTCTCTGCCTGCCTCTCTCCTTACTTGTGATCTCTGTCTGTCAAATAAATAAATTTAAAAAGAAAAAAAAAAAAAAAGATGGGCTTCACATACTGTCCTAATGACTAGTCATATGTAATTAAACAAATAATTGGTACAACTTTCTTGGTGACTCTAAAAGCTCTGTCTTAGGGTGCCTGGGTGGCTCAGTGGGTTAAGCCTCTGCCTTCGGCTCAGGTCATGATCTCAGGGTCCTGGGATCAAGTCCCGCATCAGCCTCTCTGCTTGGTAGGGAGTCTGCTTCCTCCTCTCTCTCTCTGCCTGCTGCTCTACCTACTTGTGATCTTTCTCTGTGAAATAAATAAATAAAATCTTTAAAAGCTTTGTCTTAGCAAGGTGCACTATGTACTGTGATTAGGACTTACCTCAGCTGTTAATGAGAAATATAAATGACTTTGATAAAATTATTTCTTTCCCATGTAGAATGGCAGACATAGGTTCCTACACCATCCCTAAGTTCCATTTCTAAAGTCCCTTCAGGGTCCAAGATGACTGCTCCAACTTCAAATTCCCTTACCTCCATTCTGACCTGCAAGAGGAAGTAGGAGGAGGAAATCACACACATTCCTTTTAATGGCAACCCTTGGGAGTAGTACTTACCACTCCTGTTAATATTCCATTGGTCAGTGTCACACTAAGCTTTACTAGTGTCTGCAGAATGAGATAATCATTGTATATTACCAAGTTCCCAACTAAACATTAGCTCTTCTAATTCTTTAGAAAAATGTAGGACAGGATTTAATTGACTCATCCTATCTGTACCACAAAACTAAACTGGTCAATGAATAATAGTAAATGAAATTGATACTAAAGTTGTATTTAATGCTGATTTATAGATTACATTCTTCTAATCCTACAGCTGTAACAACCAGCCATTTGTTTTATACTCTAGCTACAAGGTATTTTCTAGATGTGTGATTGATTGTGCCACAATGCAAAAAAGCCTTGCTGAAGAATTATCAGTTACATCAGTAAACTAGAACATTATATCTAGCAATCTTGACATTTTTGTTTAGAATTTTATGTCAATAATGAATATTCTTAAGGTCATGAGTATTATTAGATTTTACATTTTGGAAATGTGTAAATCATTTGGAAATCGTGTAAATATGTATTTTTTCAAGTGATGTGTCACCAAAAACTAACTTAATGGTCTGAGAAGATCATTGTACCGTGATTTTACACCTTAAAAAGAATACACAAATCAGTACAATTACCATCCAGATGGACTAATAAAAAATAACATAATGATTCATCATACTTTCCTACCACATTTTCTGGCTTATCTGTAGTTATTCTTTATTTTACCATGCATTATGAGTCAAAATGACTAATGCAAACAGATGTAACTAATGGCAGCTTAATGCACAAGCATGGAGAATTACAGAGACAGAACCTGGTCTAATCATTTAGTATAAGGATTAACCTAAAAATAAAAATGGGCTTGTTACCATATATTAATGGATTTTAAAAGTATATTATTTTCTTTTTTATATAAATTTTCTCTACTTTATTAAAACAGTAATTTATTTTTGTCACATCATTTTCCAATATAAATAAAGACATGAGAAAAATAATGGAAAACAGGGAAAAACTTGACACCTTAGTTTTTTTTCAAATATATTAGCTATGCATGAGACTAATATATTGAGAAATTCAACTACTCACATTAGGTGAGAAATCTCAAATATATTGAGACATATATATATTGAGAAACATATAAAATATTTTATATTATACATAAAAATATATAAATATTACAAATATATAATTAATTCTAATCTCCGTGTACTAAGTTACACCTTAGTTGTTGTTGGTTAGGTTAGGTAAGGTTACACCTTAGTTGGTTGTTACTACTATGACACTTTACTTCTGGTCCTGGCATGGTATAATTTCTGTGGTAATCCTACCTGAGAAATATTTGTACATTTCAGGCATCATTACAAATTCAAGGAACCTGCAGTGTAGTCCTGCTGCTAGTCTGGACTTCACTTTGGAGATGAGTGTTAGGTCCCACATACGTAATGATTGGCAGCCTGTAGTGGATATCGACACCCACACAACACAATCTCTATGCTCCTCTTTTTCTTGGCACATAGTCCCATTTACAGTCGTGTTGGACCGTGCTACGGAATCCAAACTGAGAGAACGTGGCATGTGTTGGATGAGATTACCAGAGTAAGGCATTGAAGAAGTCGTGCCTCCAAATTTTCTCTTTATTTCTCCCAGCAGATGAATCTGAGGACAAAGTAATAGTGGTTGACAGAGCCATAAAGTAGAAAGAGCCTCAAGATCTGACCGCCCCCTACTCCCCACGGAGAAGACCTATGAGGTATGCCATTTAACAGGATTATCGATGGAATGTGCCTGTGTTTCACCACACTTCATGTTTATGGTATTTAGGTCTATTTGTTATTGCAGCCTATTCTACTCTCCCTAATACACAGCCAGATGTATTCTTCTTAAGTGTAAGCTTTTCAATTCAGTTCTCTTTTTGAAAATTCCAAATGCATTTGCTCTACTCCAAATGTTTTTCTGAGATTAGCAATGACATGATTAAAACAAAATAAAAAGAAAATTCCTAGTGTAAAAAAATATACAGTGTAGAGATGCCTGGGCAGCTCAGTCGGTTAAGTGGCTACCTTCAGCTCAGGTCATGATCCGAGGGTCATGGGATCCAGTCCCACCCCAGGTTCCTAGCTCAGCAGGGAGCCTGCTTCTCCCTCTGCCTGCTGCTCCCCCTGCTTGTGCTCTCTCTTTCACTGACAAATAAATAAACAAAATCTTTAAAAAAAATACAGTATCAAATATAAGATTAAGTAATAAGTATTTCTCTTTCAACTACTCACATTAACATAGAAACATAAAATATTTAGAGTTTTAAACTTCCCTACATGTTGGAGACATTAAAAAAGCCTAACAAAAAATATTTTAAAGATTTTATTTATTTATTTATTTATGCATTATTTATTTATTAGACAGAGAGTGCAAGTACAAGCAGGGGAAACAGCAGAAGGAGAGGGAAATGCAGGCTCACCGCTAAGCAGAGAGCCTGATGTGGGGCTTGACTCAGGACCCTGAGATCATGACCTGAGCTGAAGGCAGCTGCTAAACTGACTGAGCCACCCAGGTGCCCCAAGCCTAATTTTTTTTTTTTTAATATAAAATAAAGTAGTACCATGCCAAGTGTTTTTGTCTTGCTGATTATTCAATTATGTCTGAATTAAAATATCTGAGAAATCCAAAAAAGCAGCTCTTATTTTTTTAGTCAAGACCATTCTCAGGAGAAAGTTCTTTAGAATATGTTTTCAATACAAGATTCCCAGAAATGAATTTTATAAATACAGAGTCTTCTTTGCTTGAAATTTCTTATTTATTTTTATAGATTGATGTTTTTACAGAAAATATTTTGTGTGAAAATTATTCTTTCGTACATAATATTCTACTGGGCTCTATCTTTTCCCACCAGGTTGAATACCAACCTGAGTTACACTCATTAGTATGTGATAGCCACTTGCCTTGTCCATTTGGAAAGGGACTTTACTGCACTGATTGCAAAGATAAAAATCAATAGTAAGTGGGAATATATTTCATAACCTAGTGGTGGACTCACTTTTCCTGAGAGACTTAAGAACTCTTTGTAATTCTTTGAACTCTCCACATTTATGTATCTGAGAATTTTCACTTAATTTCCTCCAGCCTAGAATGACATTTATGGTCCTGATCTCCTAGTGAACAGCATGAGGCTCTAGCATAACCTCATATGATAATATTTCTAAAGCTTTTGCCGAGTGGATCCTCCATTTTCTCTGCTCCTATAGCTCCTATAATACTTGGTGCATTGAAGTTACTTAGATTTCCAGCTAAAACCTGGAAACTTTGAGAGAAGAACTGTGACACGCTCACTGTTATGAGCCAGTCCAACATGTGGAACGTAGAAGTCGTGGATGGAAACTGAAAATAATGAGTCACAGGTTTTTTTAATGAGATAAATCTGTTACTGATTCAGATCAAAGATTTCATGTACATCAGCAGATCCTAGTAAAATGAGGTGGTTAGCATTAGAACAGTACCAGAATTGTGACTCAGTATACTGGTAGTTGCTGTAACAAATGTTCCTTAAGTAAACTGTAAATTAACTGTCAATGTTTACTTCATTCTGCAACTTATCATCCTGTTGCATTATAATTTTCCACATTAAAGAAATTCCCTGGCTACTGTTAAGGAGAAGATCTATAATGCTCAGAAAAGCCAGCCAAGAAAGCATATTTAGTGAGTCTAAAGGGGGAAAAATAGTTTTTTTTTTTTTTTTTAAGTATGTATAACTTTGCAGTTTCAGGAATTGTTCTTTCTACTTGTCGTTATAATAACCCCATGAATAGTGCTTATTCCAAATTTCAGTTACTTTCTTAAGTACTGAAGTGATTTTAATAATACCTGTTTTATGTTATAAGAAAATGAAGTCTAGAAAGATTGAGACCTGCCCCAAACCACATACCAAATAGATTTAGATGAGATTAAGAACCAAGGTGAATGACTTTAACTGGGTTCAGTTTGCATTTCAAATATGTAAAATTGCTTCTATTTCTCTAATATAGTAAATGTAAATGTGTGTAAGACACATAGTTCATATAAGTGCTTTAAAACTGAATAACACCACTGATAAGCTATTTATTGAACAATTGCCAGTTGACAGAAAGTATACATATATTCAGTTCTTTCTGAAGTTTATAATATATAAATAAGGCAATTTAACCAGTGGCTACCATCAGCTGATCTTTTTTGAGTTGTTGATTTTTTTATTCACTGAAACTAGCATTTTGCTAGAACCTCCACATTTATTTAGCATGTGGTCTAATTTCTAACTTCCTGATTTTATGGATTAGAAAGGTAAAGACTAGGTTATGGCTTATTTATTTATTTATCTTTGAAGATTTTATGTATTTATTTGAGAGAGAGAGAGAGACAGCATGAGCTGGGTCAGGGCAGAGGGAGAAGAAGGTTCCTTGCCCTGATGAGCAGAGAGTCTGCTGTGGGGTTCGATCCCAGGACCCTGGGATTATGACCTGCGCTGAAGGCAGATGCCCAACCGACTGAGCCACCCAGGCCCTGATGATGGTTTATTTAATCTCTGGGTGGTGTCAGGAAGATATACACATGAGGGAAATCTATGTCTTCCCATGAGATTTAGGGTTTTAGTATCATTTTTACTACTGTTCTTTTGGCCAGCATGATCTCCGTGCATATGGAGAACAGGGCCTTTGTTAGGGATCGTCAGTGGAAAGCAATTTAGTAAGAGAGAGCCAAAAAGCAGTCTAGAGATCTTGTTAACGTTTGCCTGTGTAAGTATATGCCCTCTTGCTAATTAGCATAGTGGACTTGCTTAAAAATTTCACAGTGCAGTGAATCCTTCTTCTGCAGGGGGGTACCATTCCAGCATCTGCTTTGCTTACACATGTTAGTTATGCAAAAATATGTGCTGGTTCAGGTTCAGGTTGCTCAAACAGGAGAGAGAGAAAGCTCCCAGGAGTCAGAGGGTTATACTCCCGCTGATACGGCAAGGAGTGTCTTCACTTAGCTCAGTTGGGGTTTTCATAGTCCTGGCAGCACAGGTTAAGTAACTCAGAGTGTAGAAGATGGCTACAGAATTTGGTTTATTTAACACAGACATGTATTGCTAACTGAAGTTAAAAGTGTTTAAAGCAAATGTGATGTAAAATACAAACTGAGCATAATCGTTAATATAAGAATAGGTGTACAGAAAAATAAAAGCATCGATAGTTGCACATCCTAGGATCATAGTAACGATGTCGTAGAGCAAATGCAAACAGAATATTCTCAAATCAGCAAGATACCAAAATATATATATATATATATATATATATATATATATATATATATATATAAGATTCTAGGAACTGCCAGAGAAAAGGAATTGTTCACCTTCAAATGAATAGGAATCAGATTTGCTTCAAGCTTCTCGATAATGATACTGGGGAAAAATTAACAGATTCATAATTGTTTCCAGGCTGAAGATAAAAACACTTGAACCTAAGATTTTATGTCTAGCCAAATCATCAGTTAAGTGGACGGGTATATTATTTTCAAGCATATAATGCCTGGGAAAGATAGCACCACCAAAAACCACCTTGTAGACATTGTTGAGGAGAAAAAGTGTCGAGACAGATGATACGATAGATATGGGAAGCAAGAGTGATCAAATGACTTGAGAGTATAAAAATAAAGGACAGATAGCATAAAAGGGGAGGGAAAATATATCTATATTCTAGAGAATACTAACCCAGTTTATGTGTATATTCTTAAAACATAACAATTGAAAAGACAGATGGTCTTAGATTTCATTAAAATACCACACACACACACACAGTGTCAACAGAATGAGTTCTACTAGAGGCACACATAAACAGAAAATGCATTGAAAATTTGAATATCAAAGGTTGGGTTAAAGATCCACAAAGTAAATCCAAAAAATCAAGAAAGAAGCAGAATAACGAGGGCAGAATTACAAAACAGGATGAAGAAAATAAAATCTTTGAAAATAATAGGATAGATGCTCTTTCGTTAGACTGGCCAGTGGAGCACCTGGGGTGCGGAGTCTGCCTGAGAATCTCTCTCTCTCTCTCCTTCTTCTTCTCCCCCTCTCCCTGCTCACTCTTAACCTCTCTCTCAAATAAATAAATAAATCTTAAAAAAAAAAAACTGATCAAGAAACGAATGTGAAAATAAAATACAAAATGAAGATGGCGTGTGGCTCCTAACAATAATTTTTAAATATTACTTTAAACCTATGTTAGGAACCTTGAAAAGCTAAACTAAATGGATCAATTTTTGGAAAAAAAAATAAAAACATAGATGAATAAGCATTGAATAATTTGAAATGTCAAGTAAAGCTCTCCATCACAAAAAAAGATAGTCAAGATGGTGGGTGAGTTCTATCAAACGTTCAAGGAACTATTCATTATCTTCTATTAGTCATTGCAGAATGTAGAAAGAGTGAGAAACTTGTTTTATGAGGTTGATGTTATGTAGATGCCCAAACTAAAGACAATATAAAAAAAATGTGTAAACTTATTTTAACATGTATGAAAAAAGCTATACACTCTAGAAATAGTCACAATTATTTTTCAGTAAGTAATAATTTTTCCTCAGTTTAGTTTATTGACATTTGTCCTGGCAGTCAGGTGTTAAGATACTAAAATGTCCATGTAGATGTGTAATTTTCATAACATAATTACATATCTACCTCCTCAGCTCCTGAGAAAACTGTCATCACCTTTTGATGACCATAGATTGTTTCAAATGATATATAAGTTATTCAAATATTCCCCTACTCCAACTTTTTCAGACTTCCTGGTTTCTCATGCCTTCCGTGAGCAGCTCTGGGATGGGAATAGCAGTTTTGAGTTGTTCAAAATTAGGCAAGGAAATTAGTCTTTTTATCATTAGACAATCATTGGGTGAAGAACACCTGAAAGAAAGCAGTCAAGAGCTAGTCTCAGTGAGAAACACAGCTATGAATCATTTGCAGGTTATAGGCCCAGCAACTGAGGCATGTGCATATTAGCACAGAGAAAGGAAGCATTATCCACTATAATTTCCTTCTGGCCCCACTCATATCTATTTGCTTCTCATAGTAAGTTGGCCCCAGCTGTAAACAGGATTCTTGCTGGTCCTGTTTCTGAGAAACTTATAACAGTTAATGGAACAACATTGATTACAAGGAAGAAACTAAAATGTATCATCCCTTATTCCATCATTGAGTCTAGATTTCTCTCTCCTTAGCTAGCACTTGAGGCTAGTGTAGGTGGAATGCCTACTGGGAAAACTCAGGCATACAGCCTCAAGGAGTATAACCCTTGGAATATCTTCATTTCTTCATACCATGGTTGTTGTATTTGTGTGTGAATTCACAGTTAAAATTGGGCTCATGAGCTCAAAATATAAGTCACCTGAACAAAACATCCCTCCCTTCTACCATTGTGTAGCAGCAACCCTGCTTTTCCTTGATGATAACAGTCATCATCCCTGCAGATTATTGGGATTTCATTTCTTACCTGATGATCTCTTGGCAGGAGGAGACTGAAGTGACCAGACACAGCCAGAGCTTACAGGTAAGTGATACCGTTAATATGCTTTCCAGGAAAAACATGGCCCCTTTGGGAAGCAAGATATCTAGAACTGTATTGCCCAGGATTTCAGAAGGCTGTGTTTGTCTGTTTGAATTGTTTTAACAAAAATACCACAAACTGGGTGACTAATAGAAAACAGAAATTTATTTTTCACGGTTCTGGAGGTTGGGAAGTCCAAGATCAAGGCTAAGCAGATTTGATGTCTGGTGAGAGCCTACTTTCTTACTGAGGAACCTTACAAGGTGGGAGGAGAAAATGAGTTTCTCAGGCTGCCTTTATAAGGACATTAAAGCCATTCATTTGCTTCTTTATGATCTGGTCATTTCCTGAAGGCCGCACTGCCTAATAGGCTAAGATTTCATCATAAGGATGTTGGGGGGAGACAAACATTCAGTCTACAGCAAATCGGAAGCACAATTCCCCAACAGGTCACCAAAAGGATGGTAACTAATCTTATTCCTATTTCTATGCTATTGGTTTCTAGATCCAGCCTTATGACTTAAATTTATGAGTGTCAGAGATCCAGACAAAGTTGAATTTTCAGCCCTGCTAAGTGTCTTCAGCTAAGATCAGGGACCCAGTAAAGAGACATGGGATCTTCAGTCTGGAAACTGATATGTCAGGGTCCACTTGTATTGATAGAATGTGGGTAGCCTCTCACTGTGAAATATCATGCACAAGCCTCAAATAAGACAGGTGCTTCATGAGATAATCTTTTCTTCATCCCCCATGTTGGTAACCAGGTCAGGAATAAGGATCAGATGTTAGTGTAGTCTGAATATAGTGTGAAAAGGGATTATATGCCAATAGAGTTGCAAAATCTCTCTATGCACCAGCTACATCGGAGAGAGTAAGGATGAGAGTGTGCCAGAGGGTGTTGGATCGAAGAACAGATTATAAATGTGGATAAGGGAGATTTTAACAATGGGGGAGCATTTTTTGTGATACAAGATTTAATGCCCTGGAAAGGGCCTTGGGAGGAAGTGCTGTTATACTGCTGAGATACTTACGAGAGACTTTGTGGGGGGGACGGCAGTCCATAGTAAATGAGGTAGAAATGCTAGAATTGCCCATTGGAGGGGGAAAATGGAGTTAAAGTCACAAAAGTTGTGTATTCTAGCGTGGATATTCTACCAAATGCCAGAAAACTTAACAGTCTACAGCTTTCCATTGGTGGACCAATAGGACATTCCATTAATCAAAACAATAAAGAATGCACTGATGTGAAGGCAATAGCCTTGTTATGAAACTAAGTTACGATCATTCTCTGGAGTCCAGTGCTGATGGTAGACAATGGCATTATAGAATCTGAGCTTCTGAATCTAAGTAGAACAATAAAATCCCGAAACAGATAAAGCTGAGTAGTGCAATCAAAGGCAAAATCTAAGTAACGGTCAGAATCACAACCCATAGAAATTTATGGGGAAAATTAATAGAATATGATTTTCTCAGAAATATGATACATGAATCATCATCAAAGATATTACTTAATTTATACAATAAAAAATCACAGAGGACAATTAAGATACCGATGTTAAAATCATAACCCCTTGATTGGTTTCCAGACCTGAGCCACTTCTCAAGTTCAGACTCGTTCTCTAAAGATGGAAACTCCATTCTGTCTGTCTTCTGGCTAGAGAAGGTTAGGGTTTCCTAAAATCCTTCCAGGGTTGCTTTTTGGCTTTCAATTTTTTTGTCCTTAAATTGATGCTTAATCATCTTAAACCTGCCTTTCTCCCTTTTCAGTGCATCCACCCTGCTCACCAACAGGCAAAAAATTACATAGTCATCATAATTACCATTCCTCCATACCTATCCAGTCTCGAAGAGATTTCACCAGGCAGTTATATTTCCTTCTGCTATTGAAAAATATAACAATAACATGGCTAGACCATGCCAAGAAACCCTATGCCTACTTCAGTTCTCATCAGCAAGCCAGCAAGTGATGCAGTCCCAAAATCCTATTGTAAACTTTTTCCCTAAGATTGCTCAAATCAGGTACCAATTATTTTAAAATAAGTTTCCTGGAAACAAATTTTGTTATGGAAAATACCATACAGGAGTTTTATTGAAGAGTATTCTTAAGAGATAATACCTAAAGGGAAATTAGGGATGCAGAATGAGGTAGAAGAATAAGCTGGTGCACAGTTTAAATCCTATATGAAGCTGTGAGGCTTGGCTGACCCTTCAGAGCTGACTCAGTTGAGGAAAAGTTGAGGAAAAGGGCCAGACTGTCTCCAGAAGCTGAAAGATGGATTTGTCAGTTCTTAGGGTATCTGAGCAGAACACCATAATATCACCTACAGTAGTGATATGTGTGCCTTTATTTTGCTTTTCCATATTGTTTATGAATTTTAGCACCTTATTAGAAATTTTAATTATATTTTTAAGATTGTAGATATACTTGTTGGTTTGTTGTTTGCTTTTTCTATCAGCTATTTTAGAATTGTATAAAGTATTAAACTAAGATCGCAGATTCATTATTCCTTCTGTTGAATTTTGCTTTGTATAATTTTGAGCTATATTTTGAGTGCATACATTTTCAGAATTGTTTTAATACTCTTATTGAACTGATGCTTTTTAAATTTATTTATGTCATATAAGTACACTTATCCATGGCCAGCAATTTGCTTTTTTCTTTACCCTGTAAGTGATTCCAGTTATGTTGTATGTATTTTGGAACAGAAACAATATGACAGATACCTGGTCAACATTGATGAGACACAGCTATTTAGTCAATTATTTAAGGTGCATTAAATTATAGTTAACCATGAGAGGGGCATTCACTTAAAAAATTAAATGCCTATATTCAGTATTCCTTTTCCATAAGAGTGTGAAGAAATAATCATCATATAAACCTCTCACATTGCTTCAGTTGTCTCAGAGGTAACTTGAATCTTTTTCTAGATTTCTTTTAAAATATTTTATTTATTTATTTATGAGAGACAAAGAGAGGCAGAGGCAGAGGGAGAACCAGGCTCCGTGCTGAACAGGGAGCCTAACATGGGACTCCATCCCAGGATCCTGGGATCACGACCTGAGCTGAAGGCAGATGCTTAACCCAATGAGTCACCCAGGTGCCCTAGATTTCTTAATATTCATAAAACAAGGAGTCTTATGGTTTGACTACCTCAAATTGTTAAATAACATAAATAGTAAAAATTAACTCTAGTTATTAAGCATAAATGTTTCTTCTCTCTTTTTTTTAATTTTGAAAATGAGGCATTTCTAGAAATTTAATACTCTTAATTAGATAAAAAAATAATATACTGGCTATTTCAGAGGAACAGCAAAAAGCAATCGAGTACTCTAAATCTTGAAGTTACTCATTCCTACTTCCTCTTCTATTTTATAGAAGAAGAAAAAGACAGAAATTCTGAGTACACATCCTCAGGTCATGAGTTAATTGAGTGGAAAATAGGTCCAGGACCCATGCAATGGGATCCCAACCCACTACATAGCTAACTAAAACTGTATTTTCTTTTGATTTCTTTCACTCGTCAACACTGAATTTATTTCTCTAAAGAGGCATTGGTATTAAAAACTAAGTAAAGAGACATTGGGCATTAATATATTATTCAATAATAAACATCTGTATGTTTTTTTAATATTATAAATATTGAACATCAAATTAGTAAAGCATATTATATCGATCCTTTAGAGTACATTGGTTTGGAAATGTTTATTATTTATGTTATATAGTAGTTGGCAGAAATCTGAATTTATTTTTTGAACTATTTTTTCCACTGTAAAGTTGTAGTACATATACAGAGGGAAATGAAGCTGACCAGGCTTCATAGTAATTTGAAGAGGGAGCTATAATTTTGGAAATGTAAATGTAAATTTTATATCAGGTCAAGCAAGTCAAACACAAAGTAGAACAATGGGGGGTATAAAAGGGCAGCATGCAATCTCAACCATTAAATTTCAGTGATGTAAAAAAAAAAAAAAAAACCCATACAAAAATAGATGCACTTCCTTTTGCTTTCTGCCAACAGTTAAGCTTAAACTGCAACAAGTAAAAAAAAAAAAGAAGAAAGAAAAGCAGAAAAAGGAATAAAATAAAAATTTGCCTGACAAATAAGAAAATAAAAACAATTCTACAGCAAAATTTAGAAACTTTTTAAGCATCTTTATCCATGTTTTAGCAATGTGCACATACTGATTCAAAGAAGGTAAATTTGTATTCTGTAACTGAGTAATCAGTGAGGGGAAATACATAATAGAAATGTTTACTCAGAGTTCAAATTAGAATGGAGGAGATAGAACTGTGACTTTTATCAGTGTTCATTTGAATTTTTATTTCTTCAAAAAAAAAAAAACAGTACTAGAACACTAACTTCAAATGTTTCATCTTTCTCCTGTTTGAGATACATTAGAAAATATTTTCTCTACTCTTTCATGGTTAGACTTCAGACATAAAAACCAGGTCTTAAGAAGAGTGAAACTTCTGCCATTAAGTAGGTTAGAATTGCAAATACTGGTTATATAATCTGTTACATGGAAATTGATACCAAATTAACTCAACCCTACTATCTCCATCTAAAGTATTTTTTTATATTTAATACAATCGACACATCTTAAGTATTTACCCTTCTGTCCTCAAAAGACTAATAGAAGAAAGGTATAATATTTTAAATACTTGACTCTGCTTGAAGACCATATGAAGAGCCCATAACATTTGAAGAATTTCTGAAATGTTTTGTGGCAGAGACCTGGGAATAGATTGCTTAGATCTTTTTTAAGAGAGAAGCTGCTGTGTGAAGCCGAATTAGCTGACAGCCCCAGCTGCGATGGCCTCAGGATTCATCGCAGCACTGGAACCAAGGTCTAGCTATCCCTGGCTGTTCCCAGCCAATGACTAAAAACGGTGGATATTCTAGAACTGAGCCCTTCCTGACCAAGGTAAGACTTCTCTAGTGGGCAATCTTTGTTTGGCACCTCTCCATCAGCTTGGGCAAACTTCTCAGAGCTACACTGGAGTCTGAGACTCTCCATGTCCTTTCCTTCCTTCCCAATTTCTCTTCAGTGGAGCCAGACCTGAATCATGTTCACAGGCTTCCCCTACTTACCTCATTATTTTTTCCCCTTGACACTTTTTCCCCCCTAACATAATAGTATTTTTAAAAATTTAATTTAACTTTATTTTATTTTCAGTGATCCAAAATTCATTGTTTATATATCACACCCAGTGTTCCATGCAATACGTGCCCTCCTTAATATCCACCAGCAGGCTCACCCAACCTCCCAGCCCCCTCCCCTCCAAAACCCTCAGTTTGTTTCTCAGAGTCCACATCTCTCATGGTTTGTCTCCCCACTGATTACCCCCAACTCACTTCTCCTCACTTTATAGAAGCGCTCAGTAAACCCTTATTCAGTCTTGGTAACTATTTCCTGCAGAACCCAAACTGGCATGTGTGCGCACACGCGTGCACACACACACACACACACACACACACGGTCAGTTCCAATCAAAGTTGGGAAAGCATGAAAAACTTTCAGTGGGTTCAGACATAAGACAGAACCAACCACAACCAAAAATCAGTCTTACATCAAGGTTGTGAATGAAAAACCCAAATCAGGGCCAAGCAAGGCTATGAAGAGATGTTGCTAACAGAAATCGCAAGAGCAATTAACTTTAAGAAACGGTTTCTCTTGTGTATCAATTTCTTATTTGCAAATTGTCTGGCTCATGCATTTAAACGTGGACTAATACTCCGAGATTAGCTTGGTAAATAAATAGGATGATTGTCCTGGATACTCTAGAGTGCATTTTCATGTCTGAGGGAAAACTAGGATAGAGTCTTAAGTAAGATTTGGCTGCCATGATGGGAAAGGAGCCAGCTGTTCCAAAATTGCAGCTCCATATATAAATTAATACAAAGTATACCCAGCTTCATTTCCCTCCAAATTTCCCACTTTAGACCAGACACTTTAAAACATAATTCTTTTCCAAGAGATTTTTCCAAGTGATTTTTCACTTAAACTGATGACCAAAATTAAAAACTATTTCAGGAAATCTACAGCATGAAAAAAAAAGGAAACTAAACTGTGTAAATAGAAGATTTAAACAAAGATAGAGACAAGGCAAATGCTATGTGCATGTATATCTGCATAAATACATATGTATATGTATGTCAATTACTATTTGAGATAATAAATCACAGTATCAGTATCTTCAGAGAGATGATATAAGATATTTTATATATTAACCCAGGCAGGATTGCTTTGGGGTTAAAGAAACCTAGAGACTGAGGTATACACTGTTGTATATAACAAAACCAAGACCTGAGTGGGTTCAAAAATAGAACTATTCTGCATCTTTCCAGATTTCTCCAGAATCCCTAAATAATTCTCAAATTAAGGAGTGGTTTCCCAGCAAAATCACATTCAGCTTGCTGTCAGGAAAAATGTGGTGTGAAGATAAAGCCAAGGGCGTGGTACTAAAGTGGTTGGTTAAGGTCTTAGAAACATTTACAGCAGTGTCTCATAAATCATTCAAACAGACAACAAGTTTGTAAAAGTAGTAAGGCTGTGCAACACATAAATTAATTCATAAAGCTTCTAATGAACTCCAGTAAGATTTATAGAAACTGAGGTGCCTGGGTGGTTCAGTTCGTTGAGCGGGGGACTCTTAATTTTGGCTCAGGTCATGACCTCTGGGTTGTGGGATAAGTCCCATGTCATGCTCCTTGCTGGGTGTAGAGCCTGCTTGGGATTCTCTCTCTTCCTCTCCTTTTGCCACTTAAAAACAAAAGAAAGAAAGAAAAAAATGAGACTTCGGAGGATTTGGGGAGGTTTAATATGTATATGGAAGAAAAGGGAGTAATTTGTTGTCAGAATGGTAACTGTGATTATTTTCAAGTATTTAAATAAATCACTTGATATTCCTTTCATCAAGGATATTACCTTCCCTTGAATATTGGCTGGCATTAGCCACTCACTCACCTGTTACCAAGGGACACAGTGTGTGACTTGCAAGGCTATCTTGCAAGAGGTGAAACAGCCTCTATCTGGTTCTTTCTATTGGGATAGTTTTTTTTTTTTTTTTTTGCTTGTTTTTATTTTGTTTTGTTTTGTTTTTTCCTTTTCAAGTGGCCATGTAGTATACATCCAATTATCCTAATCTTCTATCTCTATAAAATTTCAATAAATCCCAACAGTTCAAAATTGTGGGGGTTAATGCAGAACATGAAATCAGCCATAATATCTGGCTTGTTAAAATGTAACACAGTGGCTGCTGGGGTCAAGTAAGGTTTCCCGGGCGGGGGGGGGGGGGGGGGGGGGCCTCTGGAATTCCAAGGCTTGCTGACCACTCTGCCTTTGGAATGCCGCAGGGAGCTGCCTTCCAGAAGCTTTCTTAGCCCAGATGGCCCCAAGATCTAAAAGCTGTATGCATTGTCCCTTAGGCTGTGTTTAGTAGAACACACATATTAGCATATCTTATCGTTCCCATAAACAGATCCTAGTTTCAGTAAGACCCCTTGTCACACATCTCCTGCTTGAGAAACAGTGATAAGGATTTGTGACTATCCTGAAAAACCAATAAAAGTGGGAGCAAAGAAGAGCAAAAGGGTCTTCACCTCTGAGCATTGATCTCCTTGCCTTCTCCTCTCTTTTGCAGCAAAGTTTGGGGTAATCTTTCATCTGTCGGTACAGGGATTTCTGGCCATTCCAGATACAAAAGAGCATAAATCACATTTCTCTAAGGTTCAATGAACTAAAATAATGAATGTGTATTTTGGAAATATACACAGATTATTTATAATTAATTGGTACAATATGATTTGTGGTGAAGGTGACATTTGATGTGAATCCTGAAACATGGATACTAAAGCGTCTGTCACCTAATAGGCAGATAGTTAATAATTATTTGCTGAATGAATCAATATATACATACTTGGTAGAGATATAAAGGCATTTGAGAAGGTAGAAGTTTATATATATGTAGGAAATAAGCCAGGAATACCTACGCTGTGTAGAAATCAGAAGAAATTCATATGTGGATTGTAATTTAAGTTTTTCTTTTACTTTTTTCCCTTTTTTTTTTACTATGTTAATTAACAAGGTATAGGAATAGAATCGGAATGTGCTACTAACTTACCTATCAATATTTATTTGACTGATAAGTTTAACTTAAGCAAAAGAGTGGATTTGTGAATGTCATGCACAATTTTGGGTCCACCACCACAGAGTATGAATAAGTAAATGTTATTCAGCCAAAAGGCCTAAATAAGTAATAGGGGATCAACCTGATTCTAATCTTCTTACTCTTTCTTCCTTTCTTGTCCCTCCCCCCAGCCCCGCAAAAAAAAAAAAAAAAAAAGAAGAAAAAGAAAAAAAAGAAAAAAAAAGATAATATATCATTATTCAGAAGAGCCAGCAAATTCACAGGTTTCTCTGGCTGTCTCTCATACATCTTCATCTTTGCACTTGGAGTTACCACGAACAAAATGTTTCAAACAAAGTACATAATATCTCCACACAAAAAAGGGAATATAATCTAATTGTTCAGCTCACAAGCTTCTAATTCTGACAGAGATTCAACTGAAGCAAAACAAGGAGCTCTTTGTCCTTTGAATCACATAAAAATCAAATAAAATGAGCAGACTTGTATAAATGCCCATTTTATGTGTTAATGTTCTTAAAAGGGAACTGATTTCTCTGGTTTTGATTGTTTCCCATTATGTGGAGAAAGAATACTCCAGAGAAATGAAAGGATTTCTAGCACAAAGTGCACGGCGTGAGTCCATTCAACTGACCACAGGACGCTGCTACAACTCCGCTGGATGGAAACTTCAAACCCATTAAACAGGGTGGAAGCACTACCACTTCCGAAGTCAAAAGTTCAGCAGGGAATGTTTCGGAATGTTTCCTACCTCTAATTTTCTCTAATAACCCAGACCCAGTTGTCATGTCTTTGGGCATTGCGCTCAGTAACTGCCGTGATTCTCTGTCCATAGCCAGTCAGGTAAGAACCTGTTTTCTCCATTAACTGGTGAAGCAGCAGTGACTCATGGGAGAAAAAAAAAAAAAGAAAGAAAGAAGAAGAAGAAGAAGGAAAACTGCTTTAAAATATACTGTGATGAGTTTTCATTCTGAAAGTCTTGGAAAAATTATGTGAGGGAAGCTTGCGTAGGACGCCCTCACCTTTCAACCTTTGCTTTCCTCTCACGTTTTTGTGAGACTGACACTCTCTGCTCTTGCCATCCGGGATAACTAAAGAACTAACTGAGGAATGCTTCCTAATTTTCTAGCTGTGGATCTAGCAAGCAGTTCTACGATTACAATAATACGCAAAGGCCACATGCTGATCACATTTTCTGAATAACCATTACAGATCCAATACTTTAGAAAAACAATAGTTCTTATCTATCTCCCGATAAACTACCCACCAATTTAAATCTCTTTAATAGCTTATGCGTGTGTGTGTGTGTGTGTGTATGCGCGTGCAAGCACTCACATGGAGCTCCCCAAGTCTAATGAAAACCCTGATTAGGAATTGCTAATTCCAACCTTGTTGTCTGTTCCCTAGATTTTCTGTAGTTGAATTACTTACGCAGTTCAACATTGGCACTTTTTCTTGACAATTGTTTTATAGATAGAAAGAGATGTAAATCAAAGATAAACATTCTTTTAAGTGAAGACTTATCCCAAAATCTGGAAATAATTTCATGTTCTTATTTGTATAAATATTATTTATAATGAAAGTGTTCATCACTGGTTTGTTTTTCTAATCATGTTCTTAAATATTATGATGAAAGATTCAGAAACATTAGGAACGGAATAGTATCTTCTATGATTTTATTATTCTCTGGACAGTGGAAATATTTACTAATAAAAGCAAATTAATACCAGGGAATAGTTGTATGAAAATTTTGGAAGCAAAGTATACACATACATATAGTCTATATAGTATCTATACATTCACACACTTGCTATTTCAATTCAAAACTTCAACAAATGCACATTTATTATAGCATTTAATGGAAGTCTTTAAACAGAATTTGGCTCTGCTGAATGGATTGCATTTACAGGGCCATTCAGAGGAGTATTTTCATTTTGATTTCCCAAAAAGTTTTCTATGAATTACAGTATCAATATATTGAAAAATCTTTGTCAATACATTAGCTTATTCTATACAAAATTTAGAGGGAACACTGATAATGAATTAGAAGTGCACAAAAATCATTAGTAAAGCTCTATAAAATATTGATTTCATGTTAAAAATTTGCACCCATGTGTGCATTTTCACACCTTTCTGAAAGTTCATTAAAATTATAGGAAGGAATAGAAAAATATTAATGTGCAAGAACAGATATCCTTAAAGGAAAAATAATAATGAATTAGTAATATTGACAGATTCTTTAGAGGATGGAAATAAGTAAAGTAAGACAAATCTCCCCTCAAGATCTAGAACTCAAGAAGGCTCATGGATAGGAAATCCAGGGGCATATAAATCAGAATGAGTATAAAAGTCTGGACAAGAATATGGTTAAAAAGCAGTGAGGAAAAAAAAAAAAAAAGAAAAAGAAAAAGCCGTGAGCATCCTCCAATTGAGATTCCATCCTCCTTATCCTAGAAAGAAAAAGAGTATTTTTCCTGAGAAATTGAATGGAAGAGCCTCTCACTCAGTTTACAGGACAGTGGAAAGTGAGTCAATCTGCATGTTGCTTCATGGAAATCCTACAGGTTACTTTGTATCCTCTCCTGTCTGGAATTCTGACCACCACCTTTACACAAATGCTTGTGTTCATCCACTCGTATACAAACACATATCTAGGAGTAGATTGGAGTACACTACCCCTCAAATCCCTGGAGAACCTGAATGGCCCTTGAGAAAACACCCATAAGTACCGGCACTGGGGGGCTCCCTTAGTAATAAATGCCACTTGGTGCCCCATCACTTTGCTGAGACCAATCATTCTAGTTCCCAATATTAAACATAAACTTCCTGATCTCCTTTTCATGAATTCCCATAAATGCGTGCTGACAGCAGAGAATCTTCAAACATTGCAGTAAAGACTAGCTCTTGAAAAAGAGACCACAACAGAAATCTGGTGAAAATGTAGATGATTCAGGAAGCAAACAAAAATAAACAAACAAACAAACAAATAAATAAATAAAAAGAAAAAAATTATTATTATATCACAGATAGGAAAGGAAGTACATACATGAAACTAAAACATAAACCTATTTTTTCTCACTTTTTTTTTTTAAAGCAACTTTAAGAAGTCATTTGCAAAATTCAGACAAGATAGAAATGGGGTACCAAATGAAATTAGGAAGATTTCTCTCTCCTAAAATGTGGAACAAAATATCCAAAAATGAAGAATATAAAAATAAAAATCAGAAGATTAAAGGATTTATTCATAAAATTCCAAAAACCAAAAATGGAAGCTGAGAGGCTACCAAATGGTCTGACAACTAATTTAATAGTATGTTCCTCAGATGAAACCATAAGTTTCAAAACTAAAATGCCACAAGTTCCCAGCATACCGAACAAAAACTGACATACATTGAAGTACGTTGTAATGGGGGGCACTGCCCAGATCAGCCCTCCCTTCAAGACTGCATTATATATTCTCTCAATGGCTAGCTGACAGCTTATAGAATTCCAATTTTTGGCATAGGCCTTGGCAGTAAGGAGAGCCACCTTACCAAAGTAAGTCACCTTATCTCCTTATTACTCCCACCTTACTCTACAAGCTGGAGGCAGCTTGCATTCAGTCATGATCAGTAAAAGGCTTATTTCTTTTCCCAACAAGTTTTGAACAAGAAAGCATTCTTCAGTATATTTCTGTATGCAGATCTTCCTCTCAGAGCTCACTTCCTGGAAAATTCAATCTGTGACAATCACCATCTGATCTTAGCAAAGAATGCTAGAGGATGCTGATATCTCTATCAAGCCAAATATGTGACTTCAACAATTAAAAAAAAAATCAAATTTCTTAACACAAGAAACTTGAAAATAATCCAAACAAAAATGCCCCAAGATCCCTAAATGAAAATTACTTTCAAGCTAGAAATTTTCAGCTATCAAATTTTTACAATTTTTACTTTCAACCTAGTGTAAGAATAAAAATATTTTTGAATCAATATTCAAAAACAACCCTCTATTCATTTTTAATAGGAATTATTTGTGTATGTCCACACATACATGTGAGTACAAAATAAGGAAGATAGAAAATCAAGATACCAAAAAACCTACTATAGAAGAGTAGAAAATGATTTCCTGTATTCAGCGGTTTCCCCCTGAGGGCAATTGCTGAATTTTGAGCTGTATATAGTTGGAGAGTATGACATCAAGCAGGAAAATCAAAAACAAAAACAAAGGCAACCAACCAAACAAAAAAAACTTAATAACTAAGTAGCTTTCGGAAATGCTTTTCATATGAGAATGAAAAAGACAAGACTCAAAGTGGGAGAAAATATTTGTAGATCAAAATGTAACAGAGACACCAAGACAGGCAACCACACCATATATATTTCACTGTCTATATCTATATCTATAGATATATTTATAATCTATCTCTATAATCTATATCTATAATCTATATATATATTTATAATTTATATATTTATATATATATACTTATATCTATCTATACTATAGATATAGATATATTTATAACCATATGTCATTAGGGAAATGTAAATTAAAGCGATAATGAGATACCACTATGTACCTATTATAATGGCCAAAACCAGAAAGAACATTGACAACACCAAATACTGGTGAGAATGTGGAGTAATAGGAACTCTCTTTCATTGTTGGTAAAACATGCTCTTACCGCCAAGATCCAGTGATCATACTCCTTTGGTATCTACCCAAAGGAGCTGGAAAATTTATGTCCATACAAAACCTGCACACAGGTGTTTAAACAGCTTTATTCATAATTGCCAACACTTGGAAGCAATCAAGATACCCTTCAGTATGTAAATGCATAAACCGTAGTTCACTCAGACAATGGAGTATTATTCAGTGCTACAAAGAGATGAGCTACTAAGCCATGAAAAATCATGGAGGAAACCTATTATTCATATTGCATAACAACCTTATTACTAAGTGAAATAAATCAATCTAAAAAGTTTATATGCAGTATGATTTCCATTCTATGACATTCTGGAAAAGACAAAACGATGGGGATGGTAATAACAATATTGATGTTTGCCAGAGGTTGTAGTTGATGGGATGGATGGATAGGCTGTGCACAGAGGATTTTTAGGGCACTGAAAATATTCAGTATGATATTATGATGATGGATACATGTCACACATTTGTTCAAACCCATAGAATGTACAACACCAAAAGCAAACCAGAAGGCAAACTGTGGACTGTGGGTTCTAATAATGTATCAATGTAAGTTCATCAGTTGTAACAAATGCACCACTCTGGTGATGGATGTCGATAATGGGGAGGCTATGTATGTGTGGGGGAAGGGAGTATTTTGGAAATCATTATACCTTACTTCACATTATGGTATAAATCAGAAAGTTATTTTAAAAAAATTATGTTTTTAAAGTTTTCATCATGATTAGACATAGGGGATATGCCAATAAAAATCACAAAATATTACTACACCTATTAAAATGGCTATAATCAAAATACTGACCATAGTAGTTCATGGTGAGGATGTGGTACAATTCAATTTCTCACATACTTCTTGCATATAGTTGGGTAGAAAAAATCCAACTATGTACTCTTTATAAGACATAGCCCCTAAGAATAGGAAAACTGAAAAGCTTAAAATAAACATGGAAAATTATACATAATTAAACACTAATTAGAAGAAAGCTGGTGTATCTTTTTAAATATCACATGTAGCAGATAACATAAATAGAAATAAAGAATGAAATTTCATAAGTATAAAAGAATAATTCACCTAGAAGGCATAGTTTGCATGCTACTCATAACTTCAAAACATATGAATAAAGTTTAACAAAAATAAAAGTAGAAATATATACACTTAGAATGATACTGGTGAAATTTAAGCATCTCTGTCAGTCTCTAATTGGTTAAACCAGCAAAAAGATCAATTAAAAAAAATCAGATCTGTGTGATACAACTGAAAAATTAGCCTTGACTGACACATTCAGCATTACACTGAATGAAAAAAACAACCACATATACATTGTTTCCAGTTTTACCTAGACCATTTACAGAAGTGACCACAACATAGGATAGAAAACAAGTCTCAGCAAATCATCAAGTATGATAACTAACTAGAGACTATTGTCTGTCCACAGTGGAATTGAGCTGGCTATCATTGACAGAGAAATAACATGCAAACTCACAAATGTTTACAATGAAACATACTTCAAAGCAATCCAGGGGACAGAAAAGAACCCACAATGAGGAATAGAAAATATTTTGAACTGAATAAGAAAAATACAGTGCTTAATAATTTGTTATTTGTGATGAAAAGGAAATTAATAGCCTTGAATGCCTGTGACAGAAAAGAAGAAAGACAAAAAGAAAAAACGTTATGTTTACACATCTTAAGATATTGCAAAAATTTAATAGAAAAAAATAGTCCTGGGAAAATAAAGACAGAAATATGTTCACAATATTTCTTACTATTTATTACTTCTTACTACTCCTTACTACTCCTTATCACCATTAACAAGAACAAAACCAAACGTTCATCAACGATATATAATAAATTTTGGTATATTCTTGCACTGAATTGTGGAGAGAAATGAGAATTAACAACCTACTGCAATACAGAGCTAGTAGATGAATCACACAAACAAAATGGTGATTCAAACACAAAAATCTCCTCAAATTGCTCTAATTGTTCCATTTGTGTATGTTCTATGTTCAACTTGGATAATATTTTACGCAGCCAAAACTACCATACGGTAACCAAAGCCAATGTATTAATGAGCTTTTCAGGCGTAACAACTGGGAAGCTGGGTTTCCACTTGGTTGGAAATGTTATTATTCCTGATCTGTGTTTATACAGAATATGGATGAAGTTATGCAATTAGAGTTTATTTGTGCACTCTTTTGTATATGTTGTACTTCAATCAAACCACTGTTCATATTTTAGAATTCAATCAAAATGCTTAATGGCAAAAACAAATCAATGTTTTCCACTATTCTTATGGATAAATACTTCTTGCTTTGAGGTACACGTTGGAGTCTCCCCAGAACGGATTTTGCAGATGACAAGTGCAGGCAGGTTTCAAACCACTGCAACAAAATGAATACAACAACAAAGTGAGTTAAATGAATTTTTGTTTTTCCAGTGCATATAAAACTTATGTTTGCACTCTACTGGACTCAGTTATTAAGTGTGCAACATCTCTGGGTCTAAAAATGATACATACCTTAGTTATGGATGCTTTATTGCTCAAAATGCTAACGATCACCTCAGCTTCGAGGAAGTCATAATCACTGATCACAGATCACCACAACAAATATAACATTAATACAAAAGTATAAAATAATGCAAGAATAATTAAAATGTGACACAGAAACGCAAAGTGAGCAAATGCTCTTGGAAAAAGTGGCGCCGACAGCCCTGCTTGACACAGGGTTGCCGCAAACCTCCAATGTGTAAAAAACACAGTATCCCTGAAGCCCAATACAGTGAAGCACGGAAGAATGGCGATGCCTGCACTGTGTTTTGAGGTAGACAATGTCAACAGATCTTCCAAAATCTTGGAGAAATCTCTCTAGCTCTTTTTTTGTAATATGATTAAAAAACAAAACAAACCAACCAAAAAAACAGAGACTTCTTTGTGTTATGCAGGCACTCATGTACTGTACAAAAAATGATGACTGTGTATTTTAATGAGTTACTTTGGGACCAAATTACAGATTATACCTATAATGTCTGTCTCCAGTTAGATCCAAAACTACCCGTTAAATGGATGAGAACTCATAATGTGGAAAAGATACATTTTCTAAGATTCAGATTGCTTTTCTCCAGGAGAAGAATCAGCCTTGTTTTGAGGGTAGGAAACCATTTAAGGATTCTCAAACACTCCATGCCCCCCAAAAAGTATAACCTATTTTTCTACACAGGAGTAAACACCCGTTCAAGGGCCACACGACAGGCTATGCCTGCATCGCCTTCGCTTTTTACAGTCTTGCCGGGAGGGTAAGTGGAACTCGCTGTTTGCACTGGTCTATCCTCTCACAGGGAGGGGTGGTTTCCAGTTGATGTGTTTGATTGCTTTTCTGTATACAATTCAAACCCTGGAATTTTGTGGCTTTTAAACAGCAACCTAAGGTAGATTATGTCTTCCCCAGGAAGACTGCCAATTTTAGTCTTTTTGAGAGGATAAGAGATAAGAGATAAGGGTGAGAACCAGGGGAAATCATCAAAGGAATGTAAAGAGAAGGAGGGCGCAGAAAGGAGAGTGAAAACTAGAGATCAGAGGGAAAATACTCTTAATATGCATTGGCTGTTTCCAGAGTGGGTAAGTATGTTTTCAGCTCCAAAGCCTGTGTTGAATCAAATACTCTTCCTAGAGCTCTGTTTCCTGCTGATGATACTCTTGTTTCACACTCCTGTTCCTGCTGAGTGAGTTTTGCATTTTTATAAGGTCTGATTATAAAATGAGTGACCTTAAATCCATTGCTACCAAGGGATTTCTGCTAATGGGTTTAGTCTAAATTATCGTAGCAGTACGATAAATATGTCCACTCAACCATGTGTTTATACCTTTCTCTATTTCATTTTACATCTTATTGATAAAATTGAATTAAATTGTCAAGATTCACAGTAAATGATCTGGCATTCAGGATTCTCTAGTCCTAAATGTTAATACCCCAAATTTCAGAGGCATACTGTTTTCTGACCAAGTGACAACAGGTTTAAAAACATGAAGCATTTCAGAAAATGTGGAATTATTTTTCCCTAAAGGGTTCAGATAAATTAACTTAATGCTTTTTATTGTTGACATGTCTTCTTAAATCTGCTTCTCATTTCTACAGAAGGTGTCACATATCAAGGTGATATAGTCGTTGAGATGCTAACTGTACAATAATTCAGAGTCTGAGGAAAACACTTAAAGTAGTAAAGGGTGCACTATGAATTAGGCGAGGTTTAAGGTTTCAGATAGTGTTTTGAATGGCAGACACGTATACCAATTCAGTTAGTGTTTTGAACAGTAGACACATATACCATTTTTTTTTTTCACGGATGGCTAATGGTAACACTATTCTTTCCTTTATTTGTTTTCAATAGTATATTGCTTTTCGCAGGTACTTCTTTCAGTTTAATGGTGGAGAAACACCAAAGTCCTACTAGATTATTACCAAGACAACCCTTTTGAAAAATGGACAGAATATCCTAAGGCCATCATCCTTTCCTTTTGTCTCAGTAGGTAAAATCTCATATTGCACACTACAAACTGAATGGTCTTCCTAGCTGTCTGAAATTAAAATCTTAAAATTATTAATTTTATACAATCTATATTTTATTCTCATTTTCAGTTGCCTTCAACAAAACCCCTTCTATCGCATTGCAGAATATTTCCCAGGTTCCCATTCCTTCATGCTCTTGAACATGATACAACTTGAGTTTTATTTATTTATTTATTTTTTAACCTGGTGAATTCCCCTGAACATGCCTAAAGACTTGGGTCAAGCGTATCCTGTCATATAAACAAAGCTCTGATATTTTTATATAACATTTATATTTGCTGAAACCATTGCGTTGTTTTCATGTGTTTCCAGTCTTTTATTTCTTCTGTACCCTGTACTGCCACCTTCATCATAAATATAAATTGTGCATGCCTGTGAGTAACCACTTCTCAGATCTCCTTATCATTCCACTGGCACATTTACCTGACCGTATACCAATACCAAATCTTTATGACAAGTACTTTCATCTAGTAGAATAAAGTTTCCAACTTTTTGTTCTTCCTGATTTCTGTAGCTCTTCTTAGGTGCCCTTTTGCATTTCTATATATGTTTCATTCATTCTTTCGTTCATTCATTAAAAAATCATGTTTGATGTGAGGGTTAGATAAAAAATAGAACACAAGATTCTTTAAAGCAGTGATTGCCAAATACTAGTAGACGTTACAATTAGCTGGAGTGTTTTTGAAAGGCAACTTTCAAAAACTTTTGAAAAGTTTTTGAAACTTTTTCAGTGATTCTCATTTCTGATTTACTGATGAAGAACTTTTTGAGGAGGAATTTTATTTTTCTTCTTCAGTTAAAATCATTAAAAGGTATTTTAGGTAAGGTAATGTGGTAATGGGTTTGATTTTTTTTAATTATTTAAATTCAATTAATTAACATACAGTGCATTACTCTCAGAGGTATCAGAGGTAGAGTTCAGTCATTCATCAGTTGTATAAAACACCCAGTGCTCTGTATGTGTTTTAGAAATAGTGTTTCAATTATCCTATCCTATATATTCAGATTTTCTTTGGGGTTATATTGAATCTCTACAGGAAGTTGAAGTCAACTGATGTCTTTGCAGTATTGCACCTTTCAAATCTTTAATGTAGAAAATCTGTCCTTTATTTGGATACTCCATTATTCTTACTAAATATTTCTACTTATGAATTGAATTTTTTTCTGTTTCTAGCAATTTTCTTGCTTTAAAGTCTCATGTTGAGATAGCTACATCAACTTTTATTTCGTGCGGGTATGGTTCAACTTTTCAATCATTTTTCAATGAAATTTTCAGTATTCCTATTTTAAAATCTGTTTTTTTAATAACCAGAAGGTTTTTTAATGTAGTATGAAAATTTTGTTTTCAACTTAGTCCTTAGCACTTATGTTTGATTTGTGCCTTTGATATATTTACATTTAAACCTACCATTTTGGTATTTTATCTCTATTATTCCTTTGTGCTTTATACACCCTTCTTTCTTTTGATTATTTTATTATTCCATTTTACCTAGTTTCTTTGATTAGTGGTTATTTAGTGAATACCATGTGTTTACTTTATTTACTGAAATACAATATAAATTAGTAATTTTAATACTTCTCTACCATTTCAAAAATATTAGAACATTTTTACTTAGTCACCTTTCTTCGACTGAAGTACTACACTTTTTTTTTATTGTGATAAAAAACATAATTAAACTTACCATTATAACCCTTTTTAAGTGTAGAGTTTTATAGTGATCATATTGGTGTGTGCTATAGATGTCTAAAACATTTTTATTCTGTACCACTGAAACCTTACACACACAAAAAAGCAACTTTCCACCATCCTCCTACCAGTGCTTGGCAACTATTTTACTACTTTCTGTTTCTGTGATTTTGATTATGTTAGATGTTTCATATGAGTGTAATCGTGCAGTGTATTTCTTTTTGCAGCTGGATTATTTAACATTGCTTGCTCTCTGGGTATACATACATATCCAGAAGTGAGACCACTGAATAATAAGGTAATTCTATTTTTAATTTTTTTTATTCTTTTCCATAGTGCTGGTAACTATTTGACATTCCCACCAAAAGCACGCAGTGCTCCTTCTTCCTTGCTTCCTCATCAACACTATATTTTCTGTTCTTTTGATACTGGCCATTCCGAGACTATGAGGTGATCTCACCGGTCTTGATTTTTATTTTCTTACAATTAGTGCTCTTAAGTACTTTCGTGTGGCCATATGGGCTATTTGCGTATCCTTGGAAAAATGTTCATTCAAGTCATCTGCCCATCTTCTAGTTGCATTATTTGCAACTACTGTTGTTGAATTGCAGAAATTCTTTTTATCTGCTGGATATTAACCCCTTATCAGATATGTGATATGCAGTTATACTCTCCCATTTTATAGATTGCTTTTTCACTCTTTTGACTGTTTCCTCTGATGCACAGAGTTTTTAAGTTTGACAGAGTCCCATTTGTCTATTTTTGCTTTTGGTGCCTATGATTTTGGTATCCTACTTGAGAAGTCATTGCCACATCTAATGCCCTGAAGCTTTTCTCTTCTGTTTTCTTTAATGAATTTAATAATTTTCATCTTACATTTAAGTCTTTAATCCATACTTAATTAATTTTGGCACATGGTGTAAGGAAGCATGCCAGCTTCATTCTTTCACATGTGAATGTCCAGTTTTCTCAATATTATTTTCTTGAAGACTCTATTTGTTTCCCATTGTAGTAGTCATAACACCCTTGCCAGAAATCATTTTGCCATAAATGGATGTATTTGTGGGCTCTCTACTCTGTTCCGCTGGTATGTTTCTGTATCCTTATGCCAGTACCAACGCACTACTTTTGACATATTTTATTCTATGTTTTATATCCACAATACGTTGTTGTTTTAATTATTATGTTGGTTTTCATTGTCGTTTTATGTAACCAATGTTTATTAAGATGTACCCTCATATGTTTTTTCTTGCTGCTCATGTCTTCCTCTCACATCTAGGGTTCTATCTGATTTGTTTTCCTTGTACCTAAGAAATCCTGTTTGTTATTTCCTTTAACATCAGTCTGCTAGGGCACCTGGGTGGCTCAGGTGTTAAACATCTGCCTTTGGCTCAGGTCATAATCCCAGGGTCCTAAAATCGAGTCCTACATTAGGATCCCTGCTAGGTGGGGAAGTCTGTTTTTCCCTCTCCCAATCTCCTGCTTGTGTTCCTGCCCTCGTTGTCTCTCTCTCCATCAAATAAATAAATAAAATCTTTCAAAAAAAATAGATCTGCTAAAGAAAAATTAACTGTTTTTGTTTTAAAATACCTTCTTTTTAATCATATTTTCTCAACATTTCAATTCTATATTAACAGTTATTTCTTTCAGCATTCTGAATTTTTCATTAACTCATCTGGGTTCCATTATTTCTGCATAGAAATCAGATGTCAGCCTTATCATTGGCCCTGGTTATACCATTTTTTTCTTATACAATATGTGATTTATATTTGCCAATCTTAATAATTTGTTTTCTCTTTTTCTTCCCCTGTGGCTCAAATGATATGCCAAGATGGTCTTTTTTTCCCCTTTTATTAGTCATCTGCTTGAGGTTTATAGTAAATTCTGACAGTGTAGCTTGAAAATTTCAGCTACCCTTTCATACATATATATGTATTATTTCTTTTCTACTCTCTCGCAACTTGCATTATGATAATACAATGGCAGATATGTTAGCATTAATTGTGACGTCTTTCCTTTTGCATGTAAAACTTCACTGCAGATACTCTCTTCTAACCTGTTTTCCAGTTCACTTATTACTGATTTAGTTGTATTTAATCTGTTGTTCCATATGTCTTTTTTTCTATTTGCTTATTGTATTTTTAATTTGCAAAATTGTATGATTATTGTAATATGCAGTTATTGCTCCAAAAAATCCCTGACCATTCCTTGAACCTAACAGTTAGAAATAAAATTATTATTATTATTTTAAGATTTTATTTATTTATTTGACAGAGAGAGAGAGAGAGACAGCAAGAGAGGGAACATAAGCAGGGGGAATGGGAGAGGGAGAAGCAAGCTTCCCGCTGAGCAGGGATCCCGATGCAGGGCTCAATCCCAGGACCCCCAGGGATCATGACCTGAGTGGAAGGCAGATGCTTAACATCTGAGCCACCTAGGTGCCCCAGAAATAAAATTATTTTAGAATCCATGTCTAATGATTGTATTATCTGCTCTTCCACTTGTATCTTTTGTTCGATTTTTGCTTTTTAAAAAATTATATATTTTCATCACACAATTATGCTTATTTTTAACAATTGCCCAATATGCAACATGATATATCAGGAAGATACTTGAGAGTTTGAGTCACTTCCCTCCAACAATGGTTCACTTTTTTTCTGGACAGAGAGCTGTGCTAGAGTTGGTTCACTTTAAATCAATAAATGACTGAGTGAATTTAAGCGGGGTTTCATCTCTTGCTGAATTGGAGTATTTATTTACAATGCATCTTGCTACCAGGCTGTGCCCCTGTGAGGTCTTAACTAAAATCATGAGCACTTGCCAGTTCCTCCTTTTTCTGGCACCCTGTAACCTTTTTTTTTTTTTTTCTCTTTTCTTAATCTCCCCAGCCCATGAGACTGCTTAAAGGAAATTCAACCTCTCCAAAAACAATTTTGAAATATATAGTACTATGGAGGGTAGAAAATACAATTTCTGAGCTCCTCACTCTTGGTATAACTTTACTCCTGGACCTGAGCCATTCAAATTCTTTCAACCTTGGGATCCTTCCAATATCATTTCAAAAAGTGCACACACACACACACACACACACACACAACTCACACAACTCATTCAGCTTAGCCTGTTGTCCTTGGTGAGAGGGTTTGTAAAACACAAAGTCCAACATTGTCAGAAGTGAAATTTTATTCAAGGTCTTAATGTGGTACTCCACTGTTTTCTTGTTAACTTTCACTGAGGATTAGTGGGGTTTGTTTGTCTGTTTGTTTGTTTGTTTGTTTGTTTTAACTAACTTACATTTTACTTACTGTATTGTTAGCCCATCTTCAATGAAGAC
The DNA here is from genome assembly GCF_963455335.1 of Martes martes. NCBI lineage: Eukaryota > Metazoa > Chordata > Mammalia > Carnivora > Mustelidae > Martes > Martes martes. The sequence continues at coordinate 19,987,723 of NC_137890.1, forward strand.
TGTTTTCAGGGAGAATATTTAATGTGGCATGGTTTTGAAGATTCGGAGTATTTTTTTCCTGCCGGGCTTTCCAAGTGTTTAATCAATTTCAACTAGATTTTTATGTTTATTTATGGCTTGTGGATTCCCATCCACTCTGAACAGTTGAAATAGTTAATAGTTAAACGAAGCTTTGCCTTAAGGTTTTGATTTCTCTCAGAAGGTTTTACCCATCAAAAGCACAAAACGGAGACTGTGCTCCGTGCCCTTTCTCTGAGATGGTGACAGTTCTATAATCTTTCTAAACTGAGGATAGAGATCTTTGAGTTTCTCAGTTCTCTCAAGGGTGTAAGTTTCTACTACCCATTGAAACTGTAATATATTGTATTAGAGCAGTGTTGGGAGATGTACTATGAGTTCATATAACCTGAACTTGATTAGACTTAATAGTTTTGGCTTTGACGGGCTGTTCCCTGATCCATGGCAGCTGTCCAGACTCCACCACCTGTGAAATTAAAACTTAGAGAACTCTTGCATCAGGAGGCTATTTTGTAATTCTATGCAATGAGCCACTATTGCTATAATAACAAGGAAAAAAAAAAAGATCGTTTTAGATCTTTTAAAATGTTAATTATGGTGCTAAAATGCAACATCTTGGGAGGAGGAGCTATTATCTATGGAAACCTTTTCTTTTTCTCTTTGAATGTAACATTAAGTCTCCTTTGTTCTTTGCTTATTTTGAAAGGTTCAGTCTTGTCACCTCTCAATATTTGGCAGACATATTTAGACATTTCAGAGTCTATTTCATATTTTCAATATTTGAAATGTCGATTTTTCTTTCCATTCATTTTATCTCCTAGTAATCTTTTCCTGAGTGGGATATGTGCTTGGTATGAGCAGAAGTGTGATGGTAGCCAATGTTTTCGCCAAACAGAACTCCAGGTTTAAAAAAGAGAAACAAACAGACAAAAAAGCAAAAGCAACCCCCTAAGCAATATTGATGTGAATGCAGTGCCACTCGACTTTTATCTGTGTGTTTTTCGACCCCAGTAAGATCTCAAGGTTTGCTTCGCTCAGAGGGGCTGGTACTGGTGCTTCTCAAGTTTCTTTGTCAGGGACCCAGTGAAAAATAATGTATTCTTTTTCCAGTGCACATCCAAATAACCTCACCTCCTCCTAGCTTTTGAAATACTGCAAACACAACACACATCGTTTACTGCCACTCCTGCTCCATGTGGGAAGGGCTCTTTCCTCTGAATTAATATGCTAGTCACTCAGTCCTAGATGAGGAACGTGATCAAAGGGACGTGTCACTGGAAGAGAAAACTCAATACTTTCCACTTGTTCAAAAGCTGTACGTTCCGGTTCTGTCAGGTCTGAGGTGAGCTTGGTCTCGTTCCAAAAATGTTCCCTTATCCCCAATAAAATCAGCTCCTCCTTGCTTCACTTTGCTTAACAGGCCGATAAATACATTTGTGAATTGTGGTCTTGACTAAGATTTAATTGACTGAGACCACGGCTGCAAACATTAAAAAGCATTTCTTCCAGATGGATTATCCTTGAGGTACATGCCACACTTTTTGCGCATTGAGGATATCACCACTAGAGGACCTTGTACACGAACTGTTCTCTTTCCACATAGGGACGGAAATTATGAACTGTAATTATACTTCCACTTGTATTGCCCTGAATGAACTTGCCTCCTTTGTAAAGATACTTTTTTCTATGGGCGCCTGGGTGGCTCGGTGGGTTAAGGCCTCTGCCTTTGGCTCAGGTCATGATCCCAGGGTCCTGGGATTGAGCACCGCATCCGGCTTGCTGCTCAGTGGGGAGCCTGCTTCCTCCTCTCTCTCTCTCTCTCTCTCTCTCTCTCTGCCTGCCTCTCCCCCTACTTGAGATCTCTGTCTATCAAATAAATAAATAAAATCTTTAAAAAAAGGATACTTTTTTCTGCAACATGCAATCAAATGTTAGATATGGAACACATGTAAACAAATTTAAACCAAGATCAGAACTCCTGAATACTTAGCCACATAGCACCCAAGAAAATGGAGAGAAATGGTTAATGCTCTCCGATTTGAAATAATACAAATGCAATTTAAAATAATGTACAATTCCAAATGTAAAACTCGGGTGCCTGGGTGGCTCAGTCAGTCATGGTAGAACTGACTGAACTGCCTTCAGTTCTGGTCAAGATCCCAGGATTCTGGGATGGATTGAGCCCCACATCCAGCTCCCTCATCAGCCAGGAGTCTGCTTCTCCTTCTCTCCCTACCCCTCTTCCTGCTCATGCTTGCTCTTTCTCTCTTAAATAAATAAACAAAAATCTTTAAAAAATGTAGAACTTAATACATTTAGAGTTTCTAAAATTTGGAACTTAGAGAATCCAAATTTTAGAAACAAAAAACTGACTTGTTATTAACATTATTTGTTCCTTTATATTAAGCATGCAATATTAATTATATGTCCTGAAAATAACACATATTTTCTGTGTTTATTTTAAATTTACCTGTTTTTCTTTCCTAGGCAACTGGAATGTGTTAGTTACACTCATACATGAGGATATAATCTGTGTGGAGATAAATGAATATTCATTTGAAAAACATTCAGTAGGGCTGACTTATGGCAATTTAAGATGTTTTCCTCCCGTTCTTAGCTCTCTTTTCATTTGCATATCATGATATTACAGACCACACAGATCCTAGATAGGCTTATTAAAATGCTGAAAGCCCAGATAATATTAGCAATTTGTTCTTGGTAACCAGTTTCTCATACTTTGCTGATTTCCATTGACCATACACCGGCCAGTACATGTTGCACATTAATTCCTGTATGTACAGATTGAATACCTACTTAGCAGAAATAAGCTTGCACTTGCTGAGAATAGTTGCTTCATTTACACTGTACGGTTTGGTCTGTTTGGTGGAAGGTGCATCATTTAATTTCCCTGTAAAAAGTAACTTGTGAAACCCTGTTTATGGGCACCATCCACGTAAATCGTTCAAATGATATATGGGTTGTATCCGGGAGCGCTTTCTGGCAATCTGCCTGAACTCAGAACCATTACCCTAACACTATCTTCCAGGTAAGATGGTCTTCAGGTAAGATGACTCAATGACTCCATATTATTAATCCAACAATTCCACAAATCTGTATTTGATTTCTTGCTTCATGAGCCCAGCTGGTTGTTAGAAGTTGAAACAAGTCATCTTGCCTAAATAAACAGCAGTCCTGACACTCTGTTTTATTATATTTACCCTTGAATCCCACTATATCTTATAAATTGAAGGCTGGTTTACACCGGGGGAGAGGAAATGAAGTGCAAGATCACTTGGTCCAGGAAAAGCATTTCTAAGCAAAGCCTGAAGGTAATGTTACCCACTATACTTTGCAAAATGCTGGGTTTATCTAGCTATTTATTACAGGATTGACAATGAATTAAATGTTGCTACTTAGCCACATAGCACCCAAGAAAATGGAGAGAAATGGACACTATATACATCGAAAAAAAAAAAAAAATAGATCTCTGGGTGGAGACACTAGGGTGAGGAATGAGATGAGACATATTGAAGAAAGGACACTTAAATAAAAAGGAGCCAGGACTTAAGAATTCTGAAAATTCCAAACCCTCCAGAAAGGAAAAAAAAAAAAAAAAGCTAAAATTAATGAATGGTTTAAGAGCAAAAATCAAATCCAGAATACTACCAGAAGAATGTGGCCTAAAGGGAAACTGAGTGTGACTATAAAATCATTTTAAAATTTGTCAGAATGCTGTCAGGTGGTATCTCAGAACAGTATTCTGCTACATAAAACAGTGTGCCTTTAAGGCCATCAAGGGTGTGCCTCACCATTCTCCTCAAAGCACCCCTTTGAGAAAGTTTTATCTGGAGGAGATTTGTGGGTGTGGCTTTGGTGTAATGGAGGGGATCCCAAGAAGATTTTCAGAAAAGTCATAAAGTTCTTCAAAGTGCTTTATATGGCAGAAATAATCCCAGATTGTGCTGAGAAATAACTGTAGAATGAGGAGAAGTCTTTGAACTCCCATGATTCTACATGCAGAAAGCTGGCCTGATCCTTTAAGGTGATAGGTACAATCAAGAGGGACTGTGCTCGATTTGCTAGAGGGACAGCACAGGAGGCATATTCACACTTGGATCTGAACCAGAAGACAAGATTCTGAACTTTGAGCTAATGCTGTAATGAGAAGAGATTTTGAGGGACCTGAAGTAGAGGGGTGTATAGTTTGCATGTGGGAGGAATGTGGGTCACTGGGGACCAGGAAGAGGACAATGGTTAGGTGGCCTCTCTCTCTCTCTCTCTTTTTTTTTTTTTTTTTAAGATTTTACTAATTTATTTGACAGAGAGAGAGCACAAGTAGGCAGAGAGGCAGGCAGAGGGTGGGGGTGGTAAACAGACTCCCTACTGAGCAGAGAGCCCCTGATGCAGGGCTCTATCGCAGGACCCTGAGATCATGACCTGAGCCCAAGGCAGAGTTTTAACCCACTGAGCTACCCAGACGCCCAGGTTAGGTGGCTTCTAATATGATCCCAGTGATCCTTGAGTCTTGGTGTTCCTGCCATTATCTCACCTCGTCTTCTAGAAAGTGAACTGAGTTTTTTTACTTGTTTCTATCCAAAAGATAAAAACAGGAAAGATGGGTCTCACTCTCGTGATTAGATTATCAAAGACTGTGACTTTCGTCTTGGGCACTCTCTTGTTTTATCTTGAATTACCCATGTAGTACGTTCATTCCCATGGAGAGGCCACCATTGTGAATTGTGGTGACATTGTGGTGAATGTCTGAGGCCTGACAATAATCATGTGAGTAAGCTTGGCAATAAATCCCATCACCTTCCCCCAGTTAAATCTTTTGATGAGGCTGCACACAGCCCTGGGTGACAGCTTGAGTGCAGCCCCATGAGACACATTGATCCAGAAGCAACCAGCTATGCCTCCCCGGAGTCCTGACCCATAGGAACTGTGAGAATACAAGTGTTTGCACACACACCCCCCCACACACACAGACACACACTTTGAGAGGCACATGCATTTGAAGAATAGACCCTGAGTCTGAGTTACCAGTATTTGTAATTAATTGGATCCTCTCATCTTCATTTTTTTAATACTGTATACACTTCATATGTCGCATAAAAATGATTAGTGAAGAACAAACAAAACAAATGAAAAAAAAAAAAAAAAAGACTCCATAGGGGTGCTTGGGTGGCACTGTGGGCTAAGTAGCCAGGTCTTGGTTTTGCCTCAGGAGGTGTTCTGATGGTTGTGAGATCAAATCCCACCTTGGCTCCAGCTGAGAACGGAGTCTACTTGAAATTCTCTCTCAATCTCTCTCTCTCTCTCTGCCCCTCCTGCTACCGTGCTCGCACTCTCGCTCTCTCTCTCTACAATAAAATAAATAAGTCATTAAAAAACAAAGGTTCCACAGCTGTCCATAAGATAGTTCTCAAGCATTTTAAATGTGACTAATACGGATTGAAATGGGTTGTATGTATAAAGGACACACCACATTTTGAAGACTTAGTACCAAAATGCCAATGTTAACTATCTAGTTAGTAATTTATTGTATGTATTTTATGTCAAATCAATATTTTGCATATACTGGACCGTGTAAAATGTAGTATGAGAATTAATTTTACATGTTTAATTTTGCTTTTGAAAAATGTGTTCAGCATAGTACTTATAATTAAAAATGTAGCTTATATTATATTTCTATTGGATTACACTGGTCTAGATTATAAAGGTCCATGAGGTTTAAAAAAGAGAGAATGAAAATGATGATTTAGAAGTAAAGGGTTGATCTTTATTCAGACCAGGTAAGAAAGAAAGGATTAAGACTCTGGCCAAGAGAGGTTGATACAGTATTCTGGGTACTAATTCATCCTGGCAATACATTAACACTCAGATTCTTGGGTCCCATTCTAACCCTATCAAATCTGTTTATATAAACTCCTCCTTGTATTCAAATGATTTCATTGAGGAGCAAGTTTTAATAATTACCAGTGTTCCAAATCTAATACTTTGGGAACGGAGGCTCTACTAGGTGCAGCTCTGATAGCTTAAAGAAAAAGATTTTGTTTATTACATGATTGAAAATATTTCTTAAAAGTAACCAAACCAGGGATGCCTGGGTGGCTCAGTGGGTTAAAACACTGCCTTTGGCTCAGGTCATGATCTCAGGGTCCTGGGATCGAGCCCCACATCGGGCTCTCTGCTCAGCAGGGAACCTGCTTCCTCCCTCTCTCTCTGCCTGCCTCTCTGCCTACTTGAGATCTCTGTCAGTCAAAAAAATAAATAAAATCTTTAAAAAAATAAAAAATAAATAAAAAATAAAAAAAGTAACCAAACCAAAAAGGAAACAAATAAATTTAGACTCCTTATTCTAATTATTCCACCTATGGTGCTCATCATTTAATAGATAAGTACACTGGATAAATTGTCAGTAAGATAAGATACTTCCGTTCTTTTTTTTCACATAACAGTCATGGCTACACTTTCTCAATTTTTGATTAATAACATCTGTTCTTATACTCTAAAATCATACAGTCAAGGGAACTTGGCCTACAGTGAACTACATTAACTCTGATTCCTAATTTGTAATGTAAGATATTTTCATTCATTTTTTTGTTTGTTTAAATCATATGAAATAATAATAATAATAATAATCTAGAAATATTGCTTCAAAAGAAAAAATATTGCTAGAATGAATAAAGCAAGGTCATTCATAATAAGGCTTAGTCATCAGTCTATTTATTGTTGCACCATAATTATCATTGTGTTGCGTCCGTGTGTATGTGTGTGCAGGTGTGCTGTGTGTGTTCTTGCATGAGAGATAAAAAAGTGTTGTCTTGGGCGCCTGGGTGGCTCAGTGGGTTAAGCCTCTGCCTTCGGCTCAGGTCATGATCTCGGGGTCCTGGGATCGAGTCCCGCATCGGGCTCTCTGCTTGGCAGGGAGCCTGCTTCCTCCTCTCTCTCTGCCTGCTTCTCTGCCTACCTGTGATCTCTATCAAATAAATAAATAAAATCTTTAAAAAAAAAAAAAAAAAAAAAAAAAAGTGTTGTCTTAGGTTGGGTGCTCCACAAGCAGGTCTTAAATAAGAATTTGTACTCGAGCTAGCTCTGAAGGAAGCGATCGAGTCAAGACTGATAAAGAAGTCAAGGAAACAGAGCAGAACAGGGGAAATAGCTGAGCAAAATTATGACTTGGCAAAGTCCCAACACAGGTACCTCCTGCTCCCTGTACTTGCCAACACAGCAGTTAAATAGCTCAAGGGCAGTCCTCAGAAGAGAGTCACAGATAGATAATTAGTAGCGAAGTACTTAGAAATCACAGGATGGGTACATAAAAAGAGTAAGAAAGATTGATTTGGATGTAGGTGGAAAACTGATCTACACACTTCACTCAGTAGATAACCGTGCTCTTTTCCCTCACTTAAACTTGCATTTAACTATTCACTCACTGTTCATGCCACTCTTCTTAGTGATGCAGCATCTTTCATTATTCAAATATAGATAAAAAAATTTAAATACAAATATCCTTAAAGAAAGAAAAGAAATCCACTAATGTATTTATTCAAATGTGCCTTCAACCGTATTCTTTTAGACTTTTTCTTTGCAGACATAAAAGATAGAGACAGAAAGAGAAGCATTAAAGGATTATCACATCCAAGAGTCCTGATGTCTTCATAATTCTTCTGGAGTCTTCTTGGTTTGAATTACTATCAATTGTGGACATAGAAGTATTTTATTTGTGTTGTTTATTGTCCTTGCTTTTGCATACAACAATAGGCAATTAACACACACTTGGTACTGAAATTCTTTGCTTACAAGAAATTCAGAGGAAGTTTAAATGCAAACATAAATGGCCATGTTATCCATAAATAAGGTCCGTAATTATAGTAACTAAAAGGTAGATTATGTTCTTAAATTATCTTTGCAATCCAGATGTTAAATTCAGTAAAATGTCTTCATTTATTGCTTTGTTATAGCCTGTCAAAGAACATCAGTAAATTAATTAATTGAGCAGAATTATAGGTTATGTACAAATTCTAGAAAATTCAGTAAACCCATTTCTAAATAGTATTTTGGTTACGCATTTAAATAATATATTCAGTACGTTTCTTCCCAACTTCTTGACACCTTTTCACTGGAAGGACTTCTTAAATATAAAATAATAGGCTCCACTGATATTATGAAAAAAATGAAATAATTATTTCATTGTGCTCAGAATTTGTGTACTTTGTGTATTTGGATTTAGTAGAAATGAATTTGTGGTTTGGTAAGTGAAATCATTCAAATTGTAGGATTAGAGAAAAATCATAGAGAATGTTCTAATTAAACACATTTTGGTTGATATAAACTGAAACTCACTCAAGTTCGTTCAGATAAATGAAGAATCAATGTATAGAAAAGCTAATTTCATGGACTTCAAAGTGCAAGTCTCAGTGAGAAGAAAGTCAAAAAGGTAGAAACCGAGTGTCTACATGATCTCTCTTAATTTTCTCTTCACCAATCTTGCATATTGCTCAATATTATCTCTTGTTCTGTCTTTACATAATCAAGGTTTATCTCAACCAGTCACTACCTATCACCAGCAGCTTATGTGTCAATGTAGATATTGAAGAATGAGATACATTGTATTTTGACGACCCTGAATACCTACCTTTAGATTCTGATTCGGTGCCCATCATTTACTGTATCAGGTGGGCTGGAGACAGAGATTTGGTTGTCTCACCCTACTGATACTTGAATAATTTTTTCCCTTCTATGTATAAAAAGTGAAAGATTGCCTTTTGTGTGTGATCATATAAAGCTACAGATCATACAAAGCTACATTTCTGAGCCAGAGAGAACTGAAAAACACATCTAGTTATTGTATGCAAAGTAACATTGAGAAAGACAACTCTTTCTTTTGTAAAGGCCCGATTGCAATTCTCCCTAATGAGCTATTTTATATTTCAATTTTTAAATAATTTGGGAAATAGAGAATGATAGAGTTCTTTTTTTAAAGTTACAATTTTTTTTTGTTTTAAAGAATGTATTATAAGAATTCTAATTTCTTTTTTCACCTCTCCATATCTCTTCAATTCCATCTAAGAGGTAACCCTGTTAACAGTTGAGTGAATATCTTTCCAGAGAGTTGTTTATGTTTATGCGCACACACACACACACACACCTATGCACACACTGTTTAATATCAGATTATACTCTATGTATTTTATGAAATATGAAATGTACATAATACTATATTATTCTTTTCAATGCTGCTGAGTAAGACATCACATGGATATAAAATATTTTATTTAGCCTATACTCTAGTTAGATATATTTTGTTTATTTTGCCACCTATTTATGGAATAGAGACATGAAATGTTATATTTTTGCATACGTATTTATCCCCTAAAATGATTATTTTTTATGCTAGTTTCCTGAAAGTAGAAGAGCAGGATTATGGATAATTCACACTTTTAATATTATTAGGTAAAGTCAATCTAAATGTTCAGATTTATGCCCCAACCAACAGTAAACACTGATTAGTGACAAATCTTTCATATTTTCACCAAAAGTAGAAATTACAAATCTCATGTTTTACATTCATTAGAGGAAAAAATGACATTTTTTTGAATTTATTTCCTTCCAGTAGAGAAGTTGATTATAATTTGAAGGAGTTGTTTTTTTTTTTTTTTTTTTATCTTATAAACTTTACTAATGCCTGTACCTGTTTTTTCACTGGATTATTTGCCTTCTAGTTATTGACGTGGAGATGCTTTTGTCTCTTAAAAGTAGTGAGAAAACTCTGAGTCCATCATTTGTACTTTTAATGTTATTTATGGTTATTTCTGTATATAGTCAATTTAGGAATGATTTTCAGATATAATTAGTATAATTTTGATAATAACTGCACAGTTACTTATTATTTTGATAGAAAGATATTCTTGCATTTTTATTTTCTAGAATAATTTTCATAATTTAGTAATTATCAGTGCTTTTGAGGTTACATATAAAACCATTGAATTTTGCTGTTATTTTAGTGTTCGATTTTTGGTAACCTTTATATTTTTTTTCCTGTTGAGTCACCTTCAGTACATTCAATTTTTTAATGCCTCCATTTCATCTAGAATTTCAAATTTTGAGGTCTAAAATTATACATCTCATTACAAATCATCCCACTCTGCAAAATTATCAAAGCTATCCAAAAGTGCACAATGAAGCAACAGGATTTATGGGGGAAATGGTTCTGGGGCACAACAGTCAAAATTTCTTCAGGGAAACAAACAAACAAACAAGATAAGAAACTAATAAAAAGGTGTAGCACAGTTTTAGACATGTTTTTTTGTTAAGAAATACATAAATAGGATACGCCGATGTATGTGGTATCTTTCCTTGCATGAAAACTGAAGTTTGCTTATAGAAATAGGCTCTGTGGGCACCTGCGTGGCTCAGTTGGATAAGCATCTGCCTTTGGCTCAGCTTATGATCTCAGGGTCCTGGGATCAAGCCCCACATTGGGCTCCCTGCTTAGCAGAAAGCTTGCTTATCCCTCTTCCACTCCCCCTGCTTATGCTCTTTCCCTGTGTCTGTGTGTCAAATAAATAAATAAATAAATCTTTAAAAAAAATAGGCTCTGAAAACTTGTATCTTGCGAGTGAGGGTCAAGAGGTGGAAGTAGGGTTATCTGTCATTCAGACAAAGTTATAAGTTGTAACAGCACACGTGGATGGATCTGAGTCAAAACACACACTGAACTGAGGTACCTGGTAGACATTTATGGTGTGTGCTTGTGTGTGCATTTTGCACATTCTTATTCCTTTCCATTCAATCAGGTGCAGTTTGTTGCATTTATTTAATGTTCTGCAGATGAAATCATGCATTAACAAACACAATGCATTATTCTCAAATTGTTCCCTAATATATCAGCTTCCTTGGAATAAATTTACATTCTCAAAAGAATCATTATACTAGAACTGGCCATATATATATATATATATATATATACTTTTTTTTTTTCTGTGATCAGTATATAGGACACATAAAGGCATATAAAGACATATCTGTGTTACCTTTCTTCTTGTTGTTGTGAAAACATGAAAAATTTCAGCCAAAGGAAGATTTGGGAGTAAGGATATGTAATAGAAATGTTCACTGCTCGGTGGCCCATGAAGGCCAGTCATTGTGAAACAATGGAAATGAACATGCAGGGATTAAATAACCATGAGATTTTTTATGCTAAAGGCATGAATTCAGAACAAATCCAATAGGACACAGCTAATATTTCGATAGGAAGCTTCTGCCATTAGTGTTTCGAGTTCACTTGTCATGAATCTAAAACAATTGACAAGTTTAGCAATCCAGAAAAATTATTTTCTGCCTCTCCCTCTTCCTGGATAACACTAAATTGTGTACTGATTTACACCTGGAATGAACCAAAGTGTTCTGCATTAAGATATGTATTACAGTTTTTAAAGTATTAATTTTATTTAGGAAAGACTACCACACAAGGGGATAGGAGTACATATACTTTTTAGTTTTCAAGATATGCTTGTGTTTCTTACCAAAATTGTTGTTGGTATTGATGAGAACTTATAGTAGTCTTGTGCTGTTGGAAAGTGAAACAACTGGGACGCCTGGGTGGCTCAGTTGGTTAAGCGGCTGCCTTCGGCTCAGGTCATGATCCCAGTGTCCTGGGATCGAGTCCCACATTGGGCTCCTTGCTCAGCAGGGAGCCTGCTTCTCCCTCTGCCTTGCCTGCCTCTCTGTCTGCCTGTGCTTACTCTCTCTGACAAATAAATAAATAAAATCTTAAAAAAAAAAAAAAAAAGAAAGTGAAACAACTGATAATTTTGGAGCTGGAGTAGTTCAGCCTTAAATATGATGAAAGATATTTTGGTGGGGAAAAAGTCTGTAACCCACCCAACAAGGAACGAAACTAACCTTCAAACAAAATAATTACTAAAAGTTACCAATTTAGGGATGAACTGACAAATGACTGAAACTTGGACCTTTAGAGGGAACTGAATTATAAACTACTTTCAGCCATTTGGGGAAACATCTCCAGCTTGATTGCAATTAGGATCTTTTTATAACTTTTTATAACATTTTCAAGTTTTTGGCTTGCCCTTTATGAAGTTATGATGCCTGAATTTAATTCTACCAATGGAAAAAGCAGGTGTCAGCATATTTATTAGAAACATTCAAGTTAAGTTTTATTGTAATTGAGGGCAGATTGATGCAGTTCACTGAATTTGCTTTGTATTTTTCATTCTCATTTTGAGTACCTAGAGGTTATTGTTACCGAGCTTTACGCTCTTCAACTTCACTGAGAACCAAACAATTTCTATTTTCCATAGCCTTTTATGATCTCTTTTCCATCTCAGTCTGATGGGATGTAAAAATGCATCCTGAATTTTTTTTTAGGTCAAAGCCCAATGGATTATACACATAAAATAAAATATAACTGAAATGCTAGTTAATGAGGTTTTTTACTTTTATATTTTTCTTCTTCTAATGTCAAAGACACAATAAGTGGTATTTTTTTCCCCAGCTTTTTTGAGATATGACAAATTACACTGTGTAAATTTAAGGTGTACAAGGTATTAATTTGATGTATGTGTATTTTGTGAAATGATTACCACAAATCAATTTAATTAACACATCCACCACCTCACATAGTTACCAATTCTGTGTGTGTGATGAGAACATTTAAGATATACTCTCTTGGGGTGCCTGTGTGGCTCAGTTTATTAAGCATCCAACTTTTGATTTTGGCTCAGGTCTTGATCTCAGGGCTGTGAGATCAAGCTCCAAGTGGGGCTCCGCACCAGACATGGAGTCTGCTTAAGATTCCTTATCTCCCTCTACTCTTCCTGCTCTAAAAAAAAAAAAAAAAAAAAAAAAAAAAAACAACAACAACAAAAAAAACTACTCTCTCTGCAAATTTCAAGCATAAAACACAAAATTGTATTGTTAAATATAGTCATCATGCTGTATATTAGAGCCTCAGAATTTATTCATCTTATAATTGAAAGTTTGTCCCTTTGACAAACATCTCTACATTTCCTCCACCTCCCAGCCTAGGGCAATCACCAGTCTTCTCTGTTTCTATGAGATAGACTTGTTTTAAACACCACATGTAACTGAAATCATACAATATTTATCTTTCTCTGCCTTATTTCACTGAGGAGAATGCCTTCAAGGTTCATCTATGTTCTTGTGAATGGCAGAATATCCTTCTTCTTCTTCTTCTTCTTTTTTTTTTTTTGTTTAATAATATTCAATTGTGTAGATGCCTGAAATTTGTTTATCCATTCATCTATAGACAGAGACTTACATTGTTTCCATGTCTTGACTATTGTAAATAAGCTGCAATAAAAATGGAGGTGAAGACATCTCTTTCAGATAGTGATTTCATTTCCTTCAAATATATACCCAGAAGTGGAATTGCTGAATCATATAGTAATTCCATCTTAAATTTTTTGAGGAACCTCCATATTGTTTTTCATAATGACTATACTAACTTACATTCCCAACAACAGCACACAAGTGTTCTCTTTTCTTCACATCCCCACCAATACTTATTATCTCTTATCTTTTTGATAATGGCCATCTTAACATGTACGAGGTGATATTTCACTGTGGTTTTGATTTTCAAATTTCTGATAACGAGTGATGTACTCAACATTTCATATCTTGTTAGCCATGGTATGTTATATTTGGAAAAATGTCTATTATGTCCTTTGCTCACTTTTTAATCAGATTTTTTTCTGTTACTATGTTGTATAAGATCCTTATACATTTTAGGTATTAACCCCTTATCAGATATCACACACAAATAAAAAGATATCCTGTGCTCATAAACTGGAAGAATTAATAGTTAAAATGTCCATACTACCCAGAGTGAGCTATAGATTCAATGTAATCCCTGTAAAAATTCCAATGATATTTCCCAGAAAAATAGAAAAAGAAACCCTAAAATTAATATATAACCACAAAAATCCCATTAGACAAAGCAAAGCAACCGAAAGAAAGGAAAACAAAGTTAGAGGCATCACACTTGATTTCAAATTATACTACAAAGGTTCAGTAATGAAAAGAGTTTGTTACTGGCAGAAAAACAAACACCTAGAATAATGGAACAAAATGGAGAGCCAGGAATAAACCCACACCTGTAGAGTCAATTAATATTTGACAAGGAATCCAAGAATACACAAGGGGAAAAAGATATTTTTTCAATAAATGGTTTTGGGAAAACTGAATATTCATCTGAAAAAGAATGGTTTTGAACCCTATTTTATATCCTTCACAATAATTAATTGAAAATAGATTAAGTTCTTAAATTCAAAAGCTGAAACTAAAAAAAAAAAAAAAATCTTAGAAGAAAACATAGGGGAAAAGCTCTTTGATAGTGGTCTTGGCAATGATTTTTTGGATATGGCACCAAAAGTATCGGCAACAAAGCAAAAGTAAACAAGTGGGACTACATCAGCCTTAACAGCTTGTGCACAGCAAAAGAAAGAATCAAGAAAATGAAAAGACAATTTATAGAAAGGAAGAAAACATTTTAATTGTCTAAACAGAGGAAGATCTAAGCCATTATCTCCTGGAAGCTGGTGGCTATCTTTGCCTATTGTTTCAAATTTAAATAAATAATTTTAGATTGGATAATCAGGTTTCCTTGTAGTATGCTTTCATCATATGTTGTTAATGAAATCTAGAATTGCTGTTTTAATCCATATCCGAAGTAAAGGGTAGTGAATTTTTATAAGGAAGTTATTTTCTTTATCTCAAGATTTTCTTCAGAAGATCATGACACATAAGCAAAAATGTTATTTTTAAATTATTTTAATGTATTTAAATACTCTTTAAATGTATAAATATTGCCCTGTCTGAGGATATTGACTGATATAATAAATGCCTAAAAAATAAAGCTATTTTTCCTCTTTCTTGGTAAAATGTAATAGAATCCTATTGCTTTTCTCTGGCACAGGATCAGATTCAATGGTGTTCTTTTGTAAAGATTTTAACTTGAAGATAAGATCAACAGCAAAGATATATTTAATTTCAGTGAAAACCTTTTAATTCAATGAGATAGATGGCCTTACATTCTCTGATAGTCTTAACAAAATTTGGACTGTCTTTCCTCCAGGGGCCTGAAAATGTTTGAAGAACAGTATCTCACAAATGGAAATTTGTATAAATGCCTGTTTTAACCTGTCAATACCTCATGTGTGAGATGACACAAGGCTTCCATGACGGTTGACTACTTTCTTCCTTGTATACTACTATACAGGTACGGTCTTATTGGTGCATTTTATGCATTCTGAAATATTGATTCTTCTATGTTCCAATTTTTGGAACTTGCAATGTTCTTTTATCCATTTCTAATTGGTAAGGATTTTTTTTTTTCTGAAATTCATACACAAAAAAGTGATGACGTGACTACTTGTTCTTTTCTCTGAAGGAATAACTAGGCTGATGCAATGGTGGGGGCTGGGGGGGGGGGCTCACTGCTGCTACCACAGTGAAAATAGTTTCTTTTAGATTTAAATATTTACTTACTAGGCAAGTTTTATATGATTGTGAAGTTGTACCAAGCCAAATGCCTGGGAGAGCCATACAATTGGGGATTTCTCAAATTGGATTTACACTTGGAAATAAACACAGACTATATATTTAATTCTCTGATAGTCATGATGCAGCTCAGATGAAGAGTATATGGCACTACTATTTTTTTTTTTTCTTCCCTGAGTCAGCCTCTATTGAAATTTCAACAAGCTGTTCTACTAGCCTCTGTATAGAACTTGGCAGGGGTTACAGCTAGCAGTCAGCAGCAGCAAAAGTCATTTCTCTTCGACAGAATCCATAAAGCCAAACACTGTAATAACTTCTCTGATGGAATTTTAGTGGTGAAGCTCTTTGTCTTGTTACCATTGCCATTCACACTCCAACTGAGTCTTCACCTGTAGGGAATGATTATGATGCTCTGCGGTCTCTGTTTCCACCTGTGACCCCTGATCAACGGGAAAGTGACAATTTTTCCTCAAAATGAATTTGATACTGGGGAAATTATGCTGTCAGAGAAAATCCTCATTCTCTAAGGACCTCTCTGAACAGAAGCAGTGGCCTTCTGAACTAACAAGAGGCAAACCCATAAGTTACTGGATGCTCTTTTTTCTCTAACCTTTAACATACGGAATTGGAAAGGATCATCTACAGTGATCATCTACAACTTCAGGATAAGATGCCTGAGAGGAAAAGAAAATAGCGTGATAATAATTTGGAGTCTCCCTGTCCCCTATGCTAGATTTTAGCTTTATGTGTATTCTTGTTGTAGTTGGACTAAAGATGAAGGTCAGCAATGAATTCAGATGTTTTATCTCAAAATTTTGAAATTGTTACCTGAGAAATTCTTGGGCTTGTATTTTGAGCTCAGAAGCATGATTTCTCAAAATAGGATGCCCTCACATGAGTAAGGTGTTATCTCAAGAATAAAGTAAAATTAAAGACTATTGTAATATGAATTTCCAAGAAAGGTATATCTTACTTCATGGTTTTGTTTTGAGCTTATGTCAGCATGTGGCACTGTGAGTCCTACTGATATGGCAATAGAATCGTGTTCCAATAAATGAATCTCTATGAATTGGGGTCATGCCAACCCAGATGATTAAAATAAAAGAAATGGATTAAAATAAAAGAAATGGATTAAAATAAAACATGGTTTGCTTTTTGAAACATTTACATTAAAATATATATACTAGGGTGCCTGGGTGGCTCAGTGGGTTAAAGCCTCTGCCTTCAGCTCAGGTCATGATCCCAGAGTCCTGGGATCGAGCCCCGCATCAGGCTCTCTGCTCAGCAGGGAGCCTGCTTCCTCCTCTCTCTCTCTCTCTCTCTCTCTGCCTGCCTCTCTGCCTACTTGTAATCTCTGTCAAATAAATAAATAAAATCTTTAAAAATATATATATATATATATATATAAAATATTTAAAATGTGTATCCCTCAGAACTATAAAAATCAGTTTAAAGATGACCACATTTGGAATTCATATTTTATTAGGGCATATCCAATGAGAAAATTTTTAATCTGGAAATATTCTAACTTTTGAAATCATGAAAACTGCTTGACTTAATTGGAAGTTACATATGCATAAAAAAAATAAAAAGTACTCAACCTTGTATTATGACATTAGTAATACAGTTGTGGCTTTTTGTTTCATTTCAACTTACTGAAATAAAAAATTTATTAAAATCAGAAACTTGTTGGTATTTCAGTCCTGTTATTAGTTTAGTCTTTGGCTTGAATCATTTAATAACACAAAATATAAGCTTCATGTGAGTGGCTAATAGGTTATGCAAGAATTGAATAAATATTCTAAAATGCAGTAAAGTCGATCAATATGATAACTGACCAGAGGACTGGCTATTCTGTTTATGAAGTTAAATAGTGAAAGGAATATTGATAATATGTCACAAGAGTCCAGGAGAATTTATTATGATTTACATAAGTTTAGAAGGAAAACAAAGCTGAAATTTTATGTTGAGTTGAAATAATTGAAAATCTATTAAACAGTTCAAACCAAAGACTAAACCAATAACAGGACTGAAATACCAGCAAGTTTCCAATTATAATAAATTCTTTATTTCAGTAAGTTAAAATGAGAGACCTGTCAATTTAAGTTTTTAAGTTTTGTTGTTTTTTTCTTTTTAATATTTTATTTATTTATTTGACAGAGGGAGACACAGGGAGAGAGGGAACACAAGCAGAGGGAGTGGGAAAGGGAGAAGCAGCCTTTCCACCAAGCGGGAGCCCAATGCCGGGCTCGATCCCAGAAACCTGGGATCAGGACCCAAGCTGAGGGCAGAGGCTTAACAACTGAGCCACCCAGGTGCCCCAATTTAAGGTTTTAAACAAAAAACCAAAAGTTAAAAATTTTCCTAATCTGAATCTGAAGTTTTATTAGCTTGAATTACAAGTATTACATTACAATTATTTCATAATTACTAAAATTAAATGTTCTGAAACATAATAATGCCTGAAAAAAAACCTTAAAAAAAAGTCTAAAAAGAAATTTCAACCATGACTTAGAACAAAGACTTAGAGAACTATGAGAACAAAGTTATTCTTTGTGAAATTGCAGGTAATAGTAGAGCAGCAATGGATTAAAATAATAAACAAAACCATTGCTGCTCTACTATTACCTGCAATTTTCAAGGTTCAAGGTTTAGCCCATCTTTTTACCTTTATACCATCCAACTGATTCTCACTAAGGAAGAATAATGATAAGAAGGAAAATATGCTGAGGGTAATTATAACAATATTGGTAATTCTAATGATGATGGAAGTCTCTCTCCCAACATGACCATTTCTATTCCCTTCTTTCGTGACCTCTAATCACCCCTCTTGTATTTCACAGAAAAGGACAATTTGTGTGTGTGTGTGTGTGTGTGGTTATTTCTTTTTTTTCATATTAACATATAATGTATTATTTGTTTCAGGGGTACGGGTCTGTGATTCATCAGTCTTGCACAATTCACAGTGTTCACCATAACACATACCCTCCCCAGTGTCCACTCCATCCCTCTCACCCCTCTCCACTTCAGCAACCCTCATCTTGTTTCCTGAGATTAAGAGCCTTTTATGGTTTGTCTCCCTCTGTAGTTTCTTCTTGTTTCATTTTTTTCTCTTCCCTGATGATCCTCTGTCTTGTTTCTCAAATTCCACATATCACTGAGATTATATGATAATTGTCCTCCCCCAATTGACTTATTTCACTTAGCAGAATACCCTCTAGATCCATCCATATCATTGCAAATGTCAAGATTTCATTTTTGATGGCTGTATAATATATGTGAGATATATGTATACGTGTGTATATGGATAAAGAAGATGTAATTATATATATGATTATATATATTATATATAAATATATATAATTAATGTATATATATAATATGTATATTATATATAATTAATATATAAAATGTAATTATATATATAATCACATCTTCTTTATCCATTCATCTGTCAATGGATGTCTGAGCTCTTTCCATAGTTTGGCTATTGTGGACATTGTTACTGCAAACATTGGGGTGCAGGTGCCCCTTTGTATTACTATATTTGTATCTTTGGGATAAATACCCAGTAGTGCAATTACTAGGTTACAGGGTAGCTCTATTTTTAACTTTTTGAGGAACCCCTATATTGTTTTCCAGAGTGGTTTCACCAGCTTGCATTCCCACTGATAATGTAAGAGGATTCCCTTTTTCCATATCCTCACCAATATCTGTCATTTCCTGACTCGTTAATTTTAGCCATTCTGACTGGTGGGAGGTGGTATCTCATTGTGGTTTTGATTTGTATTTCCCTGATGCCAAGTAATGTTGAGCATTTAGAAAAGGACAATATTACAAAAGCTGATTACTCTTCTTTTGAGTCACTTAGAGCTGGACTCTCACCTCTCAGTCTTCCCAAATTCCAAAGACCTATTTATACTCTAACATGTATTTCAATAACTGCTTGCTCACATCTCACCACTTACAACTTAAGAATCTATACCTTGAATTTTGCTGGATACAGAAAAAGCCCCATCTCTCTTTACTCCTCCTCCTTTTCTTCCTCCTCCTCCTCCTCCTCCTCCTCCTCCTCCTCCTCCTCCTCCTCCTCCTCCTCCTCCTCCTCCTCCTTCTTCTTCTTCTTCTTCTTCTTCTTCTTCTTCTTCTTCTTCTTCTTCTTCTTCTTCTTCTTCTTCTTCTTCTCTCCTCCTCCTCCTCCTTCTTTCTCCTTCATCTTCTCTTCTTCATTTTGAGATTTAAAGAAGAGGAAAATCCTGAATTTGTCCCTGAATCTATAGAAAGAACGTACAATAATGTTCTTTTTAAAAATTTTATTTATTTATTTGAGAGAGAGAGAGAGAGACAGAGACAGAGAGAGAGCATGAGAAGGGAGAAAGTGAGAGGGAGAAGCAGACTCCCTGCAGAGCTGGGGGCCTGATGCAGGATTCGATCCTCGGACTCCGGGATCATGACCGGAGCCAAAGGCAGTGGCTTAACCAACTGAGCCACCCTGGCACCCCTATAATAATGTTCCCCACTTAATATGTATCCTGTGCATCTTTTCTTTAGTAAAAATGGGAATATGTGATAGTTAAATAGCATGTGTGAAATTATTATAATTATTATTAAGTTCTGTTATTTTGAGCATTAAATATGGAGAACCCACTGCATTGAGGGCTTGAAGAAATGGAAAGCATCCAGAGAAACCATGTTGTTTACTCTTCTCTGGCTGCTTTCAAGATTGCTTCTTTATCTTTGCTTTTTAGCAGTTGATTATAATATGGCAACTCATTTTTCCCTTTGATTTTATCTGTTTGGAGTTTCCTAAGCTTCTTCAATCTATAAATTTAGGTATTTCACTGAATTTAGAACATTTCAGCCCAATATCACTTAAATTAATTTTTTGGTCCCATTCTCTCTTTCTCCTCCCTCTGGGACTCTAGTTTCAAATGTGTTTAATATATTGAAACTATCCTACACAACTCTGAGATTCTGTTATTTTTATTTAATCCCTTTTTTTGTCCTTTTCTTCAGATTGTATTTTTTTGTTGTTGTTGACCAGTCTAAAGGTTTACTTACTTTCTCAGTCATCTCCATTCACTCTTAAGCTTATCCAATGATTTTTTCCTCATATTTTATATTCCATTTTTAGGTAGAGAGTTCCCTTCTGTTCAATTTAAATTTAAGTTTAATTATTTTGTTAGGGTTTTTGATTATTTTTATAAAGGTCTCAATTTGTCTTTTCAATTATTCTTTATTTTCATTTATTATGGAAGCTTATTTCTTTACCTCATGGAGTCTAGGTAGTAACACCTAGACTCATAATAATACATTTGCATGGCATTTTATCCCTCTACCTGCACCGATGCAGAAAGGCTGCCAGAGGTGCAAACATTCTAGGGTCCAAAATTGCCCGTCCCAACCTTTGACAGGAGTTTCCCAAATGATTGGAAGCACCCTCCGTTAGAGACCACTTCACTATATGTCACAGGTCCTTCCAGCCCGGAAACCCACTAATATCCAATTCCAAAACACTGTCTTCTCTCCCACCTTGAGAGTGTCCTTTCAGTTTAATAAACTGCTTTGTACTAGCCACTTTCCTTCGGGCTATCTGTATTTGAGAGTGGATCCCCCCATCAATCTTTTCACGGCATATCCAAGGATAGAGACTTCCATTCACATAATGCAGACATACTCCTAACAATAATATAATACAAAATTTATTTTACAATTGCTTTTCACATTTTTCAAAGCAAAATACAATTCCAAGCACAGGAAAGAATGTAGAAATGCCAGTTTGTTGACTATCCATTTACAAATTGATGGAATTTTATGTAAATATAGAATAAATATTTTTCAAGCCATATTTTCAGCCGATTTTAAAATAATCTTTCAGGTGTACATTAAGGATAATACTAATTAATAACATATTATTCCAAACCCACTGATTAATCAAGGCATTAATACATAAGATAAATTATTTCGTTCTCTTGAACAATGCAGGTTTGTTATCTGAAAAACAAAGCAAGCAGCCCCAAATGTCAGTTTCCCATACAAAAACATTGGCTTGTTTTTAATTAAATTTATTGACTATCTCTTTATGTTTGTGTCTTTGTATGCATGTAAACTTTGTTCTCTGTTTGCTTTTAAGTGTTTAACCTGAAAGAAAATGTTTCAAATAAACTTTTATGTTAAAAATAGCTTACCTTGTTACTCCTGTCCCTAATTTCCCATTAAAATACATGTTACTAAAAAAATGATACATAGTTTCCATGATACTAAAATGTAATAGTAACATAAGTTCTCCATATCCTGAATGTTATTTCCATCAAGTGAATTTGTGAAAGAATGTGGCCTAACTGATCATCAACCATCCTTTGTAAGGAGTTGAATAGCACAGTTGATTAGAAAACTAGAGAAAATATTTTTGAACCACAGACATTATTGTTTCACCAAACTCAATATTGAGCAGTATTAATAATACTACTTTGAAAAATGCAGATTAATTTCCCCCACTCTCCTTTACCACCTTTCTCTTTTATTATTTACTCCTTTCTTCTTTCTGTTCTTTTTCCTTTCTCCATGCTTTACCGTCCTCTCCCTTTTATTAGTTTAAGAAACTCGTTACTAACATTTTCAAGATACGGAGCATACATATGATCCTGATTGATAAGTCAATCAGTATCAGATGGAATGATAAATAAATATTAATTTAACCCTTACCTTATTTTGTTTTTCACTTATTCTTAATTATTATTATTGCTATTATTTTTACTTTGGTTGTAGCAGCTTACCCTTTAGGCTAATATGTGTGTATCCTCATTTTATTAATTGGAAAGTTGACAAGGACTTAGGGTAACAACTGCTAGGTGGTAACTTGTGTCTTTGAACACATGTCTGTCTGGCTATATCCTTAAATATCCTTAAACATCTTCATTTTGCCTGCCAAGTGATACCTATAAAAATAAATAAAGAAAGAAAATCACAGTTTGCCAAACTTTCAGGCTGACTAGTAGTCTATTTTTGTGTTATGAGAGTAATTTATGGAGAGACAAAGGGAGTGAATTTAGACTGATGAGTAGTTTCGTTATATTAGAAAAGGATGTCAATTCCATATCAATTTAGAAAAGGTTCTTATTCTTTTTTCCTCACTGCTAATTATTTTATAAATTCAATTCCATGTCAAAAAGAAATGGTGACCGACCCTTCTTCTTTGGTAGTGGTTTACTAACTTTGTTCATTTCTAAGATTCTGTGTAGATACCCTAAACCTACAATGGGTTCCAAGAATTTATGAAGACTAGTTTTGAGCACATTTTCTAGACATGAGAAAATAGAGATGAGGAAGACTGAATGTATATCTCAAACTATACCTTTTCATTCCAATTTACATTAACTATATGACATATTTAAGAACCAACCCACATTCAATTTAGCTTATTAACTAGAGATTTTTGTGTGTGATTTTAAATTTGTATAGAAATATTATAATTATTAAGATATGGTTATCATTACCTCCCTTATATTTAAAAAAGAAAAAAATATTTTCCTGAAGAATATGTTAAATTAAATATATTTAATTTTCAATGATAACCCTAAAATATGTTTCAAAAGACACCATCCCTTCAAATTTATCAACAATATTTTTTGTAGTTTAAAGTTTTTATTTAAATAGTGTAATGGAGGGTGCCTGTTGGCTCAGTCGGTTGGGCGACTGCCTTCTGCTTATGTCATGATCCCGGAGTCCTGGGATTGAGTCCCGCATCAGGCTCCCAGCTCAATGGGGAGTCTGCTTCTCCCTCTGATCTCCCCTCTCATGCTCTCTCTCTCTCTGTCTCTCTCTCTCTCTCTCTCAAATAAATAAGTAAAATCTTTAAAAAATAATGTAATGGATAAATAATAATTTCTTTTAAAGAAATTATTAAATTATTACTTGTATTTTCACATAGACCATTATATATTGGCATATTTATTTCTGTTTATGGTTTAAATATAGATAGCCCTACATCTCTATATTATTGCATACCTAATTCTTCTATCAAATGTCACAGTGTAAACAGTTCTAATGTTTTGTGTTAGTTTCAAAACTATATAGTAATATTCAATTATATAAATGTTCCTGAGTATTTTCCATTATCTCACTGTTAATCATTTACATTATTTGTTTTTTTCTCTTCCATGCTAACTTGTTAATATTATGTTGAAAACATAAAAGGGGGATGTGGAGTCTAATACTGCAATATATACATACATCACATCATCAAATTGTACCCAAAATTACACAATGCTATCTGCCAAGCATATCTCAACAAAACTGAAAAAATAAAGTATCAGCCAAAAAAAAAAAAAAAAAATTTAAGCCAAGTTTAGTGAGCCTTGAACCCTATCTGTGGATAGTGTGGTACTTGCTCAATTAGGAGACAGCATCTCACTGCATGTCATAGACAGTCTGTGGGTGCACAAGGAGCCCCATGCTTTCATTTTGCTCTGGGCCCTACAAATTGCATAGCTGGTCCTGCATACAAGTGGTTGCAGAAACTGTGCAGAAAAATAGACAAGGGGGCCGATTCTTCTAAGTATTCAAAAGGAAGCTCTACTTAATAATGGTGAGTAGTTCTAGATGTTATTGAAATAAAAATGTAAGAAAAAAATTTAATGTTTTGAAACTGATTTTTAGTTTTTTAGAAAGTCTTCTTCTGAGTTGTGGTAAAGGTGAGAATGTAGTCAAGTGGATATGAATTCTGCACTTTGGCCTGGAGATCATGACACCATAGGCCATGACACCATAAAAAGGGCATTGGATGTTACTTTAAAATACTGGCTCAGTCATTTCCGTGCTTCATGACCTTATGCAAACTGTAAGTTTTCTCTTGCTCCATCGTGAAGTTGAGTTAGTCATGCCATTTCCAGGTACCAAACACATAGCCATCACATATTTTTATTGTCTCATATGATGCCAGGTTCTTCAAAGTCTGAAATTATTTTAATTTTTCCTGACTTTAAACAATGGTGGATTTCAAGTACAGATATAGATCACTGGCTTCTTCTAAAAAGTAAGAAACTTTGACAACATCGGGTTGGCATTTTAACATTACAGCTTTGCAACAGTCTCAACACTTCCTATTACTGCTCCGGTCCTCTTCCTCTATGTGTCTGCTTACTGTAGACAGCTCAGTTTTATTCCTAACCCACCTAGAAGGATTGAAAAGATAATTAGACAAAGAATAAAAAGAATGTGCTCAGCCCTTATTCGGCTCTAAATAAAAAACTTTAAAAAAAGGGGGGGAAATGATTTTGCTGCCACTTATGATATCCTGGCAGTGGTTTATATTATATCATCATCATAAAAACACTGTGGATGAGAAGCTATGATGTCCATTGTAACAAAGAGTAAGATGAGTCAGTTATATAGATGACCCAAGCAAGTCCACAGAGCCAGTAAGTGCCAGACAGAGGATTGAAACCCACAGTGTCTGGCTTGAGAGTCTCTCATTCAAGTTCTGCTGTTACTACATCCAGTCAGTGCAGTAATTAGGAAAGTAGAATTCCAAATTATGCATAATGTTAGTATATTCTAATTTGAAACAAGTATTAAATTGAATCTTATGAATTTAAAGTAATGGGATAAATATAAATGGAAGGGTCTTTATCAAAGATGTAATTCTTATTCTATAAAATTTATATGCAAATTGAAGACAAAAATATATATTACTGAATACGAGTGGGAGAATATCTAATTCTGTTAACCACTGAGATCTTAATATGTATATACCTCATAGATTATCACAATAGATTCATAAAGATTTTGTATATAATCATGCATAAAAATGAAACAAGCAGCTTATTTTAGAAAGAATTCTATTAAGCTTTTTATAATAATTGTAGTTGTGCCTTCTAATATTTTATTTTACTGCATCCCCTACCCTACCTTTCAGCATGATTAAATAAAGGGTTTCCACTGTGATTTTAATCTGCTTAACATAAGTTTCCATTCCAACCTATTAAAAATGTGTTAAATTAACAAAAATACAACAACAGAGAAAATATTTGCAAAATTTAATATGGAAAATTTAGGTAGTAAAAGCTTAATTGCACATTAGAATCCTAGTGTTTTGGCATTTGGCGATATAAAATTAATCCTCAAAACCATAACAGGCTGGTCTCTATGGTGTGTTCACTTCCTGCATGAGCAAATTGTTTTCTATGAATATCAATAATGGAATGTCTGAACTAGTGTAACAGGACAAGTTGCCCCAGTTCTGTCTCTATTACCTTGTTTTTTAAGGAAATTCTATCAACAGATGGTAGGAGTAACTCCTGTATATTAATCATTATTGGATTCTTCACCATTTCCTGTGGCATAGGTCAAAAGTTAATCAATACATTTTGTTCTGAGTATCTCAAAGAATTTCAGTCTTAATTAGATCATTCATAATTAGCATGGAATTGAAGCATTAGCAAGCTCATATTAGTGGTCAAGATATGTAAGCGAAAACTTAACCTTGATGATATCACAGAAAATTAAAATAATACTACTGTTTAAATAAGGCCAAAGGAGAAAAGTAGTCATTAGGAATTCAGTATGAGCTCATCTGCAATTTACTGCCCAGTTACTGCACATATAGTAAAAAGAGGATTTTTTTCCTTGCATAAGCCAAGGAGGCTGTGTTTTAATTAATAAGTGAAATGTATTTTCACCAATACATTTTTTTAAACTTTTTTTATTTTTTATTAACATATAATGTATTATTAGTCCCAGGGGTACAGGTCTGTGAATTGCCAGGTTTACACATTTCACAGCATTCACCATAGCACATACCTTCCCCAATGTCCATAAACTAACCACCCTCTCCCTACTCCCCCCACAACCCTCAGTTTGTTTTGTGAGATTAAGAGTCCCTTATGGTGTCTCCCTCCTGATCACATCTTGTTTCATTTTTTCCTTCCCTCCCCGCCAAACCTTGACTTTGCCTCTCAACTTCCTCACATTCAGAGAGATCATGTGATAATTGTCTTTCTCTGACTGACTTATTTCGTTCAGCATAATACCATCTAGTTCCATCCATGTCATCACAAATGGCAAGATTTCATTTTTGATGGCTGCATAGTATTCCATTTGGACAGCCACATACAGAAAAATGAAACTGTACCATTTCCTTACACCAGACACAAAAATAGACTCCAAATGGATGAAAGACCTCAATGTGAGAGAGGAATCCATCAAAATCTTTGAAGAGAACACAAGCAGCAACCTCTTCGACCTCTGCCACAGCAACTTCTTCCTAGAAACTTTGCCAAAGGCAAGGGAAGCAAGGGCAAAAATGAACAATTGGGACTTCATCAAGATCAAAAGCTTTTGCACAGCAAAGGAAACAGTCAGCAGAACCAAAAGACAACTGACAGAATGGGAGAAGGTATTTGCACATGACATATCAGACAAAGGGCTAGTATCCAAAATCTATAAAGAACTTAATAAACTCAACACCCAAAGAACAAATAATCCAATCAAGAAATGGGCAGAGGACATGAACAGACATTTCTGCAAAGAAGACATCAAGATGGCCAACAGACACATGAAAAAGTGCTCCACATCACTCGGCATCAGGGAAATGCAAATTAAAACCATAATGAGATACCACCTCACACCAGTCAGAATGGCTAAAATTAACAAGTCAGAAAATGACAGATGCTGGTGAGGTTGTGGAGAAAGGGGAACCTTCCTACACTGTTGGTGGGAATGCAAGCTGGTGCAGCCACTCTGGAAAACAGCATGGAGGTTCCTCAAAAAATTGAAAATAGAGCTACCCTACGACCCAGCAATTGCACTACTGGGTATTTACCCTAAAGATACAAATGTAGTGATCCAAAGGAGACATACACCCGAGTGTTTATAGCAGCAATGTCCACAATAGCCAAACTATGGAAAGAACTTAGATGTCCATCAACAGATGAATGGATAAAGAAGATACGGTATACATTCACAAATACATTTTATTTTATTTTATTTTTATTTTTTTTATTTATTTATTTGACAGACAGATCACAAGTAGGCAGAGAGGCAGGCAGAGAGAGAAGGGAGGAAGCAGGCTCCCTGCTGAGCAGAGAGCCTGATGCGGGGCTCGATCCCAGGACGCTGGGATCATGACCTGAGCCGAAGGCAGCGGCTTTAACCCACTGAGCCACCCAGGCGCCCCTGCACAAATACATTTTAATGTAGAAAGTCTGTTGCATACTAGTCCTATAATGGATTACTTTACTTCCCAGATTATTACTAAATAATGGTGGCCTAAACAGTGAAATCCCTAACCAGTTTTGTGTATATTGACAAATGAATGCATTGTTAGTATTGCCTCCTTCCAACAACCACTGTTCTAATCATCCCAAACATTAAAAAAGAAGAAGAAGAAGAAGAAGAAGAAGAAGAAGAAGAAGAAGAAGAAGAAGAAGAGAAAAGAAAAGAAAAAGAAAAAGTCTTACAGACTTTTTTGAGAGAAGCAGGGAGCAAAAATCCGTTAAGGGGAGAAGGGGAGATGTCAGTACACAAACAGGAGAGGAAATATCACTGTATATATAGTTCTGTTTTGCAGCATAAATGATGGCATTGAACTATATAAAGCTGCTACACTTATGAAAACACGGAAATATTGATAAAATTATAGTGGTCAGTAAATAAAAATTGTTTAATAACTCTCATATATCTATCTTACCTTGAATAACATAGCTTTCTATTAAATCTTGAAATCATATAAAGTCTTCCAACTTTTTTCCTTATTTTTCAGGATTTCTTTAGACATTCTTGATCCTATGCATTTCCAAAAGGTTCTGACTGGGATAGCATCAGACTATTAGATCCCTTTGGTGCAATTAGCATCTGAATCATGGTATATCTCTCTACTTTTAAGAGTCTTTGATTCCTTTCATCAACACCTTATAATTTTCAATGTAGAGATCTTGGTCGTGTTTTGTTAAATTTCACTGTAAGGGTTTTTAAAAAATGTATTTGGTAACTTACGGTGATGCACTACTTTTATTTATTTACAATATTGAGACAGGAAACCAGAGGGACCCCATGAGAGAAAAAACTTTTTTTTTTTCCCTCTTTACTTCTTTTCAAGCTTCTATTCTTGCTAGGGCCTGCACACCCACCCCATTCTGCACATGTTTTGTAAGGCAAGTAACATATGTCCTCCTTGCAGGGAACAAGGAGTCAATGATTCTCTAGAACAAATAACATCTAAAGAAGGACCATGTGAGAATGACCTGATGAAGCCATTACATGTACATTTCAGACCACTGGAGTTAGGAGCCCCTGACACCAAGGAATAATACCTGAACCCTGTCTTTGTTCAAACCAGTTTCTGGATGTCTAAGAATCTGTGTACACCAAAACACCATCCTAGGTAAAAACCCCTAGGCCCCAAACAAATACGAGATACCCTCCTTTCCTTTCTGAGCTTCCTGGACCCCCTCACTGTATGTGTTCTCTCTCTACCTCCCTTTTATCTCCTACTAGCTCATGTTTGATTTCCATTCTGTTTGAAGCCAAGGACCCTCTTAGAGGGTCCCGTGGGACCTCTCCCTTGAACATCTCCCCTGGGTCCTGAGACCCAGTCTGCCACATCAATAGTAAATTACTTTTATTTTCCAATTGTTTACTGCTGGTATATAAATATGATGTAAATATGACATTCAGTATTGTATATAAAGCTTATAGTCTATTACCTTGTTAAATTAACTTGTTATTTCCAATAGCTGTTTTTAAGATTCTATTAAATGTTTTTTGGAAATCATCATCTCATTCGCAAATAGAGAGAGATTTATCTTTGATTTTTTATTCACTTTAATCTTCTTCTTGACTATAAACTTCATAAAAATTTTGAAGTAGGTGAGTATCAGCACTCTACATTGTGTGTCATTCCTGAGGGAAAGAAATGGACCATTCATAGCCTACTATGCGCTATTAGTTTCTCATGGATGTTTGATATTAGATGAAGAAAATCTAAACCTAGTTTGCTGACATTATTTTATTATGAATGGGTGTTAAATTTTCCTTTTTTTTTAAGATTAACTTACTTATTTTAGGGGGTGAGAGGTAGAGGGAGAGAGAGAATCCCAAACAGACTCCCTGCTGAGCAACCTTGGAACCCCCCCCAGATCATGACCTGAGCCAAAATTAAGACTTGGACACCTAACTGGCTGAATCACCCAGATACCCCAATGGTGTTAATGTTTCAAATGATTTTTATGCATCTATCAAAATGACTTATAGGTTATCTTTTATTTGTTAATATGTAAAATATTCTGTTTGAATTTTGAATGTTAAATTGATTTTGAACTTCTAGAAAAAATTGCTACCCTACAATATATGACTCTTTTTGTATATTCCTGGGTTTGATTTGTAAATATTCTGTTCAGTATTTTGATGTTTGTAATGTTTTTATCAGATCTTGTTATTAGGGTTATGATGGACTATTAAAACATGCAGAAGAATGAAACTGGACTACTTTCTTACACCAAACACAAAAGTAAATTCAAAATAGATGAAAATTCTAAATGTAAGACAGGAAACCATCAAAATCCTGGAGAAGAACACAGACAGCAACCTCTTTGACCTCGGCCATTGCAACTTTTTACTAGACATATCTCCAGAGGCAAGGGAAACAAAAGTAAAAATGAGCTAATGACAATTTTCAAGATAAAAACCTGCACAGAGAAGGAAACAGTCAACAAAACTAAAAGGCAACCTATGGAATGAGAGAAGATATTTGCAAATGACAGAGTTGAAAAAGGGTTAGTATCCAAAATCTATAAAGAGTTTATCAAACTCAACACCCCAAAACAAATAACCCAGTTAAGAAATGGGCAGAAAATATGAAAAGACATTTTTCCAAAGAAGTCATCCAGATGGCTAATAGACACATGAAAAGCTGGTTAACCTCACTCGTTATCAGGGAAACACAAATCAAAACTTATAATTTAGACCACCTCACACGTGTCAGAATGGCTAAAATTAACACAGGAAACAGCAGATGTTGGTGAGGATGCAGAGAAAGGTTAATCCTCTTACAGTTTGGTGAGAATTCAAATAGGTGCAGCCACTCTAGAAAACAGTATGGAGGTTCCTCAAAAAGTTAAAAATGGAACTATCTTAGACCCAGAAGTTGCACTAATAGGTATTTACTCAAAGGATACAAAAATAATTATTTGAAGTACCACATGCACCCTGATGTTAATAGCAGCATTATCAGCAATAGCAAAACTATGGAAAAAGTCCAAATGTCCGAACTATGGAAAGAATACTAATGAATGGATAAAGAAAAGGTGGTATACACACATATACACGCACCGACACAGGAATATTACTCAGCCATCAAAAAGAATGAAATCTTGCCATTTGCAATGATGTGGATGGAGCTGGAGTATATCATCCTAAGTCAAACAAGTCAGTCAGAGAAACACAAATACCAAATGATTTCATGCATATATGGAACTTAAGAAACAAAGCAGGTGAATATAGGGGAAGGAAAAAAAAAAGAGGGAAGCAAACCATAAGAAACTCTTAAGGACAGAGAAAAAACTGAGAGTTGATGGAGAGAGGTGAGTGGGGGATGGGCTAAATGGGTGATGGGTATTAGGGAGGGTAATTGTGGTGATGAGCACTGGGTATTGTATGTAAGGGATGAATCATTAAATTCTACTCCTGAAACCAACATTACGCTGTATGTTATCTAACTAGAATTTAAATAAAAACTGTGTGTGGGGGAAATGTCAAAAAATTATTCTTTTATTTCCTGAAAGATTTTGTACAAGAATGATGGTATTTCTTCTCTAAATGTTTGACTGAGTGGTCCCTGGGTGGCTTAGTGGGTTAAAAAAACCTCTACCTTTGGCTCAGGTCATGGTCTGAGGGTCCTGGGATCGAGCCCCACATTGGGCTCTCTGCTCAGCGGGGACCCTGCTTCCCCCTCTATCTCTGTCTGCCTCTCTGCCTACTTGTGGTCTCTGTCTTTCAAATAAATAAAATCTTAAAAAAAGTTTGACAGAATTCATGAAGGAAGGCACCTAGTTTTGGAGATTTCTTTTTGAAAATATATTTTGGTTAAAAAATTCAATCTGTTTGTGCATATATGTGTGTGTACACACCGGGTCGTAAATGGATTGTTTTGTTCTTGTATCAGTTATTTCAAAAAATTGTATAGTCCATTGTCAAATTTGTCAAGGTTTATTCATCAAATTCTTTCACTCTTTCTACTTCTATAGAATCTATAGCAACAACCCTTCTTTCATTCTTGGTATTAATAATTTAAGATTTTCTCCATTTTTTATAAATAAATTTTGCTAATTATTTTAAAATATAAATTTTGGCTTTATTGATTTACCTGTTGCTCATCTGTTTTATTTGCATGGATTTTCTTCTTATTATTTATTTTTACTTACTTTTGTTCTGAATCACTATTTCATTTTACATTTCTTAAAGTGAAAGCTAATATCATTAAAATTTAGACATTTGTTTATTTCTACACTAAGCATTTAAAGATGTTCATTTCTTCCTAAGCACTGCTTTTGCTGAATTCCATAATATTATAATCCATTTCATTTATAATTGAATTCAATGTCTTTCCATTTATTCTCCAGATAATTCCTGTTTTTATTTTTTTGTCCAGTTTTTCTATAACTTCAGGAGTGAATAGTTTTAGTCAATTTTGCTTCATATATTTTGAAAGAGTATTAATAGGAGCATGCTTATTTAGAGTTGGTGTTTTTAAATAATTCACTTTTTTGTCATTATGAAATGTCTTCAATCATTTCTGATAATGCTCTGTATTTTGATATTAATATCCAAATCTGGCCTTCTAATATTTATTGTGTGCATGTTATATCTCTGTTTCCATAGATATTTTTCAAGTGCCTGTGTTCTTACAGGCACTTGCATCTCTAGTAGATAGCATAGAGTTGGGGCTCACTGTTTTAATCATTCTGATAATACCGATTAAGTCAAGTGTATAGTCCGGTAGTATTTAATGCAATCATTCCTGTATTTGGATTTAGGAACACTTTTTTCCTATTTTGTCTCTGTTTGTCCTCTCTGGTTTTCATTCTTCTGTATTTTTTTCCCTGTATCAACATGGATTATTTGAATATTTTTTTTATTCTTTTAAATTTTTCTATTAGCTTGTAGTTATACCTCTGTATTGTTTTCAGTGTTAGCTCTAGAGTTTTTAACCATGCACTCTTAACTTTTTAAATTTTAACATTATTTATTATTAAAACGACCATACCTAAATATACATATATATTTTTTCCCTCTAAGAATATCTTTTATTTGAATAGGTAATGTAATTTTTTGTTGTTCTATATTGACTTATTTTTCTAAGAGAATATGTAAACTTGTGATATATAGAAAATAACTAATTAATGTATGTTTAAAAAGTGTTGTAAATAAAATACGGTTAAGATAGAAATTGATTTCCAAGTCAAACTTACTGTAATATAATTTGGGATAGCAATAGTATTTTTTAAAAAATAAAACCTTTATTTGGGAATATTTTACTTGACTATATTTAAATTTCTTTAATCTTACTGTTGACCTTTATGAATAATTTATTCATTGTCTTTAATTATCCACATGATAATGGATCATGATTTTATAACATAATTGTAACAAAATTGAATATATCAATTACTATCTTTTTGAAAGTAGGCCATTGATAAAATTATTTTTTAATATTTATTTATTTATTTTAGAAAGCAAGAAAGAGAGGGTGAGTGGGGGGGAAAGGCAGAGGGAGAAGAGAAATCCTTAAGCAGACTCCTGGCTGAGCATTGAACCCAACATGGGGCTCAATCCCAGGACCCTGAGATCATGACCTGAGCTGAAATCAAGAGTGAAATGCTTAACCAACTAAGCCACACAGGAGCCCCAGTGAAATTATTTTATATACCTTGTTGTACAATAGAAAATCCAGTTTGTTTCAAGTGTCTGAAGTCGAACATCAAATACATATTAATCACATCTCTAATTCAACAAAATCATCTTTGACTAAGAGTTATGTCTCATGTTCTTTGCTCAGTATTAGAAACAGAACACTAATAATTTGTTTCTGACCTATATGGTTTTCAATATAATGGGGATAACAGATAAGCATAAAATAATCTATTTTTATATAGGAGAAGTTAGGCTACACACAGAAGAGTGTGTAAACTACACTGAAGAAATAAGAATATTTTGCATTATATTTAAAACTCTGTGTAAGAAAACATGGCTAGATAATAAACTACCTAAAGAAGTAATAATGTCAGTCTTATATAAGGAGCTCTCAATAGATGGAGCCATTTTCCAAAATGTCTCTGTCCTAGTATTAATATTCAGTGAGACTCTCGACCCCAACAGGTTTATTTATCTAGCAAATTATGTTCAGAGATTTTTTTGTTTGTTTTTAAAAATAAATGAGACATTTCATTGTTATTTAGATTATGCAAGAAAACTGGAGAAAAAATAGATTCTTAATATAAAAAGAAAAAAACAAAATGAATTTTTGTGTTTATATTTAATTTAATACTCACTCATTTTGAAAAATATTCCTGTTCTGATTTGTTTTGAAAATAGATTCAGTATGTGAACTAAAATAGTGCTTATTAGCATAGCATTAATATTTAACAACATAGACATAAAAATATGTTTTCCTTTAGGGATTATGTTTTATCATGCTGGGATACCTAATTTCTGATTTTTTTTTTTTTAGTGTTAAAGTTTAAAATTGAACTTCTATTGCTGTTATTTGCTTGTCCTTGCTCATCGTGTCTTACTGATGCTTATTAAGAGGCATTTTAGATCAGCTACTCTAGCATCTCTCATCTTTTTCTTAACTAGAGAACTTATTTTAAAATAAATTATATTCCCATAACTCATCAGGTCTTAAAGTCATTTTGTCAAATTCATTATTCCTATAGACCCTATTCTTCCCCAACCATGATCACCTAACACCTATAGATCCTTTCCACAAAAACTCCCCAGGTTTTTTCCTTAAAGAAAAGTGGTGTTTTCTGATAGCTGCAAATAACAAGTTTGGTTTATGGTTTGGTTTCAACTTTTTTTTTTTTTTTTAAGATTTTAATTATTTATTTGACATAGAGAGAGAGAGCACAAGTAGGCAGAGAGAGAGGAGGAAGGAGGTTCCCCGCCAAGCAGAGAGCCGGACGCAGGGCTTGATCCCAGGACCCTGAGACCATGACCTGAGCTGAAGGCAGAGGCCCAACCCACTGAGCCACCCAGGTGCCCCTCACCTTTTGTTTTTTAAATGAGATTTAAATGAAATTGTGCAACCTCTCTCTCAGAATGTCTTCATCTACCTGTCTGGAACCACTGGACACCGACTGACTTACACCTTCCTTAGGAGGTTAGTACCACTCAACTTACTTATACATTTAACAGAAGCAAACAAACAAATCAAACCCAGAGACTTTACTGGTTTTTCAACCATCAGCTCTTCTTTTAATGCTAAGCTTTTTTTTTTTTTTATTTTTTTTAAAGATTTTATTTAGGGGCACCTGGGTGGCTCAGTGGGTTGAAGCCACTGCTTTCGGCTCAGGTCACGATACCAGGGTCCTGGGATTGAGCCCTGCATAGGGCTCTGCTCAGCAGGGAGCCTGCTTCCTCCTTTCTCTCTGCCTGCCTCTCTGCCTACTTGCGGTCTCTGTCTGTCAAATAAATAAATTAAAAAAAAAAAAGATTTTATTTATCTATTTGCCAGAGAGTAAGTGAACACAAGCAGGGAGGAGTGAGGAGTCCAACAGGCAGAGAGAGAGGGAGAAGCCGATCCACATCCGGAGAAGCTGATGTGGGTCTCGATCCCATGACCCTGAAATCCTGACCTGAGCTGTAGGCAGAGGCTTAACCCACTGAGCCACCCAGGCGCCCCTAAAGCTAAGCTTTTATTTCTTGCACCAGTAGATTGAAATCTTTGTCCCCTGTCCTCTTGTCATTATTAACATTGTGCAATTTTATTTGGTTAAAAGAAATCCATATACTGCAATAAAAGGTGGAAAATGGAAAAAAAAAAATTCAATAATACCACAAGGCTAACCCTCAGCTAGAAGGTCCTGAAGTTTTCAAAACCTGTCATTACAACGCATTTGATAGGAGGTTTATAATATAATAATAATAATAATAATACCAGTGTTTCAGGGTATCAGATATCACATGCACACTGTCTGCCTTTCCCACTGCATTCTTTTTCTCATCATCTTGAAATCTAGGTTTCTGCCATAAGTAAACTGACTTTGGTTCTTACAACATGAAAGATTACTTCATTGTTGTTTCTACTTTTTGTGCCTTATTCCCAATCTGCTTTTTTGTCTAGTGAAAATATACTCATGTTTTAATCCTCTACTCAATGATCATTTTCCTTACAATGAATTTGTTTATCCAAGCAGATTCTCCCCCCACATATTTTTTATTCTCCTTGCTGCTTACACAGTCCAGTTCTGAGTGGTCAATATATTGCACCCCTTCTTTTTTTTTCTGTCATTCACAACTAACTGAGAAAAAAGCAGTTGAAGAAAATAGAGGGAGAGAGAAGATATCCTTTAATACTCATGAAGCAGATTGGAGACACAGCATTGGAGCCAATGAGCTGGCGAATGTATTTCTTTCGTGTGAAACATTCTCTCAAAGGGTCACTGACAAAACCAGATATGCAAAATGCCTTTGCCAGGGAGAATCGCCTTCGTAAACTTGACACAAAGGGCAAGCTAATATATTCCACTTTATCTCCAGGCAGCAGGATCTAAAAGAGAGAGGGCCTAGGAGGACAGGCCCAAGAGGACTTTTCCTTCTCCTAAACCCCACAATCAAGTAAGTCTACATAGAGGAATTCGCAAACCCCAGTGGAAATTAGGAACTATAAAGAATGGGGAATACAAACTCAGTCCTAACATTTGACACCATTGATGAGAACTGCTAGGTGGAGATAGATTTAAAATTAGGAATGGTGAAATCAACCTTTTCCAAGATCAACAGCTTGAAATATGGCTGACTTCCATCCACTATGAGAGGCCAGGACAGCTTGTAAAAGCTGAGGATGTCCATGCAGGACAATTTCTTTCTCTCCATGGGGCTCTTGGGGTGTAGAGCTGACCTAGGCTGGGCAGAATGAGACAGCTCTTGTCACGAAGTATCATTTCAGTCTCAGAAACCTACATCTGGGCCTCCAAGTGCTTTTGCTGAAAGACAGCTAAATCCTATGTTAGTTTATATAAATAGAAAAAAATGTTTCTTTCTGCCAATCTCAGTCATCTTAATTGTGTCCTTTGACAATTGCTCAGGAACTAGGGCCTGGGTGCTGCCTAGTTTGGTTCATTTGCTATACCACCTGCAGCTAAATAATACCTACATACACACCCATGCACACATAGAAGACAACATACCTTATTGCTTCCACAGGGGCCTGCACTTGACTTGATTCTTCACAAACACTGTGGCTAGGAATGTGTGCATGCTAGTGGCCATGTCTTTTGCTGTGGTACCTTGGAGACTCACTGGCAGAGGGGACAGGAGAGACTGTGGTTGAAAGAGAGCATGAAGGGCAAAGAGATGAGTGTCCTGAAAAGCACACATGGACATCTGGAGATATTTCATCAATACCATGCTTTTAAATTCTCTGAAGCAATCGTCTCTGAGCATTGGGCACCGGGCAGTCTCTGTGCCGGACATGGGTGCACCATACTGAATGAAACCATACACAAAATGCAATGGAATGAATATGTCCCCTTAAATTCATATGTTCAAAACCTAATCTCCAATGTCACAGTGTTAGGAGGCGGGGTCTTTGAGAGGTGATTAGGTCATGAGGGTGGAGCCTCCATGAAAGGAATTAATGTCCTTATAAAAGGACCCTCAAGAGCTCTATTGCCCCTTCTGCCATGTGAGGATATCACAAGGAGATTTCTGTGAACAAGGAAGCGGGCCCTAACGAGACACCTCATCTGCTAGTACCCCGATCTTGGACTTCCCAGCCTTCAGAATTATGAGAAATAAATTTCTATTGTTATAAAATAGAAATAAATTTCTATTTCTAGTCTGTGGTATTCTGTTCTTGCAGACAGGACTTTACAGACAAGACACACAGTGAATAATCTCTGTCCTTATGAAATTTTTATCCAAGTGGGACTACCAGTATTTAAAAAATCTTTCTTTTTTTTTTCTTTTCTTTTTCAGTGATGAGAAGTGCATAAAAGAAAGTAAAGTGATATGAGGGAAAATAATGAAGAGATGAATTCGGTTGGAAATCCAGAGAATACCACAAGAATAGCACTCTAACAAATTACATTCTATATTGAGATGTTAGACATGAGACACGAATGGAGGTCAGTCAGTCCATGATAGAGGGAACTGCTTTACTCCAGAACAGCTGTTTTCTAGAGATACGAGGTTCAGTGAGAGGCTGTGGTTATGGACGCAGGTACCAAATATCTTAGTTGACTTCTTTACATAAGTCATGGTCATAAAACTCCAGTTACCTTTCACTGAGCTATAAATTGCTGCAAAGTTCTGTGGAACCTGACACAGGGCAAAGAACAAAGAGAAGAACAACCAAACCAAAGACAATATGTAGCCCAGAACAGAAGTTTAAAAAACGAGATGATTTAGAATAATCTTGAGTGTAGAATATGAAAGTGAAAGTACTGAAGAAACATGGACTTAAAATAGAGTTAAACAAATATGTGGTGTAAGCAGCAGATCGAATACCGTATGGATTCCATAAAATGGAGTATATCTTGTATATATACATGTATTCCATATCAAATAGCATATGGATTCCACAAACATTAGCTGAGTACTGTCCCATCATTAATTTTATTCTTTTGTCCAATTCTTCCTTCAGAAAACCACCCCCCAAAAATAGTAACATTAGTTTTGGGGAACTATATTTGTTATCGTAGAAATGATAAACTGAGTGTCCAGTCATTAAAACGAATGCAAGAATAGGAAAAACTCTGCCAAGTCTCTTGAGGAAGGAGAGTATCCCTAAAGAGTTGGACTTCATATAGAATTTTCAGGAAGTAAATGTAATGAATGTTCATATAAGCTTGGGCAGGGTCTTTCAATGCAAATTTAGAGAGAAAGGAAACACAAATGTCTATTAAATAGACACAAAAATGAATTCAGCTGAAATTATTCAATTGTTTTGGTAGCGTCATTTTATATTTCATTTTTTATGTGTATAAACAGCTTATTCAGTTCATTATAGTGGGCAAGTTCCCAGCTAAATGCACAGATACAAGCGAGGCACTCCTGGGTTAATGCAGAAGCCAGTAGGTTACATGGGACTGGGCATCAGGCAAGGAGGGAGCACCAAGTTTTCAAACTCAGACAGGGCCAGAGCCCCTGAGCCACAGGTGGGCTGATGTCTTGACCACTGCTTCCTTCTCATCGTTGGACATCCTGCAAGGCATGGCTTCAACATTACATCATTTCAGTGATGTCAGGGGTACAGATATAAAGAAACAGAGCCTGTGTTCTGGTGCATGTCAACTGTTGTCGCTCTGTAAGTCACATGCTAGCATGCAAGCAAGAATTTTAGAATACTCCAGTAACAATGGGTCACAGTGGTAATATCTCCATATTTCTTCCTCCATGGCTCCTCCCCTGTTTTCCTTCTCACCTGAATTCCCATCCTTAAATTACTCATGCACACAATTAAAGTCTCACATACACAGCATACACAAGTCTCTCGGATGGCAAAGCTTTTTCCCAAGCAGCACCTGGTGCAGTATATGACATCAAAGAAAGGCAATGTCTCTGGTTATAGCTACCCTTTGAGAAAAGAGTCATCCACCCTTGGCCAAAGCCTATGTGAAAGCATAATTTAGTGGACAGATTTAGAAAGTAGGATAGGGATGAAAATAGGAAACAAAGTGCTGTCATCTCTCTGGGGACTGGGCCGGTTAATGACCAGTTCACAGATGGTCTACATGAAGGCTATCAAATTGCTCTGTTTTGGCAGCATCAGTTAAAAACAAAACAAACAAAAACAAACCAAGAACATCAGGGATTAGAATATACTTCTTAGTTTTTGGATTTACTTGTCTAAACTTAACACTAAAGACTATATGACTGATGACTGGTTAACAAACTTGTTGGGAAAACTCTTGAGGAAATAATTGATCTTTTCTTTGAGCTATTAGAGGCCATCCTTGCAGAGAACAAATCTGCTTCTGCTGACACAGAAAGTAAGAGGCAACAGGATGGCAATGTCATGGTCTTTTTTTTTTTTTTTTTTAGAAGAAATATTGGACACAAGGAAAAGGGTAAAGTTTCAGAGGTAAATTCCAGTCCTTGTTATTGGCAGATGGTTAAGTAACTCTATGCAACTGAAATGATCAGGTAGAAAAAGCATGGCTTGACACTGTATCAGGATCAAAGACAGAGAGAATGAGGAATAATAATACAATCTTGGGTATTGTTTAGGGGCGAGAATTTTGTTTTAGAATGTGGAAGAAAACTTTGCGACACAGGCATTGGCATAAAAGTCAGCACCATGGGACTTCCTGCTAGTTAAGAGTCTTAGGTTCCCCAAAGTCTTGCTTCCAGACATGAAGGAAGTGAGAAAACGAACTATTCTGAGTATATCATCCCTCTCCAGGATGAGATTGATGAGAAATGGCTAGGATCTGCTCTGCGTCAGAATGAAAAGTACCAGTTAAACTTGTTAGAAAATGTCCATGTTCAGGAAATAATATAATATATACAATCAGAAAAAAATAAAAATATGTGAGTATAAATATAGATATGTATCATGTACCATATTTACACACTCACATATGCACAGACCTATCTTCATTTTTAATGGATTCTGTATTAGTGAATGCAGCTACTCACTAAAATTGATGTGTAATCCCCGAAACCAAACTCCCAGTAATTTCACGGCCATTCTCAGACACTTGCATAGCAGTAAAAATATGAGCACCCAAGTGCACATTCCCACCCAAGCTCCAACCAAGTCACACACTGCCTTTTTGAGGTGGCTCTCATGTTTTAAGTGTCATTTTTGCTTCCTAGTTAGTGCTATGTCTTTCACATTCTTGTGCTTTTTGTTAGTAATTTTTTTAAATAAATTTTGTTTAATGTTTAAAATTGATTCTTAAGATACTGCTGAGGTGCTCTGTGGGCTTCCCAGGCACAGGAATTCTGTGAGACACGTTACAGATAAAACCGTTGTGTTAGGTAAGGTTCATTAAAGCATGAATTACAGTGTTTGACATAAATTCAATGTTAATGAATTCAAGGTATAGCTTCAACAAAGTATTTTTAAACAGATACATAAAACAAGATTATGTGTTGTTCACTTGGCAATGATGCTGTGACATCACCAGCATCCCATCGGCCAGGCCACATGCTACCCCATTCTCTTTAGTTCCTCCCTAGTAGAAGTCACTATCTTTAATTATAAAATAATATGTAAGTATTCTATAATATTTTGTTATTTTATAAATAATATAAATATTATAATTGATAATACTTATATATATATTGAATATTTTATTTATTTGACAGAAAGAGAGAGAGAGAGAGATCACAAGTAGGCAGAGAGGCAGGTAGAGAGAATGGGGAAACAGGCTCCCTGATGAGCAGAGGGCCAGATGCAGGGCTCGATCCCAGAACCCTGAGATCATGACCTTAGCCAAAGGCAGAGGGTTAACCCACTGAGCCACCGAGGGACCCCTTTTATATTTTATTTTTAATAATATTTTCATAATATACTCATGAGAGCCATCAATGTTGTGTGCAGCAGAACTTTAGTTTTCATGTTTAAGTTTTATTCCATTGTATATATACACCTTGCTTTATACTAGTAGTTATTATACTAGTTATAATACTAGTAGTTATTCGTTATACTAGTAGTATATACTATACTTATACTAGTAGTTATTATACTAGTATTCTTTTTTTCTAATTTGAGATTATTATAATTCATGATATAAACATTATTAATATGTCATTCTTGTACATAGGTATATATGATTGTCAGTAACTTTGAGGAATATATTGCAGGGGTATGCATATATACAATTTTAGTAAATATTATTAAACACTTTTCTAAAGCAGTTGTACCAATTTACCCCCTCGACAGCAATGTCTGATTTTGAGTTGCTCTACCTCCATACCAGTCTTGTTATTATCCATCTTATTTATCATAGCATTTGCCTTAGGTACAAGGTTATAATGTATTTTGGTTTGAAATTTTATTTCTCTGATGACCAATGAGGTTGGGAATGTATGCCTGTATTCATTGTGCGTTTGAATGGCATCTCTTGTTACGGATCTCTCAAGGACCAAAAGTATTAATGTACTATCAAAATGACTTCTATTTTCTCTGGCATCTTTGTCTGCTTGTTTAGCTCTCCAGTGCCTTTAAAACTAGATATTTTTCTTCAGGTATTCACTTTGATTCCTACATTAATGTTGGTATGAAATAAGCTAAGCCATAATTACCATTTTAAGGAATTGTTCTCATGTCCCCTCTTTCCTACCTCTTCTGATTCCCAGGGAAAGGCAGTGCTCAAGATCTCCTCAAGTTGAAATACTTTTGAATAAAGTTGATCAGAATTCCCTCAGGGATGTTTTAATTGTAGATTTCTTGTGTTGTCTTTTGTATACTAGAAGGGAAAAAGAGAACAATGATGGTGATAAAAATGAAACAGCAGATTCGTTACCTATCAGGAAAAAGGGTCTAGTCATAACATGAAAGAAAAAGCCTGATAAGAGCATGGGGTTAGTTAACACTTGCATCCCCCAGAAAATCACCATTTTTGGTGGTGATCACTTTTGGGATCTACTCTCTTAACAGCTTTCAAGGATGTAATACGATATTGTTAACTATAGTCACCATGTTGTACATTAGATCCTCGGAACTCATTCATCTTCTAGTTGAGGTTTTGTACCTTTTGATCAACATTTCCCCATTTCTCCTGTCCCTCAGCCTGGTAACCATCATTCTACTCTCTATTTCTAGGACTTCAGGTTTTTAAAATTCCACATATAAGTAAGAAAATACAATAGTTTTCTTTCTTTGTCTAGGAAGTGTAGATCCTTATTTCTAGTTCAGCTAAAATTGTATGTTGATTTTGCCTATTATATTTGTGAATAAATCTTCCCCGGGAAAATACCTATGAATTTTGTTGTTGTTTTGTTTTGTTTTCTAGGGATTCTAGGACATTAAGGTGGTCTCTGAAGTTTGGCTGAAATCTTCCTAAAGGGAGAAATCTGGTAAATATATCTCATCTTTGCTAAGTTTTACAGAAGCATAGTGAGCTAGAGCAGACAGAGGGAAAGACAGAGTCCACAGAGTGCCCGGAAATGCCCTTACTCTTCTATAAAATAAGGCAAAACTGATCTGTCCCTCCTGAAAATCATTACAAGGAGTGGTTGAGCTGGCAAAATTATGGGCAAGCAACACCGTTCATTTATTTAACACATATTTACGAGACCTACATTCATTCACCAACTGTCTTATTCATTCTAGCCACAAACTCTTTACCAGGAATATAAAGCCTGTATGATTTTTGCAGTTTAATGAAATCAACATGCAAACTATTATTGATATATTATTGATAGTTAGTCATAATGGTTATTACATCCTCCATGCATCCTATATAACCTCTATAATTAATACTGTGTGGATATTCTTTAAACAAAGATGATTCACAGTTATTCATGAGATATAGATAGCCATCCTCCTAGAAAGTATAATATTTTTAAGTCTTTTATGTACTTGTAAGATGTTTGTTCAACACACCATTCAAAAAAAAACCACTGCAAGCATGGAACACAGTTTATCTAGATTAATTCTTGATATGTATTTATATGTGACTTAGTAAAATGAGTTATTTTTTGAAAAAAATAAGAACAATGAAATTCAAGGCAGGATGATAAAAACACTATATGCAAATATGAGTGTGTGCACACACACATGCATTTTCAGGAAAAAAATCTGAAAAAAAGATCAAATTATGTATATCTGTGTGTATAAAACTTTTTGCTTCTCCATGTAATTATGT
Organism: Martes martes; assembly: GCF_963455335.1. Taxonomy (NCBI): domain Eukaryota; kingdom Metazoa; phylum Chordata; class Mammalia; order Carnivora; family Mustelidae; genus Martes; species Martes martes. Next base: position 20,031,324 of record NC_137890.1, read on the forward strand.
AATGATGAATTACATAATTACATAAACATGCATTTCTTTAAATCAGAACCATTATGTTACAAAATGAAAGTGGGCTTTGGTAAACATTAACTCCAAATCCCTTTTGGACCAAGATTTTTTTTTTTTTTTTTTGTTCCAGCATATTACTGCACACACAGTTGATGATGGTCATTTAATATTTTTAGAATATGGTTAATGGTATTGTGTAAGAAGAGAAATGATAACAAAAATAAGTAGGTCTTTAATGAAACTTTTTTTATCATTTATTTTGTGTTTTGTTTTCATTAAAATTCTATACTAATGTTACTCAGCAGAGACTCAGAGGCAACATAATCACATACAAAATGACTTACTGTGAACCATATGATCTCTGCACTTCCTGCATACATAATGGTCTTCCCCACTTTGCAAGCCTAATCATTTCATCAGCATGGATTCTTCTCAAAATTACCTGTTTACACTAATGGCTATTGAGCCACAAAGGACACATTCCCTTAAGGTGACCCTAAGTTCTCACAGCCAAAGAAGAAAAATCAGTGTGAGATGGCACTAGTGGGAACTAATGAATGCTTATCCGGACACCCTGGGAACATCAACATCATGACGCTACTTATTAGATAGACCCCATGACATCAATAATGACACTAATAATAGCTCTGACCTATATAGAACTTGTTTTGAAGTTGATACGAATGCATTATATAAAGGGTGGCTAAATTCCTATTGGAGTAAAGTTGCAGAGTTATATCGTGAAGAATTAATCTGTGATTGCCTGTTCTGTTTTCCTCTTGCTCTCTATTCTCACTACAGCTCCAATCCTGATGTATCTTCCTGGCCTAATGCACACGTATATGCCAGATCAAAGATTCAAAGAAAGAAATGGCCAACTGAACTTCTGAGAGAGAAATACTTATGTTTTTGCAAAGACGTTTCTTCCCAGACACCACATGTGACTTAATTTGGGGAAAGAAGAATTATTATTGAAAGAGTAAATCAGAGTGGAGAGAAAGATCTACTGGGGCAGGAAGATGTAGGGGAGCTGATATGTAGTGGACATATTTTCCTTCAATGAGCTCTACTTAGCTAGAGGCTATTATTGCAGCCATCGGGCATCTGGTAGACCCCTATAGACAACCTCCCATACAAGATGCATGCAAGCTACAGGCATCATCCCTCTCCAACACAGTGATATTCATGGGACACAGGCATAGGACTGGTATTCTGAAGGAAACCAGAAGAAATGGTCCCTGTGGGTTAAAAAAGGGAATAATTTAAAGCACTGATGAAGAAAAAACAATAATGTGAAAAAAATTGATAAGATTGGTGAACCCTGCCTAATGTCATCAAAGAGAAAGAGAGGAGCATAAATAAGCAAAATTAGAAATATCAAGGAAAAAATATGGACACAAAAGAAATTCTTAAAAATCATAATTATCTTAATACAATTCAAAATACTTAAAATCAAAAACAAATGAAAGGATTGTTTCTAAAAAAATGTATTCTTATCTCTAAAAAATACAACTCAACTACGCTCTAAGAGAGTAAAAGAAAAAAAAAAGATTAAGTATATGTATTCACATGAAAAGATAAAGAAAGCAGAAAGAATAATGGATAGAATTAATACCGAAACATTGCATAAGACAATGATTGCACATCATACTGCTAAATATTATAATTAAACACATTAGACATACATAGCTATGCAGCAGATATGAGAGAAAAATTTTCTTAAAGCACGAAATGGGGGTGTAATAGAAACACAACAACAAAAAAAGGTTTTAATGCACTTCATTCACTCCAGTATGATTCAAGAGGACAAGAACAAAAATTAATAGAGAAAGACTAGAAAATCTAAGAAACCTTATTGATAATGTGGATCTAAAAGATTATATGTGTGTATACTATATCAGGAAAAAAATCACAAGTAAATTTAAATGTTATATAGTAGTTACAGCAATATGTTCTGATTCTATTGCAGTAGAGTTAGAAATTAATTTTAAAAACTCAGAAATCAAACCCCGGCTTCCATCTGGAATTTTTATAAGTTGATTTTCAAGCAGCAGTTCTGTTATGTCAAATGAGGAATACAAACTGCACTTCAATGTTTTCTAGAAAAGAGAAGTAATTGAAATACCAATATCAGAATCTTTGAGATGCAGATACACTGAGGCTCAGAGAAAATTCTCTATCTTATATGGTTTTATCAATAAAAAGTAGAGTTAAAATCACCTGGTTTAGTAAGCAACTCCAATTATTGAAAAAAAAAAGAACACAAGTATATGGATGGAAATAAGAATGACATAATAGTAAATACAAATGAAGAACTTAATGAGTTAGGAAAGAGTGTGATAGTTGAGAGCTAGAAATCTAGATTACATGAAAACTAAAAGTAAGATAGATTTCTAGCTAATAATCATGAAAAAGTAATGAGGATTTATACAGAAACTTAGAAAATACATAGAGGAAAATAATTACAGAACTGAATAATTTTTAAAGTATAAATTATAATTTTGACCTACTCTAGAGCAGTGAGAATGTAGACTCAATGACAGCAGATTTATTAAATTATAGTAATTTTATTGACAACATACTTAATATTAGCATATAAGTATCTTCAGAAAGAAATAGAACTTTGCTACAGTCCTAGGTTGTGGGTTTTGAATGATTAGAACTTTGCTTTTTCTTTTACTTTGTTGCTAATTGAGTTATAATAGGTATTTTTATTTTTTAAAAGATTTTTATTTATTTATTGGGCAGACAGATCTCAAGTAGACAGAGAGGCAGGCAGAGAGACACAGAGAGAGGAGGAAGCAGGCCCCTCCCTGAGCAGAGAGCCCGATGTGGAGCTTGATCCCAGGACCTTGAGATCATGATCTGGGCCGAAGCCAGAGGCTTTAACCCACTGAGCCACCCAGGCGCCCCAGAAGATTGTCTTTTTTCAAACATTTTCCTCCATGTTATACACTTGTCACACATATGTGCATGGCTATATACTGGATTGGGAGAGGTTTCCAACCACTATGTCAAGTCCTGAGATCAGCTATTACAATCCTGGAGTTTATAACAATGTTTCTTAATCATCTTTTACTCAGGCTTGGCACTGAGACTTTGCTTACTACTTATTTTGTGATACAGAACACCCAGTAGAATTAGAAAATCTCTACAGATTCTGCACCAGCCGTTTCTATTGTATTTCCTCTTGTGCACTAGTGGCTACACCTGTAGCAGGAAATGGTTTGGGTTAGTTGTAAAACAGTCTAGAAATATTGACTTCACTCACATGATCGACAGGCACACATTAAGGACAGATTCCAGGATGTACAAAGCTGACTCTAAAGATGAAGTACCGACCTAAAGAACAAATGACATTCAGAATTTATCAAAATGAAGTAAAAACAAGCATCCTATCAATTTGAATCACTAGGCCTTGTCATCTTCGGCATCCGTTGCCCGTGAAAGCCAGCAGCATTGTCATTTTCATAGTGTTATGTAAAATATGCTTCCAAATGATAAAGTAATTATAAAAATCCCCATGCACAATTGTTCATGAGAGCAAATTAGAAGTCATCTCTGGTTTTGGTACATCAATAATTGATGGCCTAAGAAATGTGCTAAGCCTTACGATGGCTGGTTACAATAAGACACTGCAAAATTACTCCTTTAGAGTAAGGCTATGCTCAGAACAGAACTATTTACAATTGGCAGAAGAGCAATTTCTATCACTACACAGGCAACAGGCTAACTAATTATATCCACAGTTACCCTTTCCCAATGTTCAATAATTACTAGTATCCTCAGGGGCTCTTTCCAAACTATGCACCTTTTTTATTTTTTTAAGATTTTATTTATTTATTTGACAGAGACACGGTGAGAGAAGGAACACAAGCAAGGGGAGTGGGAGAGGGAGAAGCAGGCTTCCCGAGGAGCAGGGAGCTGGATGCGGGGCTCCATCCCAGGACCCCGGGATCATGACCTGAGCCAAAGGCAGCCACTTAATGACTGAGCCACCCAGGCGTACCCAAACTATGCACCTTTTATCATGTCATCCAATATTTGGGATGGTGTCTTTTAAAAAGTTATTTTTTCAAAGAGGTGATATATTGTTAAAACACTTAACATAGCTTAATAAAAATAATACAAGCTAGTATTGAGCAAAAACTCTTTCTCCTATCCACTTTTTCATTAATCCTCTACCTACTTTCTAAACCCTGAAGGGAATAAGGTTTTAAGTTTCAGGAATTTTTTCTAATATTTCTTTATACAGATGAGAAAAATTTTTATTTTCTTCCTTCTTTCATAATAGGCACTGTATTATGTGTGCTGTTCAACATCATATTTTTCCACTTAGCAATATATCCTGGAAATATTTCTAAGTAGAGACATCTTTCTTGTTTTTGTATTGCTATTGAATATTCCAGTAAGTGATTATAGCATAAATTATTTTATAAGAGCCCCCAAAATAAGTATTATCTTAAGTTTTTATTTAAATTCCGGTTGCTTAATATGGAGCATAATACTGGTTTCAGGAGTAGAATTTAGTGATTCATCATTTATATGCAACACCCAGGGCTCATCACAAGTGCCCTCCTTAATGCCCATCACCCATTTAATCCATCTCCTTGCCTGCCTCCCCTCCAGCAACCCTCAGTTTGTTCTCTACGGTTTAAGGTCTGTTTTTATGGTTTGCTTGTCTCTTTTAGTTAAGTATTTTGTGTTTTCCCCCTTTTTTTGTTTCTTACTGGAAAGAATGCTGTAACAAATAATGATATACAAACAGAGGATAACTTGCAGAAGAAACTTGCAGAATCAAAGGGAAAATTTAATTTAATTTTAATTACAATGGATGACAAATTCCCCACATTGAGGTTTATGTCATTTTGCATTCCCAAAAGCCATGTTCAAGAGTATCTTATTTTCCACGACTTCGCAAATAGAATACACTGTCAATGTTTGGATGTCTGCTAATCACATAGGTGAAAAATGGTCTCTACTTGTAGTTTTAATTTATATATGTTGTATTATAAGTGAGGATGAGTACCTTCTCATATGTTTTATTACCATTTATATATTTTTAATACTTGTCTATCTCCTTTATGTGACTTTTACTAATAGGATGTGTGTTCTTCTCTTACTGATGTCTAAGAGCCATCTATATCTGAAAAATTAACCCTTTAACTGTGATACATGCTTTAAATTATTTTTCCTAATATGATATTTGTTTCTGAATGCTGTCTTTCTTTTAAGGGGCAATATATAATTTTCTGTAGTCAGATATATGAATATTTTGTTATTTCTGGTTTTTTAGTAATGTTTGGTAATACCGGAGCCACTCCAATTTATTTAACAATTCACATAGCATTAGATTTTATGGTTTTATTTTCTAATACATTTGTTTTACTGCAACCAGATTTAAAAGTACATCTGTGTCACCACTGATTTGAAATTCTAACTTATTATATGCTAAATTACTATAAGTCTTTGTGTCTGTTTTTGGAATTTATATTTTGTTAAAATACCATCTATTTATTTGTTTGTACTATGAAATACTAAATTGGATGAGGATATCCCACCACCTTTGTCGTACTATTTCAGAGGATTTTTATAGTATTTTTGTTTATTTTTCTTATAAATTTTAAAATTGTCTAATTTCAGAAATGTATTAGATTACATATGAATGTATTAATAAAAGACCTACATGATATTTTTGTGATGCTTACTCTTTCTATTGAAAACTATTAAGTAGCTTTTCCTATGTTCAGATTTAATTTTCTGTTATTCAGAGGTGTACTAAAGTTAATTCTTTTTGTTTGTTTCACATTTTTTGTTTAAATTCTGGTAAGTTAACACATAGTATAATATTCATTTCAGGAGTAGGGTTTAGTGATTCATCACTTACATACAACACCCGGTATCCTCCTTAATATCCAACTCATTTAGCCCATCCCCTGACTACCTCCCAAGTGAATTCTTATTTAATCTAGAACATTTCTTGTTAAGTTTATGTCTAGATATAAGTTATGTCTAGATGTTGTAGCTCTCAGTGTTTTCCTCCATTACGTTTTCAAATTAAGTTTATATAGACGAGTTAATGATGTCTGCATAATAATTTTATACTCCAGTAATTTACTGAATTTATTTGTAGTCACAAATTTTAACTGATCCTCTTAGAGTAGATAAATAAAATAATATTTAAAATTTGATATTGACAAGTGCTTAGATATGATAGTCATAAAACCTTTGTCCACTTTTATACACATCACATCATTCTACTTGGTAAAAGTCTATAGGCCATCATCTCCAATATTAAATATAGAAACATGTTAGTTATGCTTTTGTTCCTGATGTTAGTGGGACTGCCTAAAATTAAACCAAATTAAATATGATCCTGGCTTAAGGACTAATACAGACATACATAGAAAGGCACACACAGATGTTTGCATTTATATATGTAAAAAGTATATGTATGTTTCTGTATTGTGTGGATATAAACATATACATACCTACATGATGTGTAATTTAGATTGTATATACATGCAAATATATATTTAGGCATACATATACACACACCAACATGTATACATATATACACACTTGTACATATGTATAAATTTATGCATACATATCTCTGCACACACATACATATAATGCAAAAATTATTTGCTAATTCTGGTTTACTTAAGGGCTTTATTTTTTAATTAAGATGTATTCTGATTTTTGTCAAATGATTACTAGATGTTTATTCAGGAAATTCATGCTTTTAGTCCTCAGATCCATTATTATTATAAAACATGTTTAACTATTTCCTCATATTTAATCCTTCTTAAAACATGAATCTCTATACTTTCACGTTATGTAGGGTACTCATATGTATATTTATAAATGATACTGATATCGATCTGTGGTTTCTACCTCCTTGCCAATCTTTGTCAGGTTTTGGCCCTGTAGTAAGTCTGCTATTTTTTCTTAGAGCCCTCATTCACTTTCTTCCTTTGAGAAACTGACAACTATCCAACCCTTTACCTGGGGCCTACTGACTTTTAAGAAAATGCTTATGCCTCTACGTTCTAGGCAACATTAATAAATACTTCCTCTTTTATTTCTCTAGTACTGAATGCTCTTAGCATAACCATACTTTTTTTGTGGAATTATAAAAATAAATTTTGAATTATTCAAGAGATACTATTAAAGCTTTCAAAATATCTGATATAACTCTGAAATATAATTATCTGCCTATCCAATTTTGTTTGAAAATATGCAACATAAAATTTTAAATTAAGGCAAATGGTCCTGTTGACAGTTATTCTCTAAATAACTCCACCGTTATTATTATTTTTTTTTATGTTTAGGGTCCAAGGGTAAATAGAAGAGACTTACATTAAGCTTCCATGAATGGTCACTGGAAAGTGCAAAACTTTCCAGACTTCCAGTTTGTTTTAAAAAATCTAACAAAATTCCCAAAATAAAATTCCTAGCAAATCTATCTCAGGACATTTATTTGAAATATTGGTTGAGTCATTTTGGTATAGCAATACTCATAATGTTTGCTTCTCCATGATATTTGAAAGTAAATATGATTGTTGTTTTGTTTATTTGTTTTAACATCATGTTATATAAAATTATACATACAAACAATTATACATACATAAAATTATCCACTTATCCATTCACTATTCCCAAAAATTACTAATTACAGCCAATTACCATATCTTCATTCACATTCTTCCATCATTTTTTATTAAAACAAATCCCGCATTCATTATCTGAACTTTAAATAATGCATTGTGTCTTTAAATTTATGGAAATTTAAATTTAATGATGCATAACCATCATTAATAATTAATATAAATAATTGATATACATAATTATTTATTTATTTTAGAAAGCATGAGAGAGTGGGAGAAAGGCAGAGGGAGAGGGAAAGAGTCTCAAGCAGACTCTGTACTGAGTATGGAACCCAACATAGGCTCATTTCAAGACCCTGAGATCATGACCCAAGCCAAAACCAAGAATTGACATTTAACCGACTGGGCCACCCAGTGGTCCTAACTGATACTAATGTTTAAATATAGCTTAGTTCTTTTTAATTTCCAGATCCAAATAATCATCCAATAGAAGGTTATAAAAAATATTTCTCATTACTTTGCATGGCTACAGAATTCACTTTATGTGGATGTTTATTCAATCAATTGGATAACCATTTGGGTTGTTTCCAGTCTTTTCTATGAAAAATAGTTCAGCAATGAAGAGCTTTGTTCATTTTTCTGTTCATATATTTGACACTTTATGTTTAAGATAAATTCCTTTAAAGTGAGATGTTGCATCAAATAGAACATAAGCTATGCTCGTAATATTACTCAAGTCTCTTCCTTGGATATGAAACATTGGGATTCCAAATATTTCATATAAGAACTATTTTCTCACTACCTCACCAACAGAAGCTGAGTTTAAGCTTTTAAATTTTGACCAATCCAACAGGCAAGAATTGATATTTCAATATAATTTTATTTTTGTTTTTCTTAAAAGGTTGAGCATAATTAGATACTGTTAAGAACCATTTGCATTGTATTTCTTTTATCTGTAAATTGTCTTTTTATTTCTGTATTTCATGTTATTTAATTGCCCCCCCCGTTGGGTTGGCAGTATTTATATGTCTATTTTTAGAAGATATTTCTATGGTAGGAATATAACTTCTTGTCTGTGATATGTGACAAATGTGTCTTTTCCCAGTTAGACTTCTCATTACTCTGCTTATGATTTATTTTAACATGAACTAAACAAAAAAAAATGTTAATTTATCAAATTTATCTATCTTTCTCCCTTAGTGGTTCTGGATTTGATGCATGGCTTTATTCTTCATTTTCAGGTATAGTAGATTGTAAAACTGATCACAAACTTTCACTCCTCTCAAAAAAAATGAAGTCTGTTTTTCACCCCTTCAAGCTGGGTTGACTCAGGGACCTGCAATGTAATAGCCAATGAAGCACTGGTAAGAGTGACGGGTGCAAGCAGAGGCTGAAAAATACTTGTACTTTGGGAGTTACTGCCTTCCTGCATTGAGACTCAGCCCAGTTTGGACTAGCTGGCTTGAAGCTCAGAGACATACCACCCCAGCCGACTTTCAGAGTTAGGGATAAGGCCATCTGAAGCCAGCCCTTCCCCCACTCAACTCATCATCTGACTGCAGACATGTGATGAAGCCAAACTGAGATCAGTGAAGGCCAGCCCAGGAAAAAAAACCTGCCAAGCAGAGGAGCCAAGTGGAATTTATTCATATTTTGTTCCAGTTCTTTTATCTTTTTGTTTTGTTTTGGTTTGGTTTGGTTTTTGAATTTAACTCTGCCCCATTTGAAATTCATCCATACACAGGAATGGGTTTAGGGGTGTGTTTTTTTTTTTTTTTTTTATTGTTTATGGCTAATCCACTATCTCCACATCAATTATTTAAGTCTGTCAATACCTCTGCTGGTCTGAAATGTAACCACTGTGGCTACATAGACACACAAATGGGGAAATTAATTTTCTGAATTTTCCATTCTGTCGTCAGCTCATCATTCTTCTCATGTGCCAATAACACACCATTGTAATTATATACACTTTAAAATATATTTTAATATCTGGCAGGACTACTTATTCTCCCTTCACTATTTTTTTCCCAGTATTTTTCTGTTTACTTTTTTTTTTTTTTTTGCTCGTTCTTCCAAATAAGTTTTATAATCAATTTATCTATCTCCAGAATAACAACTGGTTATTTTAATGGGTAACATTAAAGCATAAATTACTTCAGGGAGAACTAATATCTCTTGAGCATTTCTATTCAAGAAAATAAACTGCTTTTCTATTTGTTCACATCTCTTTTATGTCACATACATCTCTGGATAAGGTAATCTTAAAATTTTCTTTGTACAGGTTTTGGATGTCTTGTTCTGGTGTGCTTTTTAAAAAAATATGACTCCTTTTCACCATAATAAGATGTTCTATAGACAGGAAATACATGGAAGAAGCAAAAGGCTTTCAATTTTTTTTACTAAGAGGAAAGAGAAATAGTGTAAACCCAAGATAATATAATTATTTAAATAAAAACAAGGAATCCATAAGCAATACTCAGGTTGAAAAATGATGTCTTATTTAACCTTAGGATGTTCTGATATTCACGAGGGGGCAAATGTGTTTTTGAACATCAAGTAGCATCAAAAATGGTGCTGAAGATAAACTTTATTTTTTTTCCCTGAGAGATCAAACACATTCTATAGAACATAATATTTTCTTAAACTTTTTCAGCCCCAACTGTGTTTATACTCATTAGTCTGTGCTCATATAGTGAAGAAGTTATTAGATAGAATGAATGGCTTTACAATAATGGCTCAGAATATATATTCTGCTCTAGTAAGCCTAGATACAAACATTTCCATTTCATACCAGATGGTATAGTCTCAGCCCCATGACAGTAATTATAGATGCATTTTATACCATTATGGGTAAGCAAACAAGTATTAAACAGCTTCAACAATACATTTGTGACAAAAAGAGAAGCATTTCTGTGCTAATGTGTCAGCTATTACACACAGTGCTCATTGCCATTAACAATAAAATTTTGGATTGATGGAACTCTTTAATGTGACAATGCACATGGGAATTATACTACCCATTAATCACATGTAATGTTAGAATAGAGCAATCCCACGTTAAGTCAGTTCTGAATAACATGTTTCTGAAGATCTTTTACTTTCACTGTATTTCATGTGCTTACAGAGAAGACAGCTATATTTTCCATTATTCCCGTTAACCACATGTTTCATCTAAAAAAATCAATAGTAAACTACATAAAAAGGCATCTTGATGAAATATGGTGGCATGATCTTATAGAATCCCAGAGTTTCAGGAATGCATGAAAAATCATAAGGAAATCCTTCACAGTTGAGTTTAAATCTTCAGTAAACAATGGCTATATTTCCTTTCTTTGGTAAATCATGGATTGAAAAAACTTTAACCAATGGATCCAGACATTTTGCTAGATTAGGTGAGGTATACAAAGATAAACACACAATTTTTTTCCTTATGGAAATTCCAGTCCACTAAGGTAGATTTTTTTAAATGTGTATATGTTATATGTCAAAGTAACAAATACAAACAAATATTTTCATTTATAAAATGTGTTATTTTCTTTCAATTTTTACCAGCCATCCTCCGTATAATAATTAAACTGTGTCCTTATACAAAATAAAAAATATTCTGAATTAGTTAACTGAAATTTATTAGCAGGAGGAGGAAAACATAGCACATAAAAAGGAAAGAAAATGAATGAGGCAAAATATTGTGACATACAACATCCAATGCAGATTTCAAATGTAGATAATTTCACAGTTAAGAATCTTTGATTAATTTCCTTTGATCGGTGTAGATTTTATCCAACAAATTATACGAAGAATTCTACAATCTTTTATGACATCAATGCAGGTTAAAGATTTGAATCTGCTAAGAACTAGAACACCCCTTCTGAGAAAACATACACACACACACACACACACACACATACACACACACACACAAACATATACATATACACAAAGACTTTGTTAGTCCTCTCTCTAAATTATTTCAGTTCTAGAATCAGGAACAAGATGAAATAGGACTTGCCCATGTAAAACAAATGTACAAACAGAACTCAAAATGGTACAAATGTGCATCTTCCTTATTTTGGTAAGAGCCCATATTATGTGGTTGTGCATGCAAATATCTCCATAGGTAAGATGATAGAATTCTGACCAAGCCCTCTTCTACTGCTCCATTTTCCTTGTGAAATAGGAAGCAATATAGTCAATCAATTCCAATGAGATGGATGGAGAAGTAGAATTTAATGTCAAGAAGAATGTAGAGGGTTATGAAATAGTCCCCAAAGAGAGAGGTAGAGTGAGTAATGAATACAAAAAGTAAGATTTCGGGACAGCAGTAAGGTCACACTTAAGGTTGCAAATTACATTAAGGATACAGTTTTTTGTTTGTTTGTTTGTTTTAATTTTTTTTATTTATTTGACAGAGAGAGCTCACAAGTAGAAAGAGAGGCAGGCAGAGAGAGAGAGGAGGGAAGCAGGCTCCGGCTGAGCAGAGAGCCTGATGCGGGGCTTGATCCCAGGACCCTGGGATCATGACCTGAGCTGAAAGCAGAGGCTTTAACCCACTGAGCCACCCAGGTGCCCCAGGATACAGTTTTGTAGTTATAACCAACAGATCACTTCATAATGTATAAAATACTGGATCACTATGCTAGAAACCTAAAACTAATATACACATTTCAATTTTTAAAAAGTTTGAAAAAAGAGGTATAAGAGGCATTCAGGAAAATTATGGAAATTTAAATATTTAATAATTTTAAGAAATCTAAAAACATAATAAACCATGGTTACCGTTACATAATGTATTTCAGCCAAGTTCTACTACAGAGATTTGTATGTTTATTAGGCAGAAATTTGTATTTAACTGGGGCTACTTTGTCATATGAGCACTACAAAGTAGACAAAGAAATTGAGCTGAAGAGAATGAGAGTCAATCATAAAAATTATTGACTATGGAATTTTAAAAAAGTGAAGTGAACACATCAAACTGAGGATAATGTACAGTTGATAGAATTAATGGAGCTCAGATAGTCACAAAATGAAAAGTAGAAGGAACTCTTTAGAGAGAGAAAACTGGAGAATATATGCTTAAAATATAGGACACAATAGCCAGCAAGTGCCATGCATGGAGTTTTGATTATGGATAGCGTGTTGCCATTGATTAAGACACAGGTTTTAGGTATAACCGTGGAGTAATTGGCCCCAGAAGGATGGACGAAAAGATCATAGGGAGAGATATATTCAAGGCGTCAAGTGTCCAGACTGTGAAGGGACCTTCCATAGATAGAATGGAAACCACTAAGATTTGGTTAACATAGATTTAAATATATTAGAGTGAGTTAAAATCATTAAGAAACGAGAGGGTGTTAGTTGCCATAACGAGAAAACGCAAGATTCAAGGCCATATGTTTTCATGGACGTTGAATGCAAAATGTTTTAAAAGTGACTTTCAGAAAGAGAACATTTCCAGTCCAGTGTTATTAGAGCTGTGGCAAACATACAAAAAAACTATATTACTCTATACTAGTCCTCATTAAATTAAACTTATAAAAAGTAGTCAGTGACTGTTGTGGGTTGAATTGTATTCTCCAACATGATAGGTGAAATCCTGACCCCCCCAGTACCTGGGAAGGTGACATTATTTGGAAATAGAGCCTTTGTAGATATGATTATATTAAGACAAAGTCACTAAGGTGACTTTAAGGTGAGCCTTAAGCTAGTATGACTGGTGTCCTTATAAAATGACTCACATACATATAGACACATATGGAGAGGTCCACATGATGACCAAGGTAGAGATTGGAATGATGTGTCTGCAAACCAAGGGATGCCATGATTGTTACCAACCACCAGAAGCTTACAAGAGGCTGGAAGGATTCCTCCGTACAGCAGTCAGAGGGAGTGTGGCTCTGCCCACACTGTGATTTCCAACTTTTCACTTCCAGAATTCCGAAAAAATTTCTATTGTTTTAAGCTATGTAATTTCTGACAATTTATTACTGAAACTAATATAGAACCTAACATCTGCAGATAAAGTGATGTTCTCAGGGCTTAATCAACTTTTTGTTACAGCAAGAAGCTAAAACCAACCAGAAATATTGTGATTTTGGTGATGATTGGTCTAATTTCCAAAAGGCAGAGAAGAAGGATGTTATGAGTAGATGTGTACTTCCTGACATTAGCGACATTGACTATAGTGTTTTAAAAGATGTTCTCAAGGTCACAAAGATACATATTATCTTATCTAAAAATATGAAAGGCAAAGCTTAGAAATTGAATACAGTTATTGTTTGAGTATCTTAGTATTGTGAATAGAATCAGTCTGCCATTTTTAAATCTATCAGAGTCTAGAAGGATGTAATGACTTTCCTTTCAGTAGATTTAGAAAACCACGATATACTTATTTCTTTAATAATCAATCAATTTCAAGGAAATTGTCAGCATATAAAACAAACAAAAACACAACAGAAATGGAAAGCAGCTAATATACACATTTCATTTTGCCATAGATAATTCCTGACATTCTTTTTTAGTAAGTTTATCAGAGAAAACAAATAATATTTAATTTCATTGTAATTCCCAAAGACAGATGGTAATAAAAATCTGTCCATCTTCCTGTGCTCATTATATGCTAAATTTATCTAAGGGCCATAATGCTGTTGTTCAAATAGCTTGAACAGAAACTAAACATTTCTTTCCCAGCAAAGGTTAAATCATCAAGGCAAATATCAAAAAATTAAGAACCATGTCTCTAGGGTTAAAATGTTTCTTTGGCACACATTCAAAAAATATTTTTGCTGTTTCAATGAAGCAAAGATTCTGCTTTCCATATTTATAGAAATACAAGTCATGCAATAGTCACTTCCACCATATAATGTTCATTAGGTTTTGGAACAATTTTTGTAACTGCCATCATTAACATTTATTTGAAAGGTGATAGATGCTGGAATTGTAAGGATATCTTCATCTAGGCTTCAGTGTAATAATTTATTTAATTTCTCCTTTGCACTCAATTTAAATATATACATATAGACTCATATAGATAGATACCCAGTAGGCAATGTGAAAGCTTTTAAACAAAATATGCAAATGAACTACAATGATCTTTGAGATTTAATCCCACATGCCTCCCCTTTTATAGCAGTTCTTATTGTCTATAGCCCAGTTTTGCTCACATACTGTGAAGAATTCCTATTCCAACACCTATGACTCTCTCCGAGAGGACTTCATCTGTAGGGATATGCTTAGACTAAGCACAGGCAGGGTCAGAAGTATTCTGGAGTGAAGACTCCTCAGAGCAGCCCTCATCCCATGACAGACAAGAGTTAGTGAGTAAAGTACTTTAACTCTTGCTCCTTGACAGATAAAACCCTGAGTTGTGTTCCACATGGTATCCCAAAATCTCAGTGCAACTGAACACCAATTCCCCACAGGGCTCATCTTACCATAACACACACTTACTGGCTTCCTTCCCTTCCTTGTCTCTCTCCATTACTCAAATATACTACTTGAACTCATTCTTATCTTAAGGTGTGTTTGGGGGGAATTCACCTAATAAACAACATCAACATGATATTTGCATCTCCCTTTAAAACATCATCAATCCTCATTCTCTACCTCCATCACATTTCCTTAATCCTAAAAAGTAACCAAAAAACAAAAACAAAACAAAACAAAACTTGGTCTAAACTTACCCTTCAGTTTATATCTGGTTGTTTCATTCCCTTTTGTAGCAGAATTTTTTGAAAACATTGTGTTTGATTCCTATTCTCCCTTTCTTTCTTAATTCCACTTCATTCAGGACTTTACTCACATGACTACACTTTACCTGCTCTCTTCAAGAACACATAATCTCAATATTGCTAAATTTAATGAGTGATTTTCTTTTTTAGGTTTTCTGTTGCAATTGATCAGCACACTTGTATTTTTATGCTGAATAACAGCTACCCCAAAATAACAATTCTTTTTTTTTTTTTTAAGATTTTATTTATTTGACAGAGATCACAATTAGGCAGAGAGGCAGGCAGAGGGAGAGAGGAAGGGAAGCAAGCTCCCCGCTGAGCAGAGAGCCCGATGCGGGGCTTGATCCCAAGACCCTGAGATCATGACCTGAGCCGAAGGCAGAGGCTTTAACCCACTGAGCTACCCAGGCACCTCCAAAATAACAATTCTTAATCCCTGAAGCCTATAAAGGCTAACCTGTAAGGAAAAATAAAGGTCTTTTGTAGAGGTGATCAGGTCAACTATCTAAACATGGGACTATTCTGGATTTTCTAAGTAGGCCCCAAATTCAATCGCAATCATCCTATAAATAGGAGTGCAAATATGTATTTGGTACATACAGGAAAGGTGACATGAGGACGGAAGCAGTGATTAGAGTGTTGTGCAGAAAAGTAGAGGAACCCTAGGGAAAGCTATAGAAAGCAGGGTAGGATTCCCTCCAGAGTCTCTGGAAGAAATGTGGCTCAATAAAACTCATGTTGAACTCCTGATTTCCACGACTATGAGAGAATAAATTTCTACTGTTTCATACCTTCAAGTTTATAATAATTTGTTATGGCAGCCACAAAAAACTACTTCAATGCCTACCTGGAAAATCATGCCTTCTTCTTAATAACTTTGTGAATTCTTCATCTGATAAGGTTGGACTATTCCAGTTTTCAGTTTTGATCCTCTTCTCTTGCCTATCTAAATAATTTCCTTTTATGCTTTCACCAAATTTTGTCTTTAAATGACATCTATGTACCAATAATTGTCAAAACTTTCTCCCAGACCAGATAACTGTTTGGAATTTCCAATCCATCAAACCAATTCATATCCACGCCTAACAGATATCCATCAATGTCCACAACCCAATTTCAGGTCTTTCTTCCTTGAACATACCTCATGTTCCTTCACCTGAAGTTTTCTCCTTCACTTAATGGCAACTCCATTCTTCTTCTCATTTAAGTATAAAACTTTGGAGTCATCCTCATTTTCTCTCTTTCATAAGCATGATAAATATAACAGCAAATGCTATTGTCACTACCATGAAAATATACCTAGCCTCTAATCTAACTCTAACTCTTCATCACTCCAGTTTTCTTGTTCTAAGTCAGTAGAAGGCTGGCCTTGAATATCACAGGAGCCTCCTTCTTCTTTCCTTTATTCCCTAAATTCTTGAGTGTCTAGAGCAAAACTTCGAAACTGTAAGCCAGTCAATGTCATTTTTCTGTCTATACACAACCCCCCACCCCGCCAGTGATTTCCTATCTTACACAGACAAGCAGTGATATCATTGTAATGGGCTACAGATACTATTTGATCTCTCAAATTTGACCTCTCAAATTTCAATTCCTACTTCTTTTCTCCTGATTACTTCATCCAGCCACCTGGGCCGCCTTAATAACCCTTGAGGAATCCAAGAGTCATCCTTTCTGAGGCCCTTTGTTTGGGCTGTTCACTTTGTCAAGAATATTCTTCCGGATATTCACTGGGCTATCATCCTGGCTTCCTTCAAATCCTTGCTTAAATGTGACATTTTAATGAAATATACCTTTTCCATCCTATTTAAAAGGAAATGACAGGGGTGCCTGGGTGGCTCAGTGGGTTAAAGCCTCTGCCTTCAGTTCAGGTCATGATCCCAGGGTCCTGGGATAGAGCCCCGCATCGGGCTCTCCACTCAGCAGGGAGCCTGCTTCCCTTCCTCTCTCTCTGCCTGCCTCTCTGCCTACTTGTGATCCCTGTCTGTCAAATAAATAAATAAAATCTTTAAAAAAAAAAAAAAAAGGAAATGACAACCTGCTTCTCATCTTAACTCTTCATCCCAGCATTCCTGATTCAATTAACCCTCCTCAAGTTTTCCAAGAATGCCAAGACATTGCCAAGCATAAAGCTTCTGTAGAAGACGCAGATACACAAAGCAAGGTGCACCAGCTATATGACACCATACAGCACTGGAGCCCCATCGCCTCCACCCTTCCAGAGCTGGTGCAGAGACTTGTCACCATCAAGCAGCTGCATGAGCAAGCCATGCAGTTCAATCAGCTCCTGACCCACGTGGATACCACACAGCAGATGATTGCTAGCTCCCTCAAGGACACCACCACCCTCCTGACCCAGGTGCAGAAAACCATGCGTGAGAACCTGTCCAGGGTTGAGGGGAATTTTGCCAACACTGACGAACGGATGAAGAAGCTGGGAAAGTGAGCACTTTTAGGAGATGGAGAACGGGGAAATCCCTACCCCCTTGAACTCTGTTAACAGCTTACATAGGGTTTCCCCTTAATTATAACTCTTGCATCCCCATACCATTTGACACTGGGGGCAAAGGGGTTCTTCTTGCATGTGGGGTTTACACTCCTCCTCCGAGGAATACAGAGTGGTAGCTGGGGGACATTAGATGGTGGTCTCCCCTCAGGCCCCGGGGACGTGGGCCTCGCCACATGCCAGCTCCTGTCCGGTACTGCTTTGCTTGGGGTGGGGCAGGATTGGGTCCTGTCCTCCAGCACAGCTCCTGTAGCTGGTTACAGTTCTGCACAACTGTTTTTGACCATTAAATGCTGTTGTACTCTGAAAAAAAAATTTTTTGCCAAAATATTTATTATATTTAACATACTATATTATTTTATCATTATATGTATTTTGTGATTTCTCCTTGCACAGAAGAATGTGTATGAGTCAATGACATATATGTAGTATTTTCCCTTTTGGTCACCGATGGTACCCATATTCCTAGGATAGTGCCTTCACAGAAAGAATAAGCAGAGATATTTGAGTGAATGAAGGAATTGATTGAGGCAATGAACAAGACCAGCTATTAACATTTTCATTCCTATTTATCATGAGCAGAGGGATTTTAGTCTATTTCTAGAATATAAGAAATGCTTTTATTTATTTTTCTATTGCTTTTAATGTTAAAACTACACAAGTTGAAGACTTAAGACACTGTTTGATGAACTTACTTAAAGTCATCAGTAAAGTATACCTAAATATGCATAGATACTGGATTAAGTTATTAAACATTCATCCAGCCAAAGACTTAATTATCTGGATTTATGGTCTGAAACAGATCTCTGAGTCTTTGGTTTTCATTTTTTAATTAAAATGTTCAGTCTTTTCATCTTTCTCCACCTCCTTTATATTGTTGAGTCAATTTAACAGAAAGGTATAATCTCAAAATAGGTTATAAGTTTAAACCACATCTGTAGTATCTAATACAGTTCCTTGGACTTAGAGGACCCAATATTAAATACTGAGTTGTGCTACTATTGCTAGTTGTCACAATGGATTATGTAAATTATTAATAACACACATTACTTATTCTATATCAGCAGATAAAAATATTCACTTGCCCAGAAGAGAGACATAAAGCCAGCTGGGTATAAGAATGAAAAGTAGTTTTGAAGACCATTGTAATGAAGAGTTCATGCCCTTTGAAATGGATATAGGTGCTTTACACTTAAATGTTTTCTTAGCAGAAAAGTAGGTATGTATATTTTTAAAATGTGGGGCAATACTTTTGTTTCTTTACTTAAAAATATTGCGTGGCTTACAACTGTCCACCTCAAACCAAACTCATGTGAAATTGATTTGGTCTTCAGGCTATGAATTTATTATTCCAACTTGCCCAGAAAAATGACAACATACTAATCGTTGTATTTTTCTAGATTAGCAAACTTTTAATAAGATTACAAGGGGGCTAAAACATTCTATAATCTATAATAACCTATTCCACTACTCTATTTTTCATATATTCAGTGCCAACCCTCACATACCCATTTAACAGGGAGGCGACAAGGGGAGTGATTTCATGACAGCGAATGATTAAACCAGTGGTCACATTTCCCCTGGATTTTATTCATCTCTGTTTTGTTTTGAAGAGAGCACCTGTCCACATACCTGAGTTCATAATCTGGGTGCATGTGTACATGTGTATATCTGCTAAATTTCCATTCTAAAATGCCCACATCAAATCACAACAAAAAGAAAGCAACATAAACAAATCCTACAAAAGTTATTTGTTGCAGGCAGGTGGTTTCACACAGTTGCTTAAAGATATAGAAGGAAAAAGATGAAGCACCCTCCTTGTCTTTGTGATTGAATTATTCAGGTTTGAATAACACTGAAAACAACAGTGAGAATGAAGCACCTTAGCACGATAAATATTTTATGTCTCTCACAGGATGAAACCAATGCAAGTTGGTGCAGAGAAACAAAGGCGTTCTACAATGTTACTTAGCTGAAGTGCTCTCCCACTTCTAGAAGGCTGCCAATTAGCAGAGGATGAGAAGACAGTACCTATTCATGACCCATTGTTCAAATCTAGTCACTTGGCCAGGCCTATAATCAAGGGGACCATGCCTGACTTAAAGATAGGACCTATATATTGGGCTGTAGATGGACTGCTTGGTGGAAAGTTCTCTGTATGCCTCACTGGATTCAAGTTATTTTTTATAGTAAATTTCTTCTTTTTAAAATAGTTTGTGTTCAATGACGTATATTGATCTGAAAGCAGTGAATAATATAACCTCAGAATTATATCCTATGACTAATATTAATCTAGCTGAGTTGTCTTCAGTGCATCTGCACGTAAATTCACATAATGCAATACTCCAAGAATGTTAAAACCAGTCATATTCTAAAGGAACAATTATTTTTTAATAACTTGTCTGTGAATTCTATGAATACATATACATGAGTGTATGTAATTTAAATGTGTACATGTGACTCCTATCATGCCATTTAAATTTCAAGGAACATATTGCTTAATATAATTATTTAGAAATATCTCAATTAAAGGTTTTAGTTAAAACATGTCTTAAGTTTTAGTTTAATTTATGTTAGAAAATTATATTGAGTATTTGTTTCTATGAATCACAGTTAATGATATTACCTGGCTAAGAATACGAAAAACTGCAAGCATATTATAAAATTTCAAAATCAGAGTTCTAAAATATGCAGTGAATGGTGAAATATAATTCAAAGCATCATTTAATCATCTTTAGGTCTTTAACATAAAAGAATAGATGCATAGAAGGGAACTTGAGAGAACATGATTTTTAAGGTAATGGATTGATGATATTAATGACGATGAGAAGGAGGAGAAGGAGCAATGAGGAAAAGGAAGAGAACAAAAAGGAGGAGGAGAAACACTTTTAATAGGCAAGTTAAAATTCCCTTTGTGATTTTTCATTTACCAACTTCCAATACACAACTTAGAAATAGGAAGCATTAACATTTCTGAGTTATCATGGGAAGCTGAAAAAGGAAGGAATTACATAGGAAACATGCAGAATGTTTAACACAGCAGCACCATCCCTAAAAATGGATGTGGTCCATGATTTTCATAATTCTATCTATCGAACATCTTTCCCACCAAGCTAATTCAAATGTTAGTTATACATAATTAACTTCATTCTTCAGTGGTTGTGTAAACCAGTGAAATTTACATGGGCAGTGCCTTCCTGCCTATGAAATGTGAGGGGCAAAAATTCTCCCCTAATCCATATCCAGATTCATAAATCTCCTCCTGTTCCACCTTGGTTAGTCAGACCACCCACCAAATCAATAGTCACACCAGATCTATTATTTTGCTCTATGTAACTCTTCACTATAATCCATTAGATCAATAAGTATTTATTACACAAATTTTACAGAGAATACTCAGTGAAATGTGGTACCAACAAGATTGGCATATCTTGCCAAATAAATAGATGTGCCATCTGCTTTCTGAAACCTGTCTTTTGATGCTTACAGAAGAGAAAAAATATTCAAGTGAGTCAATCCCTCTCTGGGCAAATTAAGAACACTGTACCTGATGGTCAATTATCTTGTCCATTTATTCACATCACACAATTCATTACATCCCAAGCATGTGCCAGGAACTGTGTTCAGCCCTAAGAATGTAAAAATTAAAATGCATATCTCACCTCCCACTCTCAAGTTTAGAGTTTAACTTTAAACAAATATGATGAAATGATGTATTTAATGCAATGAAGTTGTTTATTTAATACAGTGAACCCACAGGAAAAGGAACTCTTACATTAGTGGGGGGTTAAAAAAAAAAGCCTTCATAAAGATGTTACCATTGATTAAGACTTATAAACAATAAAGGCACAGATTTATAGGCAAATGAAACAAAATATATGGAATTGTGTGACATGAAAGAACTTAGCTAGTTCAGAAAGGAAGCAATCACTTATATTTTGAAAATAAAATTAGGGGGAGAGACATAATTGCAGAAGATTGAGAGTAAGATCCTGAAAATTTTCTGTGTAAAAACTCAGATATTGGGAATTTTTGGTACACAGAAGAAAAAGGATTTAACACTCCCCTTAAAAGTCTCTATTATATTAATTCTATCTGAGACAAATTGAGCTACTAAGAGAAAAAAGTGGTTAATTTAAGAATTCAATGCAATGAAATACTCAGTAGTAGAGGTACAGTAAATCATAACATATGGCTGTCTAGCTACGAGGTGGATTGTGAGCTGAAGACTACAACTGATGTCTCAACTTATCTATGGTAGTTGAACAAATCATCATGGGTGAGAACAATTAGAGGAAGTATATAGGATAATCTTTCTTCATCTGTATGTTTAAGGTTTTATTGAGATATAATTCACATACAATAAACTGCACTTACCTAAGTGTGAAATTAAAAAAATATATATTTTATTTATTTATTTGACAGAGGTCACAAGTAGGCAGAGAGGTAGGCGGGGGGGCGGGCAGTTGGGGGTGAAGAAGCAGGCTCCCTGCTGAACAGAGAGCCAGATGTGGGGCTCCATCCCAGGACCTTGAGATCATGACCTGAGCCAAAGGCACAGGCGCCCTTAAATGTGAAATTTTAAGTATTTTGATGTATGTATCAAATGTGCATGAGTGAAATCATCACCACAATAAAGAAAATGAACGTGTCTATCAACCTCAAAAGTTTCTTTGTGAGCCTTTGTAATTCTTCTCATCATGCCCTTCAGACTCCCTCCTCTCCAGCCAACAATTTGCTTCTGTGACTATATATTAGTGTGTATTTTCTAGACTTTTATGTAAATGGAAACAGATAGAATGTAGTCCACTTTGTTTAGCTTCCTTAATGCGGCATAATTATTTGAGTCATCCACGTTGTAACTTTTATCAATACTTCATTTTTTATTTGTTGAATAGCATTCCATTGCATAGCTATGCAATATTCTGTTTATCTATCCAACTGTTTATAGGCTTTCTAGTTTTAGACTATTTCAAATAACGTTCCTAATATAATAGTAATATACAAGTATTTGTGTGAACATATGTTTCCATTTCTTTTGTATAAATTCCTAAGAGTGGAAATGGTGGATCATAGCATAGGATTATGTGTACTGAACTTTATAAAGGTAGGTTAATCAAGAAAGTGCCATGTTGGTGTAAAAATAAATAAATAGTCCATAAATAACTAAATAGACCCACAGATATTTATGGCCAACTAGTTTTTAACAAAAGCAAAAAGCCAATTTTCATGCATAAAAGGTAGGACTTCTAATAAATATCTCTGAACAAATTGTGTATTTATTTACTTTTAAAATATTTTCTTAAAAATATTTTCTTTATGCTTTGTACTGTGTTAAAAAAAAAGAAAGCAGCCCAAATATATACTACACCTAAACATAAAACAAATATATACTACACCTAAGCATAAAACATAAATTATTAAACTTAGAGGAGAAAATTTACTGGAGCAAAACACTTTTACCTTGGGATTACAAAGATAGATAGATGGATAGATCTATATATATAGATCTAGCTATCTATATATTTATATATCTATATAAATTTTCTATATATACATATAGATATATAGATATATATAGAAATATATCTATATATGTGTATATATCTATACATATATATATCTGTGTGTGTGTATATATAAACAATGAATTCTGTTACACTGAATACCTGGTGGTGGGTATTATAGAGTCTCTGCGTGTGTGTATATATGTATATATATACATATATATGTATAGATGTATATATATACACACACACAAAGACACATATATATGTATAGATATATATTTTTATTTAATTTATTTTCAGTGTAACAGAATTCATTGTTTATGCACCACACCCAGTGCTCCATGTAATACATGCCCTCCATAATACCCACCACCAGGCTCCCCCAATCTCCCACCCCCCGCCCCTTCAAAACCCTCAGATTGTTTTTCAGACTCCATAGTCTCTCATGGTTCAATATACATATATTTTTAATAAAGATTTGTTTATTTATTTGAGAGAGTGAGAGCCCATACAAGTGGGGGGAGGGGCAGAGGGAGAGATTCTTTCAAGCAGACTCCACACCGAGTACAGGGCTTGATGTCACCACCCTGAGATGATGACCTGAGATGAAACCAAGAGTGAGATGCTTAACCAATTGAGCCACCCAGGGGCCCCACAAAGATATATAAAATACAATGCTAAAAGCACACTATTAAAGAACCAAGTGATAAATTTGATTTAATCAAAATTAAAACATTTTGCTCTTCTAAAGATAATGTTAAAAGAATGGAAACAAAAGACATAGGGAAATATTTGCAAACCATATGTCTGATAAAGACCTTTATCTATAACATATAAAGAATTCATAAAACTCAATAAAAGACTATTCCTCAATGTAAAATTTGCACTATTTGAACAGATACTTCAAAATAGAAGCTGGAAACACCCTTGTGGGCCATGTTGATAATGGAGGTGACCATATTTGTGTGAAGGAAGATGGTATATGGAAAATTTCTTTACTTTCCTCTCAATTATTCTAAGAACCTAAAATTGCTCTAAAAATTAAGAAAAAAGATACGATGACATAAAACAACAACAAACAAAGTAAAACAGCAACAGTCTCATAGATACAAGAAACTATTGGTTACCACCGAGGAGAAGGATTTGCAGGGATGAGTGGACTGGGTGAAACAGATGAAGGGGATTAAGAGGTACAAATTTCCAGTTATAAAATATGTAAGTCATGGGGATGCCTGGGTGGCTCAGTTGGTTAAGTGTCTGCCTTCTGCTCAGGTCATGATCTCAGGGTCCTGGGACTGGGTCCTATGTTGGGGTCCTGCTCAGCAGAGAATCTGCTTCTCCCTCTGCTTGCCACTTACCTGGTTTGTGCTCTCTCTCTCTCATTGACAAATAAATAAGTAAAATCTTGAAAAAAATATGTAAATCATTGGGATATAATGTACAGCATGGAGCATATAGTCAATAATATTGTAATAATGTTGTATGGTGACAGATGAAGATCATGAAGGTCATTTCATTATGTATAAAAATATTTAATCACTATGATGTACTCTTTACAGTGTGTTACTCTTTACAATGAGGTACTCTTTACAGTCTGTAACAACCTGAAAATAGTAGGATATTGTATGTCAATTAGACTTCAATAAAAAATACTGAAAACTATCAGTCATTAAGAAAATGCAAATTAGGGGCACCTGGGTGGCTCAGTGGGTTAAAGCCTCTGCCTTCGGCTCAGGTCATGATCCCAGGGTCCTGGGCTCGAGCCCCACACTGGGCTCTCTGCTTGGCGGGGAGCATGCTTCCCCCTCTCTGTCTGCCTGCCTCTCTGCCTACTTCTGATCTCTCTGTCAAATAAATAAAAAATTAAAAATTAAAAAAAAAAGAAAATTCAAATTAAAAGCAAAAGGTAGTACTACCACATACATATTAAAATGGCTAAAATTTAAAAGCCTGGGAATAACAACTGTTGGTGAGAATGTGGAGGAACTTACACTCCCCTATACCAGTGATAAAAAATGTAAAATGGTACAACCAACTTTAGAAAGCAGTTTGAGAGTTTCTGTTTATTTAAAAAAAAATCCATATTCTTTTTTGATAAAGTGAAATGTTTTTGGCATTCTTATGACTATTTTTCAATGGGTTTGAATTATGTGATAAAAATGTGAAAATAATGATTCAAGTTTCTGCGTGGCTTACAAACTTTTTATATAACCCAATTATTGAGAAAAAGCATATCTCACTCACCGGAGTAGACAGAAGTATACAAATTGATACACACAACTTACCAGTTTGGGTGAGAAAAAGACTGTACAGCCAGTCCAAGTATCTGATTATATCAAAGGATAGTTACCTGAAATTATAAGCACACACTATAAAGTTTCATTACTTGGGCTGAAGTATCAATTCAAGATTTCCCAAACTCATGCCCTTAGTCTTGTCTGAGTTTTAGTCTGAAGCACTTTGTACCCCATTTTTATCATTGCAAAATAAGGAAATGGTGTCACCTAACTCACTTGTTTATTTTAAAGATGAAATGATTTAGTACACAGAAATGTTTAGACACAATCGTTCCTACTATAAACATTCAGCAGATAACAGTACCTATGATTTCCAACAGATAGAAGTCACTCAGAAACTAATTTGTCTTATCAGTTATCTCCTAGACTGTGAAAGAGAAGAGTAACAACAAGCTGCCATAACAAAGAACCACAGGCTGGGTGAGAAATTTATTTCTCACAGTTCTGGAGGCTTCTAAGGAGTAAAAAGTTCACACTTTTCGGTAATAATTTTTGAGATTTATTTTGCTCAATATTAATCTCATTTTGCCCTTATTCATTTTCTTTGAACGGTCTATTTTTTGATCCCTGTCAAACAAATGTCTTTCCATGTACCATGAACCTATTTTCATTACTATTCTTCTTAAAACAGAGATATTATTGAAACCCACCTCCTTTTAATGGAACAACATCTTCACATAGAGAAACTCACACTCCATCCTTAATTTAACATTACCTTCAATTTCTACTTCTTTCTAACACATTATATTATCATTTTTTACATTTCCTCAATGAAACATATATTGTCCACATTGTTCATATTAAAACTAACAATAAGTTTAAGGAACCAGGAAAATACATCAAATTCTTCATAAATATTTTATGCCTCTGGGATTTCAGATTCAATTTGAATATAAGTCTATAGGGTGGCAATTATGAACATACAAGTGGAAGTAATATATACTAAATACATAATGGAAAATATGATAAATATTTACTAGTTCCTGTTAAATGATATTTAAGCCACAAAAGGTAAGGGGTAAAAACCAAAAAAGTTATCCTAACTGCTATTTACTTATTTACTTGTTTGTTTGTTTATATATAAAGATTTATTTATTTGTTTGCTTATTTATTTGTTTATTTTAGAGAGAGAGAGAGAGAGAGCGTTGTGTGAGCAGGAAGAGGGTCAGAGAGAAAGGGAAAGAATCCCTAGGAGACTCCCTTTTGACTGTGGAGCCTGACTGATGGCTCCATCTCAGGACCCTGAGATAATGACCTTGGCCGAAATCATAAGTCAGCAGCTTAAGGGACTGAGCCACCCAGGTGCCGCCCTAACTGCTATTTATAAAGACTCTCAAATGTTCTAGTTCAAGTTGGAGACACAATATGTTTTTTAAAAACATGTGTTGTTTTTATTTACATATTAAAACCGGGAAACCAATAACTTTAAAACCAAGAAAATATTTTGAAAATCATGTTAGTATAATTCTCAAATCCCCTTGAAATTATGAGAAAAAATTGACAACAGATATTTGTGTGTCTCAGGAGTGTATCAATCATGTGGAACAATGTATCAACCTATGTTTTATGTTTTTAATGATCATCTTAAGAAGCATACATTTTATTATACTTTGTACCCAAATAAGGTAATTCTTGAGAATTCCACTACAACTTTGTGTAGATTGCTGGGCCCAATCATAAAATCAATTAAATTGTAAGTAGGAGTGAATAAATAACAAGCTGAACTTCAGTCTCTACCTCCATACTTGGGAAGTTACACATAAAACAGTGGAATAAATTTTCTGTGTTTACAAAATCTAATACAAAACAGAATCTAGAGCACCTGGGTGGCTCAGGGGGTTAAGCCTATACCTTCGGCGCAGGTCATGATCTCAGGGTCCTGAGATCAAGCCCCACATCAGGCTTTCTGCTCCGCAGGGAGCCTGCTTCCCCCTTTCTCTCTGCCTGCTACTCTGCCTACTTGTGATCTTTCTCTCTCTTTCAAATAAATAAATAAAATCTTAAAAAAAAGAATCTAAGAGAAGCTTTCTAGCGTTTGCTACAGTATGGAAATTATATGCTTAATGTTATTTGAAAAATTAATACTTCATAGGTCACTAGAGAAATGTATGGACCTTAAAATAACAAGTAGAACAATAAATAAATAAATTATGCATTTATCACGCCCTTTAGATATACCCTTACATATTTAAGGGTAACACTGGACAGCAAAGCAAATACACAAACATACTTTTCCATGACATTTTTCAATCTTAAGTAATTACATCTATAAAAACCCTTTTTCAAAATAGTTTGATAGGTTCTAGGCAAACATGGGTTTTGGGGGGCACTTTTCAACAACACTGATAACAATATTATCTCTTTTAAAATGAAATATTACAGGGGTGATTGGGTTGTTCAGTCCTTAAGCATTCAATTCTTCATTTCAGCTCAGGTCATGATCTCAGGGTGGTGAGATCGAGCTCCAGGCAGGGCTCAGCTGGGAGTCTGCTTGGCATTCTCTCTCCCTCTCCCTCTGCCCCGCTAAAATAAATAAATAAATCTTTTTAAAAATTAAAATTAAATTAAATATTATATAAAGTACCCTATAAGAGATCTAATTTTTTTTGCAAAAATGCCATAAAAGATTATGCTTTGACTTGTTCAGTAATATCGTTGTGTTGTAGTTGTTTACACTGTGTCTATTGTTTAGTTATTTAAATTATCTTTCTAATAATGATGTATTTGCATTCTCATACATGTATTCAATGGTCAGGAATAAAATTTGGAAAGTACATGTCCATGGATCAATGCCAACACATTATTTTATTGACTTGCTTTGTTTTCTGACCAAGTAGTTTAATTTTCTCGGCAACTTGAGGCAATGTATCTCTGCTGATAGACCCAGCCTCACCCTATGCCTTAGGAAAGCATTTCTCACCAGTTCCACAGGAAATTAACAGACATACTGTGAATAATACATTCTTTAATTAAACATGGTCAGAGAAAATCAGGTTCAACAAAGCAGGTTTCTTTACTGTCAAACTTCAAATAGCTTTTAATTTGCAATCCTGTGTTGTGATAGTCATAGAATGAGAATAGTTAGGCAGTGTTTTACAAATTTAGAAGTAAGTGAAGTCTTACTTGATGAACTTTCATATAACTAGGCAAAATTTTGTGCTTGTACCATCTCTTAGTCAGGTGACCAACAAGGCATTACTATGGTGTGTCCAGCTCCAAACTTGTGATCCAAGTTTGGCAACACAGTCTCCTTTATTTCTGAGTTTAAAGCTTTCTCTTCTTCTCAGTGTATGGTAATTTGATTTCTATCTAGAATCCATGTTTTGAAGATTTGATCTTGATATACGAATAACACGAAGCCATTGACAAAGGGAGTCTTACTTTGCATTTGTCAATCCTTTTTAACCAATGTTATACCATCAGCTATGTGTCAACTTGACTGGGCTAAGGGATGCCCAGATAGCTGTTAATACATTAACTCTGGGTGTGTCTCTGATGGTCTCTCCAAAACAGACTAGTATTTGAATCAGTATACTGAGTAAAGATCACTCTCATTAATGCAGGTGGGTATCACGCAATCCACTGAGGGCCTGGATAGAATAAAAATGCAGAAAAAAGGGCAAGTTTCTTCTTTGCTTGAACTAAGATACCTATCTTTTCCTGCCCTTGGATCTGCATTCCTGATTTTCAGGTCTTTAGACTTGGACCAGGATTTATACCATTGGCCTCCAGCTCTTGGACCTTCACATTAAGACTGAGATTTATACCACTGGCTCCCCTGATTCTCAGGCCTTTGTTATTGAACTGGAACTATCCCACTGGCTTTCCTGGGCCTCCAGCTTGCAGACAACAGATCATAGGATTTCTCAGCCTCCATAATTGCATAAGCCAATCCCTCATCATAAAGCTCTTTCCATTTATCTATATGGATCTCATTGGTCGTTTCTCTGGAGAACCCTGGCTAACAGATCTGCCTACACACGATATATTTCTTAATATTGTCATCTTGACCGTATGCTAAGACAACAATAATTCTGCTGGAGCTCCTGCAGTCCACTTGCCCTCAGGGTTTATTATGATACAGTAGATTTCCTCATGGATCTTGTTACCTCCTCATATTATTTCATCTCAGGTTTTAAAATCTAATTTTCCAACTCTTTTTCTTATTTTGTATCTTTCCAGAAATTTCACCCCTCATTCACATCTCATCTCCCCTCTGCCTAATTCTACTAATTCTAGCTCCTTTTTTCAACCACTTCCCCCAACTATCAAAAAGCCTGTGCTTACAATAAAATAAAATAAAATAAAATAAAATAATAAAATAATACATGGTTTTACCTCCCCCCCAAATGAGTTATTTATTCCCTCAGTAAACATTAGTTGAACAGTTATAATATGCCAGATACTCTAGGAACTGGGAATACAATGATAAAACAAGAGATTAATATCTCTGCACTTACAGAGCAGACAATTTAATGGAGGAGGAGGACAATATAAGTAAGATAAATGTAGTATATTAAAGAGTGGTATGTTCTAAAGAGAGCAAATGACATCAAGGAAGAGGATACAAAATGTCCAGGAAGTAGGATGATATTTTAGGTAGGGTGGTCAAGGAACTCTTCACAAAGAGGGTGGGTAGCTTTGCATAAAGACTCGAAGGAAACTAGGGAGCTTAGTGTACTTATCCAGGTGAAAATCTGAAAAGGAGCAACCAGTGAAGGGAGGAGTTGTAAATAATGCCTAGTAACTTTCTTATGACATTTCAGTATAATGATGATAGAAAGGAAACTCAGAGGGGAAAAAACAAAAACAAAAACAAAAAAAACCCAACTTGGTTTGCTTGTGAAGGAAAAGTCAAATAGACTAACTTCTGAATTCTTTCTGAATTGTCCCTGTTACTTTTGGTTGTTTTTGTTTGTCTCTTAAATTCCCCCCTTCACCCCAGGGTCCATAAGACTGCTAAAGCTTTTTGTTTGAACTCTCTCAAAAGTAGGAAGACCCTTAAGTCCGTGCTGACCCACCTGACCCTCCACTGGTGGAACACGAGGGCAGGTGGGGTGGACGGCAGTGGGCACTGCGTGCTTTCTCCCACTTTAAGCTCTTGCTCACACACTTTTACTCTGGGTCTTTGGCTTTGATGGGTTACTTCAACATTTGACAATTCAGTTTTCTCTCTTCCAGATCAGCTGAGCTCCTATCAGTCACCTACAGCCTTTACTGCATTTTAGGCACCATCGTATACTTTCACCCAAGTTAGACACTAGGAGATGTATTTGAGTTTGTCCCAGATGCATACAACCCACTACCAAGGGATCCAGCTCTTGACACCCGGCTTCCAAATAGTGTGTATATTAAATACATCCTTTCCTCTTAAGCACATCAAGAACAACTTAAATTCAGTCTTCAATTTATACCACCTGGTCCCCTGAAAAGAGATATTAAATGCAGCCTGAATTACCTACAAATCTGTCTTCTTTACTGCAGCCATGGTAACAAAACTCAAAATGCAAAACCCACCATTCATCCTCCCACCCACCCAAATCACTGCAGTTGAATACAGTCTTAGCTTATCACTATGGTTTTGACATTTTACCCGTTCACGATTCATCAATCTCATCCATTTACTTTATTCTCCAGAAGCATTACAATTCTTCTATAGCTATAACATATTTTTTTAAAATTATATTTATCTGCTTATTCAATTTTACCTCTCTGGCTATACTCATACTATCCAGTTCCTTGGAATATTGAACTACTTCTTTACCCAAAATAAATAATTTTATATATCAGGTCAACAAGAAAACTGCCATGATTTCTCCTGTGTAAAGCAAACCAGAGTGATCACCAGGAAGAGACTCTTGGTTCAAGCTAGAACTTGCTGGCAGGAGGATCATCAGGATCACATGAGGACCCCAATGTGCACAGGAAGGCATAGAGAGATTGCAGTGAGTACCAGCAGCTACTGGAAGATACTGGAAGGTACCAGAAGGTACCAGAAGGTGGAAAGAGCAGGAAATAGAGTCGTCCCTGAGGCCTCTGGAGAAGATGCAGCCCCACCAACACCTTGAAATTTATTTCAAACTTCTGGCATCCAGAACTGTGGAACAATACATTTCTGTTGTTCTAAAACACCATGTAGGTGGTAATTTGCTACAATGGCAATGGGAAAATAATACAGATTTCTTGGCCAAATTCAGCCAAATGCTTGGTTTTGTACAGCTAGAAAGCTAAAAATGATTTTTATACATTAAAGTGGTAGAAAAAAATCAAATGAAGGATAATATTCTGAAAGATATAAAAATTGAATGAAATTCAAATTTATGTCCATAAATTGTTTTATTGGAACACATCCAGCTCAATCACATATTGTCTGTTGCTGCTTTTGTGTTTAGCAGCGGAGCTGAGTGGCTGTCATGGAGAATATATGGCCTGCAATGCTGAAAATATTTGTTATCAGGCACTTAAGAGAGTATGTTTGGGGACGCCTGGGTGGCTCAGTTGGTTAAGCGGCTGCCTTCGGCTCAGGTCATGATCCCAGCGTCCTGGGATCGAGTCCCACATCGGGCTCCTTGCTCTGCAGGGAGCCTGCTTCTCCCTCTGCCACTCTGTCTGCCTGTGCTCACTCTCTCTCTCTCTCTGACAAATAAATAAATAAAATCTTTAAAAAAAAAAAAAAAAAAAAAAAAAAAAAAGAGAGTATGTTTGTTGAACTCTCTCATGAGTTCTTTTATAATTATCATTTATGTCCTCTTCTCCATTAAATTGTGAACTTCTCAAAGATCAAGACTTTACACATAGTCCAAGTTAAATAAATATTTAAAGACTCAAAGAAAATTTCAACTTTTTGCTGTCTTTTAACTATAAAACATTATATAACAACTATTCATGTACCAAACTATCTCTAATTATTATTAAGTTATAACTTTTCCTAATTTTAAGGCCTTGCTATTTTCATTTTCATAAATGACAGAGATAATTACAAGTGATGAGATTATTTGGGGAAGACTCTTTAATATTATGATATAGTAGGGATCAAAATGTTTTGCAATAGATGGATTTTGAGATTATTTAAAATGGCACCATGTTCCTAATGATAAAATGAAAAAAATAAAAATAAATATGTGAGAGCTTTAAAAGACAACATCAGTAGGAGAAATGATATTGTTTCCATACATTACAATATTTTAATTTTTAAAATTTTATTTTTCTGAGAGAGTATGAAAGAGAGAGAGCACAAGCAGGGGGATATGTTTTTTGAGTTATAAATAAATTATGTTTAAAGACCATAATTTTCAATAAAATATTTATTTTAAGTTTGAATTAAGGATATTTATTAAATATTTAGATTTTCCACTGTGGAGGGACACATGCTAATTAAAGATGAAAGAGCACAAAATATTACCCAACTACAATATTGTTGCTTAATACATGATTGAAGAGTTTAAAGTTTATATTCTTATGTTATTCATGCTTTATTGCTAATTGACTTTTCTTAAATAACTAGCCTGTAATTGGTAGTTACTGAAGTACATACTCTCAAATGCCGTGAAACCCTAGAGAACCCTGAGAAAACTTTCTCATAAGATGAAGCTATGTCTGAAGTCAGCATAAAACCAAGCTTTGTACTTTATCAGCTTATGAAGTTTAAAGGTTATGCTAATGCAAAATGGGTATTCATTTTTGTAAAAGACTTCTGGAGAGAAAAAAAAAAAAAAGCCAAACTGCTCTGTAAGAAGAAAAGATGAGGAATTTAAAAACTTAAAATTAATATTGTCTTAATAGTTCCTGAGTTTAAAATTAACATTAAACTACTGAATTTGGAGAACTATAAGAATAATTTTGTTGTTCATCTGCTCAAAAGACAAAGTGTGCTGTGCAAAATTCCGTAAGGGAATATGTATTGAATTCTCAATTCGTTTTCTAATGTATTACCTCTTCTTTTACAAGAGTACAAAGTCTTTTCTTGTTTCTGGAAAATGAATTATCTTTGCACTTGAAAGGGGTGGGGGGCATTTTCTGCCCTTAGTCAAGCTGATTTGCTCAAGAACACTGAGAAGTTGACTTTGGAGGGATATAATCCAGAGACTAGAAAAGGCACTAGCCGTGGTCCTCTCTTCATTTTACACGAAGCACTTCTATTTTTCTTCCTATCTCTACCCTATCATAGTGTATGAACTCACAGTTAACTGATACAAAACCAAATTTGTGTATTCATTTCTCAAAAAGCAGGTATGATGTTACTGTTATGCTAGTGTAACCAGCTCTAATATAAATATGACTACAGCTTACTGCGGGGAACAGGCACGTAATAAACAGAATGGAAAGCAATTTAATGAAAATTATAAATATTTATAAGTTTTCATAGTGGATAGAGCTGTGTAGTCTAATGGTTCAGTGTTACTTAAGCAAGACATCCTGATTCAAATCCTAGCCAGAACAGTTTGACATATGTGGTCAGAGATAAAATATGAAAAATCTAATCTTTAGATTCTTCAATGAATTCTAAATCCATTTTACAAACTGAAGACACCAGTCCCTACCTCACAGTGTTATTATGAGAATTAAAATTAAATAATCCCTTAGTTCACTGCCATTTCAAGATTTTATTTGCATGAGAAATAATAATCATGTGATTATATTTTGTCTCTTTTGGAGGCGAAGAGAATTATCAACTTTTTTTTTTTTTTTTGCCTATGCTGTTATATTCTACAGAAAATTACATCACCAAGCTTAGATTAAACAAACTCATATACACTATTTTGTACCTTCAGTGATAATTGCTGATTAATACTGAATACCAATACTGAACACCAATAGTGGACACAAAATGTTACATTAAGGATGATGATATTTTTAACTCAACACGCTTGTCTTCTCAGGGAGACTAATCATTTTTGAAAATAAAACTTAATGATTAAAACAAATTATTTCACAAAAATGTACCCTTTTCTATTAACACTGGGAGACAAAAAGCACAAGTTTGAAACTTTCATTTTATTTTTATGAAAACAAAAATAAAATGAGCTACGTTACCTTTGGTAATGGAGAGGCATTAAGCAGCTATTTCAAAAGTTGTGGTCTGTTACATTGTTATATAGTTGCTAATTAAAATATGTGTCGCTGTGACTGATTTTATATGTGAAATTGAAAATTAAATTTTGAAAACTATTCCAGTCTTAAAGAAAATCTAACACACATTTTCTCCAACTCATAAGTGTTTTTTTTCTTTTTTTTTTAAAGATTTTATTTATTTATTTGACAGATAGAGATCGTAAGTAGGCAGAGAGGCAGGCAGAGAGAGAGGGGGAAGCAGGCTCCCCGCCAAGCAGAGAGCCCAGTGTGGGGCTCAATCCCAGGACCCTGGGATCATGACCTGAGCCGAAGGCAGAGGCTTTAACCCACTGAGCCACCCAGGTGCCCAATGTGTTTTCAATATATGAATTCTGAAAGTCATTTTTGGTAATACATCAGATTAACCATTTGAAAAACAATTCTCACTATCAAATATCAAATATCAAATATTTC
Organism: Martes martes; assembly: GCF_963455335.1. Lineage (NCBI taxonomy): Eukaryota > Metazoa > Chordata > Mammalia > Carnivora > Mustelidae > Martes > Martes martes. The sequence continues at coordinate 20,066,514 of NC_137890.1, forward strand.
TTTTCTCTTGAATCTACTTTGATATAAGGATTGACCTGATAAATTCCTCTAGGTAGACATCTAATCACTTGTCATCTTCTTGTTCTAAAATTAACACCACTTCCTACTGAAGAGAAACGTATCTACAATCAATGAATATCATCAAAGAATTTTAATAATTAACATACAATTTAGCTGTAAAAAGGTTTAGCGATTGTCATTTTAAAAGCTTTGCTGCTGCTGATAATTTACTTACAGAAAAAAATGTCCCACCTTTGACACTCAATATGATTGATCCTTATAGAGCTGTAGTGACTTGGCCTTTTCAGATTATCTATTGAATGATTTTAAGAAAATCATGCTGGAATGCAAGTAATGAGTGAGGTGCACAAAAGTATCTCTCCAAGGATAGCTAGCTCCTGCCAATGCCCTTCAACCAAAGACCATGAGGAGCACAGCTGTAGTTACACAAATCCCATTTATTACTCTTTGCTGCAAGGGTGAATGTTTTCTAGAGGGAACTGCCGACCATCTCAGGAACAGGGTCTTAAAAAGAAACTGTTACAGGATTTGATGTCTAGTTTGATGATTTGTGGGAAGGTCTAAGAAATTGGGAATTGATCTGAGATTGGATGATAATCAGAAAGCAGTCACAATTTTATGATTGGGTTAAAAAGTAGCTGTCACTTGTTTAGTGTTTTTTTGCTAATCTGTGGGTTGCACAGCAACTTAGCTTTTGTTTTGTTGCCTAGACACATGTATAATGCGGTCTTGTTTGCCTCATTTTATCATGGTCTTAGATTCTGTCTGAAGTTGGTGCTGTGTGGCACTGTGATGTGTATGTAATAGAATCACATGGCTTAGCTGAGAGGGCCAGGTCAGGCTCTGATCATCAAAAAACGTTTTTTTTTTTTTTTTTTTGGTTGGTGTTCTTTTTTTTTTTCCCCCTCTCTTTATGAAGAATACAAGAATAATGATTAAGGAAAATGTCTACAAGAGTAGCTCTGGATAATGTTAAACATTTTAAGTATTAATTTTTAATTATTCAATCTTTCTAAAAAAATCAATAATTCCTCCCTCATTCTTCAAATGACTTGAGAATACTTTTCAAACATGGTACCTGAGATAAATTAATAAGACACTGATGTCACTTGAATTAGACTTTCCTGGCAGCAAAGACAGAAATCAAAGTAAAATCAATTATGTATTTTCATTATATAAAAGGGAGAAATAACATTTTGCTGGTCATCTTCTGCTTTTCCCTCCAGAACTATTCTTTATCCTTGTCCACGTCTTGTCCCCAGGAGGCAGGCTGGATGGTTGCTCTCTGTCCTCCAGGTGATATCCTTCAACGGATAGCCCCAGAGAGAGGTCAGGAGGAAGGGGAGCTTGAGGGCATGGTGTTTATGCAGCCACTGTTTTCTCCAAGTCCTCAATGTATCCCTTGACCAAGAATAGCTCCTACAAGACTGCCTTCCTCAGGTGCTCTTTTTCTGAGCTCCTCTGTTTGCTTCCACCCTTGGCCCCTTTTAGCCTGCATTTTTTACCAACCCCAGGCAGGGTACAACATTATTCTTTTGTGGACTTCCTCTGCCTTGCTTGTTCCTGTGCATTTATACTGCTCATTAAGTTCTCTGTTTTCGGCTATGACACAGATTGGCATACAAAATATCCTTTTATAATACATTGCCAAAGACAGGTCTCATATTGACTTTAATCGATCGGTTCATGTAAGTGTATTTATTAGTTCTTCGGCAACATTTTCAACAAACAGTATGATGGATGCACGTACCTGCCCAATTGATATTTTGAACCGATTTCTTATCTTTAAATGTGTATTATTTATATCATATACCAGCACAGAGGATAGAATGAGTTTTTACCTTTATCTGGAACAATTATGGGAATTACGTTAAACATTTCACAAAAGATCGATTCTATTTTACTTTATGTATCATGAATAACTAACTATACACCACAGTTTGCCTGAGAGAGTCCTGGTTTATACCTTGTCCTATACACCCTCAGTTTAACATTTGTCAAATACTTGTCATTTTGGGCAAAGGATTTTATTTATATTCGCAGTAAAATAAGCTGGGAGGATTTTGCGATAGCTCCCATCTTCACTTTCAGTTTTTAATATGGTGTCATCTATTAGTGGATGAGTTGCATGTGCAATAAAAACACCCTCACGGTATTAGATCATTAAACCTGAAGCAAAGGAGCAAACACCTGCCTTTCCTTTATGGACCATCCCCAGAAGCATCATATATAACCTCTCTTTGCATAAGCAGACTACAGGGTGCTCACTGATAACTAATGTGTACTCAAACACAAACCAACAGGGAGAGCCAACTAGACCCAGTAGTTGATGGAAGCCTTAGAATTTTGATGATGCTCCCTCTTCAGGGATTTATGTCCGGGCCTATACAAGAACAGTCAGAAGAAAAGAGCTGCCTGGTCTCCAGTCACTGGGGTCTTTGGGAAGCCAGGAAAATGAATGGCTATGTGCATAAGAAATTTGTGCAAGAAATAAAAGTAGAGCATCAGTATGTAGAGCCCATTGAGAATGGTCCAAAGGTTTACAACAACAGTGGTTTTGTCTTTTTTTATATAATGTGAGTCAAAATCCTCTTATATTATTTATTATTTAATTATGCTCTTTTTGGCAATGATGATTTTTATTATTATTTATTTATTTATTTTTTGGTCAGCAAATCTTCAGAAACTTAACTTGAAAGAAATAACGAGAGTGCCTGGGTGGCTCAGTGGGTTCAGCATCTGACTCTTGATTTTGACTCAGGTCATTCTCTCAGGGTCATGAGATTAAGTCCTATGTTGCGCTCCATGCTGGTCATGGACCTGCTTAACATTCTCTCTCTTAGTGCCTGGGTAGCTCAGTAATTAAACATCTGCCTTTGGTTCAGGTCATGATTTTAGAGTCCTGAGATTGAGCCCCGCATCAGGCTCCCTGCTCAGTAGGGAGTCTGCTTCTCCCTCTTCCTCTACCTCTCCCCCTGCTTGTTCTCTCTTTCTCTCTCTCTCTCAAATAAATAAATAATATCATTTTTAAAAAAGAAAAGGTTCTCTCTCTCCCTCTTCCTTTGCTTCCTCCATCCCCCTCTTAAAAAAAAGTGGGGGGGAAGGAAAGAAAAGCAAAGAAAGAATGGAAATTAATGGAACACCGAATTACGAAGTGCAGGTTCTCATTGACTTATTTTTTATGAATCTGTAAATGGAAACAAAATATTTGAAATAGTTATCATTGACTGTGGGACTGAGCTGATAATCCTGAAAGATGAAAACCAAGTGACCAAACTAATTAAGAAATGCTAGCATCTACCTTAAAAGCAAAATTTTTATTAAAAAAATATGCCCGAAGGGGAGGAGCTCCCTTGGGCTGCTGCAGAGGGCCCATTTCCCATGGCTCTGTGAACAGTCCCTTTCATCCTAATGCAGTCATGGCTGTTGAGTCCCCACTGCTCCTATTCCAAGTTTCCTTTCCCAGGGAGGCAAATCGGAGCAATAACCATTAACAACGTATGGGATTCATAATCAGAAGACGTATCCAAGTAGTAAAACGATTTCAGTTTTATATCAATATTATCAGAGACATCAGAGTGAAAATCAGTGAGAATATTAATGCTTTGAGTATATCATCTGATTTATGAAATCAAAGTGAAGGTTTTAAAAATTTATTTATCAAGGTTGAAGATACTCATTATTACAAAGGTACTTTACATTCGGTTAACATTTTTTTACATTCAGTTAACATTTTAATAATGTATAAATTATGTGCTTTGTAGTAATGCTATGAATACAAATTTTAACACAGCAGAGTATTGGTGGGTTAAGAAATACCCCAACAACCAGATTCTTATTAAATTAACAAACCCATGGGAAAGAAATGGTTGTAGAATTGATTGTAAAGTGCCCTTAATTCAGATTTACATCCAAAAGTTGATTAGTCTATTGCACAATTAAAAAGTAGAAGCTGTATTTCTAAAATTGTATGTGCACATAATTTGTATATCACATACAAATATATAATTTATGCATAATACACATATAAATTATATACACACGTGCATATGTTCACACACATCCATATATAAGCATGTGCATGGCAATTAATGTGTGAAAGCTGCTGACAACAGAAACAGCAGGATGTAGCTGGCATGAGGCTAACCTGCAGCTGAAAAGAACTACAAAAGAGGAATAAAATATTTAAACATCACTGAAGGCATTTATAAAACAACAAAGGCTGTTGGAACTAGAGGGTCAAAATCCTTGAGGAAGGGTATGGCATTGATGAGCCCTGCATTCCCTGTTGCTTTTTGCTTTTTAGCTTTTTGCTGATCCTAGGTGCAAGACACTGGAGCCAACTGAGAGGAGCAACCTTGTGTTTGCAGCACTTCCTGGGCTAAGAAAGCAATCACTGCGATTTATGTTTCCCAACAACGAAGAATGCAGGGCAATATCCTAGGAGAAAAGAAAACCACAGAGAAATGACCCAGACATTCTGAGTACAGTATTGCTGTAAGACATTTTTCAACTTTTACACTATTCAAGCACAGGTGATGACTCAGAGAAAGAAAGCATAAAACAGCTGCTAAGAACCTAAAGAGCTAAGCAGAGATTCAATAGTTGCACAGTTCTGAGGAAAGGAATACGACATTCAGTGGTCCCCTAGGAGAAGGGCCCTTTGTAAACACCCCAGGCTTGCGGGTAGGAAAATCAGGAAGGTTGAAGCCCTAGGTGTAAGCATAGATCAGGTATGTTTTCCATCCATCTGGATTAAGGACATTTTTCCTGTTCTCTCAGCGATGGTACAAAAAGGAAATTATCTGTGGCAGAAAATAACATCCAGGTACTCTACAAGTTTTTGTGTACAAGTTTGGAGAATTTAATTAAAAAACAAAAGGCTTGACCAGAAAGGGGACCAAATGAACAAACATCAATAGAAATGAATAAGAAAATAGTCCATACCCAGAACAAATGATGTCATTGGGTACAGAGTTGAAAATTAATATGATTTAGATATTCAAGAATATTAACAAAAAGAGAATTTGAGCAAAGAAAACATGAAATAAGTCAAATGGAAATTCTAGAATTGAATAATGCAATGATAAATTAAGAATACAATTGATTTGTTTAAAAATATATGATAGAAGAAAAAGAACAATACATTTGAAAGTTAGGTCAAGATGAACTGTCTGGATTGATGTGTTAAAATGGATTTAAAAGACAATAGTTTCTAATAGTTTTTAAAATAGTTTTTATAGTTTACACTGACAGAATTTAATCAAGCTGCAGGAAAGGGAGACAAAGACAAAGACTCAGAGTCAATAATTTTTAAAAAATGGACAATGAATAATATTCTAAAACTTATGAATACTTGAAGTAAATCTACAACTTCAAGGAGCTAGTAAGAGAAAAAGAAAAAAAAAAAAAAAGACTGGCAGTTGATTTCCAAACTGGAAGAGTGGAAATAAGAAAACAATGAAATTTTGTATGTGCTGAGAACAAATAACTGTCAAGTGAGAATGTTTAATCAGGAAGCATCTTCCAAAAATGAAAGTTAAAAAAATTTTTTTTGACAAAACAAATAGAGAGGTAATTACCAGCAAAACTCTAACCAGAAGAAATTCTAAAGGTATGCAAGTTTTTTGAGGTAGAAAGAACATGGGTCCAGGTAAAAGAGTGGAATGAAGGAAGGAATGAAAAGGAAAAGAGATAGTAACTACATAGATAAATGTAAACAACAATAATAGCACTAACCTAAAACAAGAATAGTGATGTCTTATGAGGTTTAAAACATATGCAGAAATGAAATACACAGAATATGAGTATTAAAGACAGAAGGGCACAAACTGACTTTTTATGGAATGAAAATAGTAATTTACTGCAGAATTTTAAAAATCAAGAACATAGATTATCATATATAGATAGTCATTAAATCAAGTAAAATAAATGTCTACTAATAAGTGAACAGAGAGGGGAAATGAAACAGTATATATTTGATTATTCCATAAAAAGAGAAATATTCCATAAAATGAGAATTATACCACCTTAGTATTTATGTTTCCTTATCTGGCAGTACAAAAATATAAGATTAATAGTAAGGTGGCATATTTAAACCATAATTGCCATAATTCCATAAAATGTAAATGGATTAAATACTATAATTAAAAGCAAAGATTATCAAATTAGTTAGGTAATAAAAACCTAACCATATATTTGCTTATCAAAAAGCTGTATTATAAGGAGAATGTTGAATGGCAAAATATAGAAGCAAATAGATGATGCAAAGATCGACGAAAAGGAGCTGGCATAACTATAATCATATCAGACAATGCAGACTTCCAAGCAAAAACCATATCCAGAGATAAGGATTTCATAAAGTTAAGAAAAACTCAAACAATAATGTGTAACAATATAGTGTTTTTTGCATACAATAGAATAATCTAAAAATATTTAGAGCACAGACTGCAAAATAGCTTAAAATATAGAAATCTCTCAGATTTCATTTGGCTCCATGCTCAGCACCGAGGAGATGGCTTGGGATTCTCTCTCTCCTTTGGCTGTCCCCCCTGCTCTCTGTCTCTCAAATAAGTAAATAAAATCTTAAAAAAAAAAAAAAAGTTCTGAATCCATAATTCTTTCCCTCAAATAAACCATCAGATTCAGAGGATATCATTGATTAATTCTTTCAAGGACTTAAGGAGACAATAACCTTCCAGAAAATAGAAGTCACATTTGGAGGCTGACAGAACACAGATAGCAAATTATATCAAGGATTATAAACTAGTCTACAAGCTATTACAGACTAATATCTCATGATCATAAGTGCAAAAATTCTAAGGAAAATGTTAACGAGCTCTGTTAGGAAAGAACATTAAGGACATTAAAGTTCTACATTATGTTAATGAAAGAATAATACCTTACCATAAAATTAGTTTTATTCTAGGAATGCAAACATGATTTATCATTTGAAAATTAATCCATAACATTAAGAAAATTAATGTTGAACAAATTGTTGAACAAATCTCACACGCATATTTATTTGAGTGTAGAATAGTTTGTGAAAACAAAGACACTTTGGACTTATAGAAACAAACAAAAAATATGTGGTAAGCTAGCAATAGAAAGGAGCTTTCTCCCCACATCTCACTTTGTTCAGGCATAACTGACAAAAAAAAAAAAACACAAAAAACCCAAAACAGTATATATTTAAAGTGTTTTGATAAAAGTATACACTGTGAAATAACCACAATCAAGATAAATAACATATCCATCATCTCAAGTATGTACCATTCTCTTTCTCCCCCACCCCTTTTGGGCAGGAACACTTGAGATTTTCCCTTTTAGCAAATTTCATGTATATGATACCATATTGTTAATGTAGTTCCATCGTTGTACATTAGGTCTTGCTCCAGAATTTATTAATCTTGCTTAACAAAACTTTACACCGCTTGACCAATAACTCCCTATGGGCCCCTCCCCTGACCCTGACAACTACTTATCTAATCTTTTCTTCTGTGAGTTTGATTATTTTAGATTTCACATATAATTGAGATCATTCAGTATTTGTTTCTCTGTATCTGGTTTATTTCACTTAGCATAATGTCCTCCAAATCCATCCATTTTGTTGTAAATTGCAGGATTCCCTCTTCTTTAATGGTGGAAAATATACATCTATATCTCACATGTTCTTTATTCATTCATTCATTCATTGATGGGCATTTAGGTTGTTTCCATAATTTGGTTATGGTGAATCCTGCTGCAATGAACATGGCGTATAGACACCTGTTTGAGATGCTGATTTCATTTCTTTTGAATATATACCCAGAAGTGGGGTGGCTGGAACATAGTTCTATTTTTAATTTTTGGGGGACCCTCCCTTCTATTATCAGTAATGGCTGTACCAGTTTACATTCCCACCAGCAGTGTACAAGGGTTTTCTCTTATCCATGTCCTCACCAATACTTTTGATTTTTTTGATAACAGTCATTTTAACAGTTGTGAGGTATTATCTCACTGTGTTTTTGATTTGCATTTCCCTAGTGATTAGTGTGATCTTGAACACCTCTTCAAATATCAGTTAGTCATTTGTATATCTTCTTTAGAAAAATGTCTGTCTAAGTCCTTTACTCATTTGAATAGGGTTATTTGTTTTTACTATTGAGTTGTAGGAGTTCCTTATATATTTGAAGGTAAAGATCTAATCAGATGTGTGATTTATGGGGTGCCTGGGTGGCTCAGTGGGTTAAAGCCTCTGCCTTCAGCTCGGGTCATGATCCCAGGTCCTGGGATCGAGCCCCGCATCAGACTCTCTGCTCAGCAGGGAGCCTGCTACCCCCCACCCCCCACCTCTGCCTGCCTCTCTGCCTGCTTGTGATCTCTGTCTGTCAAATAAATAGATAAAATCTTTGAAAAAAAAAAAGATGTATGGTTTATAAAATTTTTTCCCATTCTGTAGGTGGTGTTTTCACTCTGTTGGGTTTTTTCCTGTACTGAAGCTTTTTAGGGTGATGTAATCCCACCTATTTTCGCTTTTGTTGTTTGATATTTGCAAGACAGCTTTATGAGGATGCTGATCTTCTGGGCAATAGTCTTTTTTTATCCAATCACAGTCTCCCTGGAATTGTACCCTTCAGTTCATTTTCAAGAAAACTTGTTTCAAGGAATGTGGTTGGCAAAAAGGCTCCAGAAACTGCACCTCAAAATAGGCTCATGCATTGATGCCACAGTGACCTCTTCCCAGACTGCTTTCAGTCACTGACCTCATACCCATTATATTTGTCTTCCTTTCCCTCATGAAATGAAATAAATGTATCACTTTGCTTTAAAAACTACTTCTCAATTCTCAAAATCCAAGACAACATCTCTGGATTTAAGTATACCTACAGGAACTTATAACACTAAATTCAAAATGCTCCATAGCCAAGATGACCACCTGATCTGGGGTGAGTCTCTCTCCAGCCCATCCAGAGATAATTACTAAGTCGTTACAGAAACATTGTGACTCACCTCCATCTTTATCCCCTTCTTTGTCAATTGTCTAAATACGTCCATCTGACTTAGTCCTTTACTCTGTATAGTTAGTTCTCCTACTATCTACTATCTCTTTTTTTTTTCTCATCTATTCTTCTTGTAAAAAACTTCCATATTTTACCCATCAAACATTATGCATGAGGGTTTTGACAGCTGATCTATTTTTTTTTTAAGATTTTATGTATTTATTTTTGAGAGTTCATCAGCTGGGCAAAGGGACAGAAGGGGAAGCAGACTCTGCACTGAGCAGGGAACCCAATGCAGGACTCTATCCCAGGACCCTGGGATCATGACCTGAGCCAAAGGCAGACACTTAACCGACTGAGCCACCCAGGTGCCTGACAGTTGATTTCCATAACCTTATATATTTTCTTCTGTCCCCCCAATAAGAGGGTCATATGGAGGAGAAAACACAAGCAACTCCATTCATCACTACTTTTATCATTTACTGTGTTGGGGCTTTTCATTAGGAATAGCCAGCAGTTATCATATAATTAGTTCAAGTTTTAGTATTTTCACCATTCTATGGGTTTATCACATGTTTTTGCAGGTTCAGAGGTCGGTGGATGGAGTCCTTTCCTGTCTCAGTGTAAATTTATTCTACTCTCACTTTTATCCATTCCAAAAATAGACAATGTTGTCACCTTTTTAATTCTGTAGGATTCTTTGAATACAGAACACTGCATCCAGCTAAGAGTTGGTGAAAAATTGTTTTCCCTTATTCTGTATATTTACAATCAAATTCAGGGTGACTTGGCCATTTGGTCAATAGTCTAAGATAGTGATGACTAACTAAACAGTTGTTAATATTTTTCAGCAAAATTACTTAACTCTGTAATGAGCTGGAGCTCATCACATATATAAAAATCTTTGATCTCATAAAGGTATATAAAATATGGATTATTAACACACCAACTTATGATTTAAAAACTGATTTCAAAAAAGACATAATAGAATCATTTATTCTATTTTTTCCTCTACTGACTGCACTTCAGGATAGTCAAGTAGTTGATGAGGATCATTTATCTTTTTTTTTTTTTCCCTTAGGGTCATTTATCTTCATAGAAGAATTAAAGGCCTTAAATATAGAAAGAATGACAGAGTTCAAACTTCACCAGTTTGCATTCCAAAATTAAGTGATGGATTTAGGTAATAGTCATGACTGTGTGCTAAAACCATTTCATAAAAACATAATGATGGGTTTTATGTTTGCTGTATCTAGCATTTATCACCTGCACCCAACTTAAAATTTTCCATAGTCAGATATCATATGTCTCTAACAAAAGAGGCATCAAATACCTGACAATGTCAAACATCTGTGCTTCCTAAATGATATAATAGGAATGGCATACCACTACCTAAGAAGTGTTTTGCTTCCCCCCCAAAAAAGAAAAACTGAATCAAAATCTAATCAAATTTTAGATGTACCTATAGTACAATCAATACAGAGGATAGAGGAAGTGGATAAACAATATGACACGGATATAAGCAGTGAATCCAGAATGTATTTCTTAAATCCTATAAGACCACCAAATAGCAGTTTATTCACTAAATAAATAATGAATCAGGAGAAAATACATAAAACCAGGATGACCTATTGAAGAGATTGAGAGAAAAACAAAATGCAGAGTGCAGGTATGCCTACATGCTGATCCGAAACGACCAATTATAGAAAGGCCTTTCTAAATCAATTAAGGAAAATTGAACACAGATTGGTTATTAGGTGATACTGACAAAATATTGTAACGTTCTTTAGTGGATAATGACACTGTGGTTGTTAAAGCAAAGTTCTATCTCTAAAAGAAACATGCTGAGATTTTCTTGTGTAAAATGTTCAGAAGTCTTAGATTTGCTTTAGGAATACTACCTCCCATACATCCCCCACCAAAAACCACTGTGTATGCACACAGGGATAGAAAGACCAACCACAGGTAGTTGTTAAAAGTGAGATGGTATATACTTTGGAAAATCATTACATTTTTTTTCTCCTTTTGAGTATGTGTGAAATTTCCATAACAACAACAAAAAAAATTGTGGATTTTTAGTATTTAAGCCTTGTTGTGAGAGAATCCAGTTAAGGCCCTGACCTATATATGGCTGCTAAAAAATGAATGAACTTGGCATTTACTTACTGTATTATTTGGTCTTCCTATGTTCTTAATCCTTAAATTAGGGCTGCTAATATAAGAATACTAAAACAATCATCTCAGAGAGGCTGTTCATATCTTCAATTGACTTTTTCTGAAGATTCCTTGATTTCATATAGTAGGAAACAATCTTAATTACTTCTATGCCTGTCATTTCATGGTCATCATTTCTAACTGCTTTATTTTATGCAGAATTTATGCTTAATTTTATGCAGAAGCATTTGGCTTTCTCAACCTATAAGACAAAATTTGGAACTCAGTCAACCTAGGCTGTAAGCCACAAATTGAGAGCAGTTGCCTTAATAATGCAATACTTCCTTCCATTCTTTCCCGTGGGCTGCTTAAAGTCACAGTTCATCTCTTACAAGACTTTATAAAATAAAGCAAGAAGGTTAATGTACACCCTTTGCCCTTGTGAGAGTCTAGAAGAAGACACATAAGTAAATAAAAAAAACAATAAGCAAGAAGGAACGAGTAATCACTAATAGTCTAAATATCTCATTATAATTTTCTTAATACTATTATCTCAGCCAGTAATCTATCTGATTTACTATAATAAATGGGTAAAAGTTTAGCAAATTTTCTCCTAATTGAAGTATAGTAGACCTACAATATTATGTGAGTTTCAAGTGTACAATAGAGTGATTTGACATTTATATATATTACAAAATGCTCACCATTATAGGTGTAGTTATCATATGACACTACACAAAGTTATTACAATATTATCGACTACATTCCCTATGCTATATTTTATGTCCCTGTGACTTCTTTACTTTATAACTGGAATTTGACCACCACATTTAGGCTTTTATCCTGCAAATTCTGGGTTTTCAGCATGTCTGTCTCTTTCACCAGAGTACATCACCTCTAACCTTCTGTTACTTTTAGAACCCAACTTCTAGTTCCCAATTCTGGGCCAATTAAGAATTGCATCCTACTTTTAGCAACTATAAAATTACAATGGCTTCAGCATGATAAACATTTACTTCTTTTATACAAAAATAAATTCTTGATCTAGACCTCTAGGAATGGTATTTGTGGCCTCATATTTTTATCATTAACTTGAGCTCTTTATATTATCTATTTTCTGTTGCAACCATTTTTCTTAAATTAACTCAGCAGGCAGGGAGAAAAGGCAGAAAGGCACACCTTCCCACTTTTAATGAGACATTATTGAAGTCCCATAAAACATTTAAGCTTATATTTCAATGGCCAGAAGTGGTTATCTGGTCAGTTATAGCTGAAAGTGATACTGATAATTAACTATGTACTTTATTCTGGGTTATATAATGCCCAAGTAAAATTTCTAGATTCCTTCTAAAGAAGGAAAGAAAACATTGGTACACAATTAGAATTAACCGTCACAATGCATTATCATGCTATGATACAGTTTTTCCAAGTATATTTCTTTATTTTTCTGTATAATAGAGTAGAAAAGAGACATTGTGGCTTAATCATTATTAATGAGACAGCAAACTAAATAATCCTTTACTTTGGGATTTATGACATAAGAGCAATGAGAACTCCTTAAGGACAAAAATGATCTACAAAAATTTCAGTTTAAAATCTCACTTTTTTCCATTTATTAATTTTCATTCTGAAATATATATCATTTGTTTTTTTCTGCATATAATTTTTCATATGGAAGGATATAATTTCATATATAGAATTATCCTAAAGTATTCTAGTATTAAGTTTAATTCTGTAGTATGAGTTTAAGTGGCATTAATTGTGGAAGAGATTGACTTCATATACCAGTTTTCAAGAATGAATATTACAAGGATATAGAAAATAGTACAGCTCACCCTAAAATTAAATATATGTCAAAGGAAAACACAATTGTAAAGTCCTAAGCTACAGTATCTTCACTAGTTCTTGTTTACCATAGCTCAAATAATATTCATTGTTCTGCTTCCAAATGGAAAATTCCTTCTATCCATGCCTCTAGATTATATTCACGGAAGACCGAAGAAAGTAAGAATTGGATTAGATCAAGCAATAAAAATTACAATTGCGGGGCACCTGGGTGGCTCAGTGGGTTGAGCCTCTGCCTTCGGCTCGGGTCATGATCCCAGGGTCTTGGGATGGAGCCCCACATTGGGCTCTCTGCTCAGCAGGGAGCCTGCTTCCTCCTCTCTCTCTGCCTGCCTCTCTGCCTACTTGTGATCTCTCTCTCTCTGTCAAATAAATAAATAAAATCTTTTTTTAAAAATTACAATTGCTTAGACAAAGGCTGGCTGCAATTTAGATTTTGACCACCTTGGTCAAGTTCCAGTCTTAACCTAAATAAAACAACCCTATACAATTAGCAGCCCAGGGAAGCTCCTCTTATGAGGAGATATTAAAAGAAAATAAGTAGCAGGCTGAAAAACTGAATGTAGAATGGCTTTTTGTTTATATAAATAAATCAGGTCGATATAATTTCATAATTGTACCAGCCACTGGGTATGCTGTAAAAAAAAAAAAATCATAGCTGATTATTAAATCACAGAACCCGTGCTTTTTTATTTATAAAGATTTAAAGGACATTTATTTGGAATCTGCAGTCAACTCAATGGTTTTTCTACGTATATCACCATGATTTTCTCTGTGGTATAGGAATTCATTGATTACAAATAGTCAAGATTTCCCTAGGCTCGTGAATATGAATGTGTTCCTTTTCTATTTAATTAAAATTTGACATCATGAGTCTTATAAATTTTCTCCTTTAATTAATTGGGAAATACACAGTAAATAACAGAAAACTTTACTGAAAGTGTTTTCTTTAATTTTTATTTCATGCCTCTTTGAGATTTTACAACTGAAACCAGAGAGTTGTAAAATCTATGGGCGGCATTGAGCAGTAGACAACTTATTTAGCAAGATACACTTAAACTTTAACCCACAGGTCAGCCAGATGGACACTATTACATGACTTCTAGCTTTGCTAAGCAAAAAATAAATTCACACTTGACAAAAGTTGCTACTATACTTCCCTGTCAGCATAATTTACATCACAGGAGAAAGAAAAAAAAATGTTTTGTACCCTATGGCAGAGTTGTATTACTGTCAGCGTTTTCTAATTGTACTTCTTTTGTTAGCTACATAATGTTGTAGCTTTTAGTTAGTAGTCATTCTGAAGAATACTTTCTGAGGACATTATAGGAAACTTTTTTGTTCTGAAAAAACTTCCAACCAAACTTTGATAATACCTACAACCTTATCAAGCATTCTTCCGATATCCGTACTCAAGAATTTTTAAGAGGGCAAAGCTATATGAACTGTGAACATTTAAAATTAGATATATGTTTTTAATATATATAAGTGTATATATTTATTAACACAATAGTAAAACAGTAATATTAATAATGTCAACATTAGTCATTACTGTGCTAATCATCAGTTGTGAATATTAATTATCTGTAATCACATTAATTTTATATTACCATAGAATGACATTACATGTTATTCTAAAATCATACCATATGCTATGTAATATAATAATATATGATCTTTATAGAATATAAATTATTATCACAATTATTAATCATTAATATCACAATATAATAGGTATTCTTACTCATTAACAAAACAAATTCATTCATTAATAATAAATATGTGTGATTACCATTATTATGTGCATATATTTTAAATTTTGGATATCCATTTCCATATTGATAAGCATGTAGGTTATTTCCAAAATTGGCATTTATAAGCAATGCTGTAATATATTTGTATGTATGTAGTAAAAGTATAGAACTATGAATGAGAAGTGTATACAATAGCTTCCAAAAAGTATTCCTCTCAAGGAAAGTGGAAATGTGTAAGAAAGGTCATAGTTGCTCTTACTTCAGTCAGTAGAATACATTTATTCTATGAAACCACATATATCCGATGCGACAAAATTTCAACATTAACAATTTTCTGTGGCAGGTATATAGTGCTCAAATTATTTTCTCATATTTTAACTATACTTGCATTTAGGCAAGAGAAATAAAACAAGAATATAAAGATCATTGCACACAATGAATATTTTAAATTTCAAACTAGTTTGAAACTGGTTTCCCTACCATACTTATTTACAGGCATTTTAATGGCACATCCTTAACTTACATCCAGGTATCCTATTATTAAAACTAACCAGGAATTGGAAATAGCACAATTGACTGTCTTTAATATGGCACGTTAGCTGAATCCACGTGGAAGAGAAATGGTTGTAGATGCCTTTATCTTAGCCAGGAAATTGACTATAATGAAGCATCTGGTTTAAGTGTATCTTGGGATTCAGACCATTTGCCTCCTGAAATAAAAGCTTTAGGAGATTTGGTTGAATATAGCAGGATAAAGGAGTGTGGCAGTTGCCACTGTGGTCATCCAAAATATTCGTCAATACAAGATGTTGGACTTTAAAGCAGAGGAGGCAAAGAGCAGAACTCAAAGCCCAGCACTCAATAAAAATATTGTGTGCAGAATGTGTGTGTGTGTGTGGGTGGGTGTGTGTGTGTGTATGTGTGTTACCACAAATCATCACATGGCTCGAAGTGGATTAATATTTTTGTTTGGACTGCAAAAGCTAAATGTTTTTTGTCAGGCTAAGATTATTGTTAGCAATGGCAACCTGGCCAGGGGAGTGCGTGAGTGAAAGTAAGTTTGCTTCTTTTGTTGTGCATTCATTCCCCACACAACAAACAAATAAAATAGCTTACAAACTGTCCTTTAAATATCTGTTCATACAGGGATGGTCCAGCAGCAGAAAAATTACTCCAGCTTCATTCCTGCAGACCATATTTTTTCAACTGTAGCATTTAAGAAGAAATCATTAATCTGGAGTTTGGGGATGATTGGAGCAGTGGATGCATGGCTAAGGATTCAAAACCATCATTGTCAAGACTCAATGAATACATCTACACAGGATTTCATGGCCTGGTTCATTGATCTGAGATACTGTAAATGTATAAATTGTTGACTTATTTTTTTAATTAGTTTTGCCCAATGAAGCTTGGCAAAGTGGTCTCTGACCTTACATTGATAAGGAGTACTCTAGGATAGTGGTGAGTCCCAGAATGGAATTAATTAATTCTAATGGAATTAATTAATTTAATTTTAATTAATTAATTTTCAACTACTATCTTATATGCAGTCAAAGAAGACAGTGGAGATCTTCCCACAGATTGGAATCCAAAACTGCCCGATTAATCTGTCACATGAAAGTATCTACCCCATGCCAGGAAAGTCTTCTTATTCTTGTCCAGTAGTATATATCAGACACTATATGCTTCCCTTGATTCCTTTTAGTAATGGAACATTTTGTATTGATTTTCTGGTTATTTTATTGGCTTTTTCAAAGCCAAAAGTTTTGTCTCTTTCATATATATAAAGAGAGAAAGGTTCCACATCTATATGCCATGTTTTAACCCTTTGGTCATACAGGATTCATAGAAAACCTTTTTTTAACACAACCCACTAAATTCAGTCCTTTTTTATTTTATTTTTTTAAATTTATTTATTTGTTTGACAGACAGATTACAAGTAGGCAGAGAGGCAGGCAGAGAGAGAAAGAGGAGGAGGCAGGCTCCCCACTGAGCAGGGAGCCCGATGTGGGGCTGGATCCCAGGACCCTGGGACCATGACCTGAGCCAAAGGCAGAGGCTTTAATCCACTGAGCCACCCAGGTGCCCCTTCAGTCCTTTTTTAAAGCAGGTATATGATGAAGGGAAGAATTACAGATATACTAGCAATACTTATTTATTAGAAGAATTATACAGAATTTAAATACACAACTCATAAAAAGTATTTGTGGGTAAACACAAACCATAAAGCAGAAATTCAAGTAAGTCTTTTTTATGGATTACCTTATTTAATATCATGAAAATCATTTGCAAAAAGAGTTACTATTCACATTTGCCAAATGGGAAAAAAAATCCCTAACTTCAAAAGGGCTAACAATTGATCGAAATCACATTTAGTAAGTGTCTGAATCAGTATGTGATTTTGGGCGACAGGAATCTTAAAAGAAGGGAGAATCTCCAAACTCAGAGTCATAAGTCATCAAGGTAATGGTGCATAGCACTTACGAATGTTGTCTTAGAGTTTGGTTACATGGCTTGAAATTCCAGGAAGCAACTTGCCAAACTACTAGCCTTGGGCATAACATCTCTACAAATTCACATGTCAACATCCCCTTACCTGCAATTCCAAAATTCAAAAGCTCTGACAACTGACAATTTTTGTAGGGTTTGTGTAACCTACTTGGTGGCAAAATTTAATCTGATGACCGTGAAGACACTTAGAGCTCTATTAACTCCAATTACTATGCATATCTAAATATTTTACTAAAGATATTTTAGTATTTTATCATTATGTTTCATTAGACATAATACTGTAGATAATCTTGGAATTATGACAAAAATACAGTAGATGGATCATATCACCTCTATGAAATATTTTGCATACGAAAGTACATCTGGCTCAAAACGTCTGCCTAAGAGATTGCAAACCTCTTATCTCAATTATAAAATTGGGAGAAAATAGTATCTGTTACATAGAATTTTTATGGTAATGAAAATAATGTAGACTAGTTACGTACTTCAATGTGTATCTCTTCGTAATCACTCAGTCCCTGTTAGTATCATTAATATGCTTCTAAGGTAAAAGTCACAACTGATTTGTGAAGAACTGGTAGGAGATATTCTAAGAAACTTGAAATTTTTAGCTGCCCCACATCATTGTTATCCTCCTACTTCTTTAAGATATCATTGGTCCATGTCTATAAAGAAAATCATCTACAATAGAAAATGAGGCGGAGTTGAAATAGTATTTTCCACAGCATAAAGCTCCATAACACAGTGATACAGCATCTCCAGAGTCCTAATGGATGGGAAGTAAAAGCCAATAGTTTGACACCTGGGGAATAGTTGTTTAAGTGAAAGCATCAGACGGACATCTCAAAAAAAGGCAAAGATCCCAGAATTTCAACGCCTAGGATCCTCTTACTGTGGGGGAGGGGGCAAAATGTAACTCATAAAGCACAAGTCCTAAAATACAGAACTCAAGTCACAAGTTTTAGAAGAATATCATCTATGAAATGTTGGGAAATTGGAACAAATAGATGAGTCCAAAGAAACAGTGCGAAGTTGTGACTATAAAAGATCAAGCTATGAGAAGCAAATCTGTCTGTAGCAGGCAGCCTGGAAGAGGTCCCCCAAAGGTCCTTGCCTCCTGGTCTTCATTCCTTTGTGTAATTCCTTCCACTGAATGTGTGCTGGACTTGGTATACTTCTTTCTAAGGAGTAGCGTATGGCAGACATCGGCTCCTAGATTAAGTTGTAAAAGACAGAGGCTTTCTTAAAAAAAAAAAAAAAAAAAGACAGAAAGTTTCTTCTTGGGCCTCTCTCTCCCTCCCTTGCAGCTGTTAGGACGGGAGCTGCATTGAGAGATGCCTGCAGAGAAAGGAGCTGAATCCAGGAGATCCTGAGCGTGTCAGGCCACCAGCCTGTGAGGAGCAGAATCCTGTTTGTGATGAGACTGCCCCCAACCGCGGCTTCAATGCGACCTCATGAGAGAGCATAAAGCAGAGGCAGGATGCACTCAGCTGAGCAACACTTGGAATTCGGGCCCCTAGGAGCAGAGGTAACAAATGTTTGCTGTGTTAAGTAACCAAGTTTTGGAATAATTTTTTTTCCAGTGATTAAATATAAGGAAGTGTTTAACTATAGAGAGAATGCTAAATGGCTTCCATTACAGAACAGATTACAATTTTTATAAACACATATAGAGTTAAAATGGATGGTGCGGTTGGAAGTAATAATAAGAAATAATATAGAATGAGTGATGTGCAAGAAGGAAATATGTTCTAATATTTTATGGAAATAATAGTGGAGTAAAAATGCAACCTAGGTTTCATAAACTATGAAATAGAAATACAAAAACGTAATCTGAGCCAATAAGGTACACTAGACAAAAAATAATGTACAATTATGCATGCATAATGCACAAAAACATGGGTATTAATAATAATAATGAGAAAGATGAAGAAGGAGAAGTAGCTAACACATGTTGAGCAATTATTATATTTCTGTCCCTCTTCTTAGCCCTTTATACTTATTAACTCATTTAATCCTTAGAATAATCTTAGACAATGCATGCTATTATCACCAATCAATAGAGAAGAAGAAATATTTAAAATTACTAAATAATGCGACTATGTGACTTAGTAAAGTCTGTGTTCACACATAAAATAATATCCTCAAATGTTTATTATTAGGTAAGAATAAAATAAATAAGTCTTCAAATCAATGTCAAAAAAAATGACAAATAGGAAAGTCTAAGAAGGGAAGTTAGAATAAATTACTCATCTCCCCATGCTAAAAAAAAACCCTCCAGTATTATGTATAATTAGAATCCTCCCCAACTTAGGCTTTTGCATGGGCTCCTTTCTCTGCCCAAAATCCTTTCTCCAGAAATCTGAGTCTTCATGGATTACAAGTCACATGGTGTCAGATATCCTTATCCCCTTATTGTCCTACACGTCACCTTTTTAAAAAGCTTTCTTGGAACACCAACATTAAAATGCCCTATATGCAGTCTTTCTCTCTTTACATTTTTGGTAACTGGGGTACATTCTATTAGGCTTGTCATACCTCATGTATTGGTTATTAGCTCTCAGAAGATGCTAACTGTCCTTATTCAGTGGCCCATGCATGCTCCTAGTTAGTCATTTTAGTTCCTATCACTCCATTGTTTTTCATGCAATCCTCAATCTCAATCTATTTCTCTAAAGTAACTACATTCAATGCCCTTGAAAAAACTATATCATGAATTGCTTAGGTCTAGCAATTATACCTATAGGTAGGATAATAATTCTATTTTCAGGAAAAGAATCTGATTACATTTTAAAACTCAATTCTAAACAAACACAAAATGTGCACTAAATGTTAAGCTCCGTTTAGATAAAGAAGTTACAGTCAGCCTATTTATTACGACCACCATTAACTATAGTAAGAATTGAGTCTATGTATTTAAAAATAGATATGTAATCTGTCGTTTGGTTTTTTTTTGTTGTTGTTCATGATAGAAATTCTGTTGTCAGAAAGTCTAAGTCATAAGTTCATCAAGTTTAGCACATAATTATTTAAGGAAAAGTTTAGCACATAATTATTCAAGCAGTAGGAGAGAATAGGTGGTTCACAGACACAAATACATTGCAAAGAAATAGATGAAAAATTAGACTATTTAAATATTTTTCTCTAGAAAATGTTGTCTGTTAAATAAAATTATTAGAGATAAATATTTTTGAAGTGATAAGAGAATTAGCCACATGGGAAATATCATGATTGTTTGGATTATAAGTGACAACACTCTGAGTAAGTCAGAGAATGGGGAGAAAATTGCTATATTACCTATTTTGAGGCCCTCTTTTTACTTCAGATTCACTCAGAAATATTCCCAGATATATCCAGAGTTGATAAAACAGTAAGGTTCATTTTTTTTTAAGATTTTATTTATTTATTTGGTGCAGAGAGAGAGAGAGACAGATAGAGATCACAAGTAGTCAGAGAGACAGGCAGAGAGAGAAGGGGAAGCAGGCTCCCCACCGAGCAGAGAGCCGGATGTGGGGCTTGATCCCAGGACCCCGAGATCATGACCCGAGCCGAAGGCAGAGGCTTAACCCACTGAGCCACTCAGGTGCCCCAGTAAGGTTCATTTTAAGTTAAGTAGAGAACTGCAGATAGATAAGATCTACAGAGGTTAAAAAAAAAAAAAAAAAAAAAGAACTGGTAGTAGCAACTAATAGCAACACTTCTAGAAATTCTGTGGTACCCTTAGAGAAAAGTTGACCCTGAGACTAGAAAATAAACTATATATATATATATATATATATATATATATATATATATATGTTACAAAGAAAAGGTACCAAGTAATTCTGATAAATAAATAAAACTCATTCATTTTTAATACAGTATTTATTTCAATCCTTATTTATATAACTGAAACCTCAGGGCTCCAGAGCTATATAAAATGACTGTTCTTTTTTTTTTTTTTATTTAACATCCCAATTAAAGAAAATCATTTACAGTTAAAATTTTTTGTAAACCACAGCATTTTCATAATAAATTAACAAAGGGCTATTCTTTATTTTTAACAAATAAAAGATTTTCTCTTTTCCTAAACTTACTATTAAAATGTTTTACCACCTAGAATTTTTTTTCTGAACATCTAAAATTTTTAAAACAATGTACTTCCCATGGCTATCTGACCAGGTGCCATTGTTATTTTTATTTGATTTGGTATTTGTCAAGAAAATATTATTGTCCCAAATGAAACTGGCCATACATCCCTTTATTCATTCTTCCCTTCATTTATTCCAAGAATAAAATTAAAAGAAAAGAGGTCTTTGGGACAGATTAATTATTAAAGAGAAGTTTTGCTTTGAAATTTCTGTGATATAGCTAAACAAAAGGGGGAAAAACAGATAAGGAAGATTGCACATATGCTAGCATCACTGAGAATAATAGAGTTCTGAAACTGAATGGCAAATTTTGAGCTACAAAATAATTTGAATCCAAGTTGATAGAAGAGTAGATAAGCTGACACATCTCTCTCTTTCTGATTACAATAAACTTGTAAAAGAGGATCAATGGTGAGACTTATGAGAGAAAATCATTAATAAGTTCCAATGTGAGGAATAGATATTAAGTGTACAGAGTCTCAGTGGAAGGACGTAAATTTAGGCAATGGATCAAAAGAGTTCACTGTAAGAGTGACAGTCCACTAAAGAGGGAAGGGAGGGAAGTACATGGTTCACTAGAAGACATTAGGCAAAGAAAAGAAACAGTACAATGTAAAGAGATGTTAGAAAATATGGTTTACTCAAGGAACATCCAGGAGACCAATGTAGAAGAGGTTAACAAGTTGGAAAAAGGCACAGGAGAAGTATTCTTAGGACTCAGACCATCACAAGGACTTTGGCCTTACGTCTGATTAAGTCATTGCAAGGTTTTGTGTAGAACAGTGACTGTCAAAATTTAGGTACATCCGAAACACCTTGGAGGGAATGTAAAAATATAGATCACTGAGTTCTGCTGTCAGGATTTCCGATTCAAAATATCTGGGAGGTGACCCCAGAAGTTGTTGCTGGACTAATGACCACATTTTGAAAACCACTGGTGTAGAGGATTGAATGCAATGTTTAATTCAATTAATCTAGTTTATTTTTGGAAAGAGACCGAAGCATCTCAAGGCTGAAAACAGTGGGGAAGGGCCTCTCTCTGTAGGTTGTGCTTGAATTCATTTTCAGGTCTACATGGCATAGCTGACTTCTGTTAGATTGTGTATGTGCGTGTGCATTATGATGTTCTTCAAAAGACCCTAGTAGCACTTCCAGGAAATACTAATTGCCTCAGGGGACAAGTGTGCACTCTTGATGGAGGGCCTGAGTGCTCAGGAATGTGTTGGGTTCCACTCTGTCTCATGCAACTCAGAGACCCCTGCACAGTCTAGGGCCTGAGCCTCTGAGCTACTTGCCCCAGGTCATCAGTTAGTCATTAGTGAAGGTATTATTCTCTGCGTGTCTATGTTGTAAAGCAATGATGGTTCCCTTGGTTGGACTGGAGCTACTTTCTGGAAGAAGAAAGTCACTGAACTTAACTTTATATGACAAATATATAATGGGCCAGGAAGCTGTGTATCCTTCTTGGCTGTTACCTCCAAAACTTAGAGGACTTGTAGTGTCTGCCACCAGCATGACAGGCCAGTGAAGCCTGAAGCTAGTCAGCCTTTGAAATCTGAGGGATGTACACTTCTCACTGAATCTAGAGTTCCTGAGACACAGGCCCTGATGAAGGGAGCATTACCTCACCCACTACCTTTGTTCATGGTCCCATGCCATTTGTGATAGCCTTGGCAGATCTCCAAGAGGAGTCTAGCTGCCCCATCTGGCAAGGATTACTAGAAGACCCAGTGACCATCAACCATGGGCACAACTTCTGTCATTCCTGCAACAGTATTTCCTGAAAGGAGCTATAGGATACCTTTCCATGCCCTGTCTGACATTTTTTTTCTGTCCAGATAAGAACTTCAGGAACAAATCCCAGCTCAGTAATTTGATTTGTCACTAGGGTACTCTCCAGATCAGAGGAAGCAAGAGGAGAGGCATGAAAAGAATGCCATGTTTGAGAAGTAGAATCAGCTTTCAACTCCTTTCTGTAAAAAAGACCTAGAGGTTTGATATATACAGCACATTTTCTCCACCAAACACCAGAAACACCACATATATTGCGTGAAGAAAGCTTCTCCCATCACATGAAAATTCTAGAATGTAGCATTGAGCCCTTGAAGAACCATGGGGAATGAGCTGGGGGAGGGAGGAAGACTAACTTCGCAAGTCGGCATGTCAGTGGAGCTTACAAAAATATAACAGGTAGGAGAGAGGAAATAAATTCTGAGTGTGGACAAATTAGACTGTTTCTACTAAACGAGCAAGAAGCAATTTAAGCAAATACAAGATAAAGAGGTGGACGTTGTAACAAAAGTAAAAGAATAGCTCATAAATTGTTTGATCATAGCTGCACATTGAGACATCTGCTGGGGGTGAAAGAGGGCGAACCGAAGTTACCGCCATAGGAATATCCGCTGCAGGGATAGAAACCCAACATCTCCTGATCTTTTTTCTTTCTCATTAAAGAAATACAGATTTGGCCTTCCTCCACATTCTGGCTTGGACAAATTTATCAACCCATTTCAAAGTGGAAGTGATGGCCCATATACGTACTCTGTTTCTTCGACAAGGAGAAAAAATATTTTCTCAGACATGAAAATTGGATTTTTCAAAAGAATGTTAGGAACTTGAGTAATTGTCCATGAAATACCCAAATACCTATTTTGATAATTTTCTGGCTATTGTCTCTAGAAGTATCAAACAAACATGTTTTGAACTTTTTGCCTCAAAAATTTTTAAAGTGAGTATCTCCCGTGTCTTATAGCTTCCTGTCAGCTCATAGGCTTCGAAAAGTGCTGAAACAAGATTTGTAATGGAATTAGTGGAGAGAGAAACAATAAGGCAGCTTCAGTGAGATCGTCACAGACCTGCCTAAAGATATGGTCTGTGCAGCTAATGTTTTCAATTCTCTTTTTCACCATTCCTTGTATCCCCTAATGTTTATATCCCAGCTGCCTCCCTGTCCGTTGTGGGAAGTGTCGGTCGGGAAGGAAGTAGTGCTGAGAGAAAATATTGATACATAAGCCATGTGTTCTTTTTTAGTTCATTAAAATCTACGTTTACTGATTGAAGAAAAAATAATTTGTTAACCTAAAAGGCAGGCTTTAGGTAATGGGAGCCTATTTTACCACATGGCACTGATGTAGGAACTCAGTATTGAGTTAAGCACCAGGTAGAAGAGATTTTTAAAAAGAAGATTTAATGAAAAATTAGTTTATATACCATAGGTTTAAAACAACAACAACAGTAACAGCTTAATTTAAGACCAGGTGATTCATACACTTAAAGTAGATTTTTTAAGATGTGTACCAAGAAACAAGAGAGAATAAACAGGCTGGGGGAGAAGGATAGAGATAAGAAAAGGAGAGAAGGAAGACAATTGTAATGCAATAGTAATAGAAATGTAGACATGTGGGGCGCCTGGGTGGCTCAGTGGGTTAGAGCCTCTGCCTTCAGCTCAGGTCATGATCCCAGGGTCCTGGGATCGAGCCCCGCATCTCATTGGGCTCTCTGCTCCGCAGGAAGCCTGCTTCCTCCTCTCTCTCTCTCTCTCTGCCCGCCTCTCTGCCTACCTGTGATATCTAACTGTCAAATAAAATAAATAAAGTCTTAAAAAAAAAAAAAAAGAAATGTAGACATGTACTTGAAAGTGATTGGTGGATTATTTTATTCAAGGAACATATGCCATGGAATAGAAAATGAGATGGGAGATGTTAACATTGTTTTTGCCTTTGTTCAGCTTGGTCCCCTATGTCTCTCACCAAGTGACATTCTCACTCTCCTGAGTGTGATTCCGGTATTTAAAGACACAGTAGAAATTATTTTTCACATGTCTCCTAAATGCAAACTACTTCATAGTGGGCTCAGCCAAGAAGTTGTGATCTGTTCTATTCTTGGCAGATAAACCAGGTGGGAAAGACTTGGTAGATGGCCCCAAATGCACTCTATGGCTTATTTAAGAAACTGCCAATGAGTAATTTTGGTTATAGGAAATGTCTGCCTTATCAGGAGATGTTAGGACCTAATTACCATGTACATAACATGCAATCTCCCATCTGGTAGCACACAGCTTCCGAAAAGCCATATGTTTATAAAGCTTGGGATACAGTTATTTGTTAGTTTCAACATCCACAACTGATATATTGAACTGGTAGAACTAGATAAAAAAAATTTGAGAATTTTTTTGACACAAAACACTGCAAGCAAATTCTATACAAAAAAACAAACATGTTTCTTAGAGGGATATCAAAGAAGTGTTACTTGGCAATCAACAACCCAGAATGTTCCACAAAAAAATAATTTTGATATCTTCAATGAAAAAAAATGTCCAAATTATGATGTCAAAACCAGTTTAAATTTAGACTTCACAGAGAATCTTACTAATCAATTCTATTTTTTAGTATAAAACATAATGCACAAATTAATTCTTCTTTCCATCAGTGTCTTTTCTAGAAAGTAGGTTTGCAGTAGTTGACCTTTACCCTTATATCTTATATGAATATTGATGTGTACTATATAGTGTATAGATTTGATTTTTAAAATATATATCTACATTTACATTTCTCTATTTACCAACATACCTCTTTCTTTCTCTCTCTAATCTTCTTCAGAAGGTATATTATTGGAGAGTCTCAAAATTTAGTGGAAGTTTTGACTAAACTCAAAGATTCATTTTCTCAGTAGACTATAAAATATAAACATTGATTTATGGATTTAAAGGATAATAATGAAATGAAATGTTTTGCCATATGAAGTTCAAAAATAGCTTTTCAAATAAGTTGAGATAGAAATTACTTGTCCTTCCGCAAGGCAATCTTTTTTCTCAAAGAAAATAAATATACAAATAAATGGAGAGAGCATTTAATTTCTCCTGAATAGCAAAATCTGCCATTAATGAAAAAATGACTTTTGCAGGCAAATGATTATACTTTCCCTTATTTTATAATTCTATAGTCCTATAAATCCTATATTTTTTATTTTTATTTTTTTTTAAGATTTTATTTATTTATTTGACAGAGAGATCACAAATAGAGATACAGACAGAGAGGGGGAAGCTGGCTCCCTGCTGAGCAGAGAGTCCAATGCAGGGCTCTATTCCAGGACCCTGAGATCATGACCTGACCAGAAGGCAGAGGCTTAACCCACTGAGCCACCCAGGCACCCCAATCCTATATTTTTTAATCTCATAAATCCTGTATAGTACATATATTTTATAAACTGATAGTCTACCTGGATATATAAAAAAAATTAAATGTATAAATAAATTAGGTAAAGCTTTATGTACTAACATTTAGAAAGTTCATTATATTTAATTTCATTTGTAAGATGTTATGAGATTGTAAATATAATGTCTAAGATGATCTAAGATATGTATCTGTCTCACAATGTCATCTTGAGTGCTGTGAATTTTTAAATTCTATAAAACAGTTTCTGATACTCTGGACAGACAAACTCTGAAATGAGTCTACCTTATACCGAATTTTGAATTTTATTTTTCCAAATGTGTGATTTTATAACCTTCCAAATTTTACTCTGTTACCAACTAGACTTAGGTTTGAAGTCAGAAGTTATTATCTCTGTTTCTGCTTTCCTTTAAGAAAAAATTTAGTTACTGTATTTTTCCTTCTTAATTTTAACTGTTGTCACATTAAAAAAAAACTTAAAGAAAAAGTATGGTTCATCAATTTAACACTCTACTAATAAAACCAGGGACAATTAATTATATTCATTTGATTTGATATATACTTATGGTTAAGGACATAATACAATGAAAGTTCAAACATTATCACTAGAAAAATAATGGAGAAAAATAAAACCAATCATGTACATTTTCCCCTAATTTTAAGTGTTCCTTCAGGGAATGATATTTCCAAATTCATAATCATTCTATTTTGAGAATAGGTTCATATCATATATATTTTTAATACTCATTTTTTCTGTAGTCCTATATTGATAAGCATTGGGTCAAATCATTGTGATAGTTGAGTTAACATTACCTGGTTTTACAATTCTCATTAATCAAATTAAGTTTGACCATTATGTTTTATCCATATAGAAGAAAGAAGGCAGGAAGGAAGGATGAAAGGAAGGGGAGAAAGGAGGGAAGGAGGAAATGGGAAGAAAGGAAAGGAAAGGAGGAAAACACAGAGTTATTATGGGTAATATAAAAATATAAAAATACTAACAGTTTCACCAGGCCAAATGTAAACTATCAACTTGTATTTAAACGGCATATAAAGGCAACTAAATGAATCAATAATAATTTAAATAACTAATTTTGAATACTTGGTTTGAGTTGCTATTTTATTTTAATTAAATGAATCCTAAATATTTCTAGGTATGATTTTACATAGATCATTCTTACCAAGATTTAACATTCTTTAAACTTATAAATGCAAGGAATATGCCTCCTGTTTGCAGTTTGAGTAAATTATTCTGTAGCATATGCTTTTCTGATAGAGACTTGGTCAACAATGAAACTCTTACATAAGTCTAAAGACTTTTAGACACATAAATATAATTAAATCACTCAGACTATATTGAAGAAGTCTTTGACATAAAAACATGAAAGATGGTATGTCTGTCTGAGTAATATTGAATATCTTTCTTTTTTTAAGATTTTATTTATTTATTTGCCAGAGACAGAGCACAAGTAGGGGGAGTGACAGAGGGAGAAGCTGGCTCCCCACTGAGCAGGGAGCCCCATGAGGGGCTGGATCCCAGGAACCTGGGATCAGGACCTGAGCCAAAGGCCGACATTTAACCAAGTGAGTCACCCAGGCACCCCGAATATATTTCTTTTTTTTTTTTTTAAGATTTTATTTATTTGGGGCGTCTGGGTGGCTCAGTGGGTTAAGCCTCTGCCTTGGGCTCAGGTCATGATCTCAGTGTACTGGGATGGAGCCCCGCATCAGGCTCTCTGCTCTGCAGGGAGCCTGCTTCCCCCTCCCCTTCTGCCTGCCTCTCTGCCTACTTGTGATCTCTCTCTCTCTGTCAAATAAATTTAAAAAAAAAAAGTAAAAAAAAAAAAGATTTTATTTATTTATTTGACAGACAGAGATCACAAGTAAGCAGAGAGGCAGGCAGGGGCGGGGGGGAAGCAGGCTCCCTGCTGAGCAGAGAGCCCAAAGCGGGGCTTGATCCCAGGACCCCGAGATCATGACCAGAGCGAAGGCAGAGGCTTAACGCACTGAGCCACCTAGGCGCCCCCCCGAATATCTTTCTTAATAAGGATTTCTAGTATCATTTCTAACATCATTTAAATTAATATGGTTCTTTTTCTTTTGTTTTCTCAAACTTTTCCACATGCTAACCAGGTGTTAATACTTGACGTAAGTAATAAGCCAGAAAAGGTGGCTTTTCACATTAAAAATCACATGTGTGGGCACATATCCAATGCATATTATTATCTTAACTTTAAAATTAAACCGTGCTAGGTTTTTCTCACTTTGTTGTGTAGAACTTTGTGTTTGCATGTGTAGGTTTGGGAGAGCTGATAAGAGTGGGGTCTCTGGATCAAATGAATTTGGATTTCCTTCTTGGCTCTATCACTAAATTAACAGGATTAAATCAGAAACTACCTGCACAGTGTTTAGTGTGTGTGACAATTAATAAACACTTATCAAATGATAATTATTATCACCCATTGTTAGCAGTTATTTTGTGTCAGGATTAGCATTTCAATTAAAAAAGAAAATAATCCATTCCCTACCCTTTAAAATTATTAATTTACTAGGTCTATTGATAAAACAACACATTTTATATTCACTTCTATATCAAGTGATTTGTGCAGTACACAGGCTAAAATGATTGTCTACCTTGAAAGAGTACCATGCCTTTTAATCCTTAATTCAGCTTCTTTTTACAAACAAGATTTCTTTCTAGTTTCTCAGGGAATAAAAATGGGTGAGAGAGACATGAAGAATGGGTTCCAGACCCGGTTCTAAAGTTAAGTACTCTTTAAATTACAATATTTTATGGAAAACAACCTCAATTTCATCATGGTTCAATTGGGATAAATAGTACTTCTTTCTAGAATGTGTCTACATTATAAAATGATGTAGTAATTTAGCCTCTAATAGCTTGTTAGTGTTTAATTTGCAATTCATGTTTATATATATTGTTTGAAAGTACATGTCTCCAGGTGGCATTATGCTTAGAAGAGAAGCTACATGTTAAAAATATATCCATCACAGTAGTTATCTGAGGAGAGGAATGATGAGTTGTAATTGACAAGAAATATAAAGTAAGCTTCTGACCCAATATTACTTACAATAGATGTATGCTTTAAAATCTGTTGCCTGGCTCAGGATACCTGGGTGGCTCAGTTGGTTAAGCAACTGCCTTCCACTCAGGTCATGATCCTGGAGTCCCGGGATAGAGTCCTGGGATGGAGTCCGGCATTAGGCTCCCTGCTTAGCAGGGAGTCTGCTTCTCCTTCTGACCCTTCTCTTCTCGTGCTCTTTCTCTCTCTTTCAAATAAACAAATAAATAATCTTTAAAAATAAATAAATAAAATAAAATCTGTTGGCTGAATTGTAGAGTTCTAGTCTATGCACTTTTCAACGTGCTTTATTCTGCAATAAAACATTTAAAGGATCCAAGTGAAAAACATGTCTAAGACTTACTTCTGGGTGTTAATCATGTGGTATAGTATAATACACAATCATCCAATTTTTTTTTGAAAGATTTTATTTATTTATTTGACAGACAGATCACAGGTAGGAAGAAAGGCAGGCGGGTGGAGGCGGGGAGAAGCAGGCTCCCCGCTGAGCAGGGAGCCCGATTCGGGGCTCGGTTCCAGGACTCTGGGATTGTGACCTAAGCCCAAGGCAGATGCCCAACCAACTGAGCCACCCAGGAACCCCCCAATCATCCAATGTTTTAACTGTTGATTATTGGATGTTCCTAAGTGAGTTATCAACCCAAATTTCCAAATGACTAGGATAAGCAATTATCCCCGTAGGAGGAGTATATGGGAGCTCCCATCCAGTTCTAAGATTTCAGATGTTACTTAACACAGAGGAAGTGAACATCTTTTCAGCCTAACCAAGGCAAGTGTGAGACTGAAATTTTTGCTGCGCATGCGTCTATATTAGTAGCAAAAAATACAACAGCTGAGAAATGGGGGCAGGATGAAATATCCTTTGACTCTTTGCGACTTATCTTTAGTCCTCTTTAAGAGTGTCTTTAACACTTGCAAGTGATTAAATCTAGAGTCTTCCAACCAGAAAATTTTTGTTGGTGCAATGATTTAGCTCAGGGCCATCTGAACCACTTAGTTTAAATTTCACTTCTAACTTGGAGATTTGGACTTTACAAAAGATGCTTTTTTGGGGTATTATTCTGATTACCCATTTAGAACATACTTCCGAAATGGCAGAATGTTAGCACCACATTATTAATAAAGCACTATGTTTACACACAAGCTTATCTAGCATAGATTGAAAAAAAAAAAAAAAAACACTGCTTCTTACTTCATCCTGTCTATTCAAAAGTTGGCAATAATTGCCCAAATGCATGAGAAAGTTTGTCAGTTTGCCTCTTTACATATTGGTCAGAACAATATGCTCATGTTTATTTTATTTCATGGGCTTTATGTGAATATAATGATTTTAAATAATTTAACTTAGATCGCTAAATAGCCAGTTCCTATCAAGGGTGGTCGATCTTCCTCTACCTGAAATTAATTATCTAAAATTGCAATAACAATTTCTGTTCACTAGCATCATTTTTGGTGAGAATTAATTTTAAAATTCACAGAAAAATCAGAGCATTTAATTTGTGAATTTATTTATTCTGCTTTAAACTCTACATACTCTTTAATTTTTTTTTCTGAATTTGTTTAATAGCAGATCATCATGTTTAAGCAGATTAATGAATAGGGCCCATCTTGTCTCTGGTACATTGCCCCAGCACTTAGCCCATGCCTGGCATGAAAGAGTCCTACAGGTTAACTTTGAACTCCTCTATCTTTCTACCATACCCAGGGCCCTAGCCTTTCCCCAGAAGGCCCTTCCTTGTCTAATGTGTGCTAATGCTCTAATATTTGCAGTTTAATGGCAAAATTTATCTAGCTAGAAAAGCACTCAGTTTATAATAAAGCTAAAGATTCTGCTTTCAATAGGTACACGGGATTAAAATTTGCTGAAGGGGAAGCTATTTGGGGGGAAGTGAGCTGCCTTCTCACATTTCTTAAGTTATATAAACTGCCTATATTTTTTATACTGGTTCGCTGAATTAAGCTAATAACTTCCAATTGCATAATCATTTTTTTTTGCTTTGCATTCAACATTTCTTCATACATCTTAAAAATTGATACATGTACAAGAAATTCAATAGTTTGAGGACTGTAGTATAAATATGTGAGCAAAGGAAAAATGCAATTTCATTAAGACTAAAGATTATTTTCACATCTGGGAGAAATATTCTACCTGGTCTTTAAGAAAATATAATGATTTATTTTATACTATATATTAGTGTCATATTTTAAATATAACTATACAGATGATTGCAGAACTCATCATAAATAAAACCCTGTTAAAATGTGCTATCTGAAATATTAGTGAAAGGTCACAGTTGATTTCCATACATATATACACAATGATACCATAGAAACATGCATTCCACTTTCCAATTCACAATAAAAGCATTGCAATACAAATTAGAGAATACTTTTGAAACAAAAAATACAAAATGGTTTATGAGTTTTGATCTAAATTATAATCATGTGGCATTTTAAAAACTTATTTCTTAAACCTAATTTCTTT
Organism: Martes martes; assembly: GCF_963455335.1. Lineage (NCBI taxonomy): Eukaryota > Metazoa > Chordata > Mammalia > Carnivora > Mustelidae > Martes > Martes martes. Next base: position 20,098,667 of record NC_137890.1, read on the forward strand.
ATTTCATTTAGATAAAAGTAAATTTCAACTATCTTGATAGAACCAATCCCAAATAAAACTAACAAACACTAAACATAATTTGGACATATGATTTTGCTCTTGCATTTGAAATCAGTTTTGTCATTTGCATTCAAAGCATGTTAATGTCCTCAGACTGTGGATCACTCATTCACAAAATAATACAAAGCTATGACATCCACCTGTCTCCAGCATTAGAAACACCAACTAACCATATAAAATAATACAACATAGCACAAACAACACTGTCAATATTTTAAGATTTGGACTTACTTAATTCACATTTTCTAGGGATACTGGTAATATAAACTTTATGAATCTTTTCTGATGAATTAATTTCACTGTAATATCTAATTAGAGAACATTTCATCTAAACTCGACCTCATTTCAAAATTCTTTTAGAATGAAAGTAAAAAAAGCTTAAAGTCCCCTCAACAGGAAAATAAAATAGATATTCAGTCAATGATAAAAATGATGCCCTTCACCTCAAATAATTATGATAATTTTACTACACACACCCATTCATATTTGAGAGAAAAAAAAAAGAAAAATTGGCACCAAATAAAACAACATGCATTTTTTAAAGAACAAAAATACAGTAGATATGTGAAATATGATGGTCAAATATGGAATGAACTTAAGTTGTTAGTAGGGGTAAGGGTTGGTTGGTTTGTTTGTTTGGAAATAATTACAGATACAGAGACAATCTATATATCCTTCACCCAATTCCTCCTCTGGTAACATCTTCTATTGCTATAATTCTGGAGTAGGAGAAGAATCTTTGAAATCCTTCCTTTCAGCAATCTATCTTATGCCTTCACTTAACTCATTTACCAGCTCTAGGGGATTGTGTGTGTGAGAGTGGGTGTGTGTGTTTATGTGTGTGCACACACATGAATTCTCTGGAATTATATAGACAAATAAACACATCATCTGCAAAAGTATGCAGATTGGAGATTCCAAATTGTATGCACTTTATTTCTTCTTTCCTTACTGTAGTGGTTGGAATTTCTACTACTAGATTGACGAGTAGATGTCCACACTCATGCGTTGTTCCCTAAGAAGGAAGTCATTCAACTTTCACCATTAAGCATGAATTTAGCTGTAGAAGTTTTGGAACTACTTTTCATCAAATTAAAGAAGTTCCCATTTGTTCCTAATTTTTAGAAAGTTTTTTTTTTTAATGGATGTGGGAATTTGTTCTATGTAACTTGATAAGAATATATGATTTTTCTTCTTTATTCCATTGTTACTTCTATTTTGAAATGTTGAAAAAGTCTTGCATAACTGAAAAAAAATCCACTTGGCTGCATTGTATAATTCTTTGTATACATTGCTGAATGGATTTGCTAATATTTTATTGATGATTTTTCTCATCAATTAAATATTCTTTCAAAAATAAGCTAATATTTTTAGCTTTCTCTAGAGCCCTTTGCATATGTATGTGTGACTGTGTGTGTGTGTGTGTGTTCCAATCATGGTCCTCTCTTTGGTTTATTCATTAGTATAATAGCATTGCATTATTGGCTACCTATCAAAACTTCTTAAAAATCTATTTCACCAGGAGGTAGTAGAGCATAATGACCTTAGTGACTAAAACCATAGGCTCTGGAACAAATTTTGTAAGTTCAAATCCCAGGTTCACTACTTTCTAACTTTGTAACCTTGACAATTTATAGAACATTTTCTTTTCCGTGGCTAAATCTTTCTCTCTCTCTCATATTAAATGACACAGTCATACTTAAAGCAGAGAGTTTGGCTTATATATGGCTTATAAATATAAGAGGGGTTAAGACTAAAGACGGTTGCCAAATAAACTATAATTATACCTGTAAATATTTTATTAAACTAGAATATATTCACATACACTTGCATAAAAATAATAGCAATAAAAAGCAGTATGCTTTAATAAAAGATCATATGTTACTAAGTTTGGGCTTGATAATCTATAACTCGGATTGACATTTATTGTGGTACTCGCCTTGAGTAAAACATTTAGTTTTGGTTTATTTGTAGAATTTTGGATAAAAGATTTGACTCGGGTGGGGGTGCTCCTGTAAAGACCAAACAATATAAATAATTCACTCACCAAAATATTTAGTTCAATTATCTATTGTCTATCTTTGTATTGATCTATCTGACAGCTATCTAATTATTTGCTTTTTCATGTTTTCTATGAATGGGTCCAAGTGATAGAGCGAGAGTGATGAACAACACAGAGAAAGTCCACTTCACTAGGAGTTACTTTTTTCACTGGAATGGAAGACGTGCATATGCAAAATGTCTAGGTCGGGACATGACCATAGTAAATGCTTGAGGATATATCTGTTTCCCTGATTCTGCTTCTATGTCAGAGGGCACTGCCATCCATCTATCCATTTAATTGTGGAAAATATGTATGATATTCTTATATCCAAAGAAGGCATGTGACAGCACACTTCTTTGCAAATGAATTGAATTAGTAAGATCCAGAAGGGCAAACATTTTTTTTAATTAAAGAATATGTTCCTTTACACAATTGTAGACATTTGTTCCTTCACAAAATATGTTATTTTATTATGTCGTATAGCTGGGGTCCTCAAGTAAAATCAGAGATTGAGTTATGTACTCTATTACTGATTTTTAGGTAATATAGAAAATCCATAGTTTTTTTTTTTTTTTAATCTTTACATGTACTTCTGACTATCCTACTGGTTAAACTTCCTTTTTCTCAGAACTAGATTTAGATGAACTTTTTATGATTTGTGTTTACATATTTCTGTTAAAATGAGATAAAATTTTTAAACTGAATTGATCATATAGTGCAAGTTAATATTTCCTTCAACATTTGTTAAAATTAATAAAATAAACAATTGCTTATCACTGCAAAGTTGATTGTTAGGAAATAATTTATTAACTACCAGCACTCTGCAAAGGCCCAGAAGAGTGCTGGTGAATTTGCAGATATCTGAGAGGAGACATTAAAAGGCTGCAACCTCAGATTTCATTTTGACTGTTCTTGGAAAGTCTCCAACAAATTGGCTAAAAAGCCTACCACAGGAAGCCAAACATCTTATAGAGTCTGAGAAGCAGAGAACATTTCTGCTGAATAGAATACTTATTTCTTTTCATGAAAACATGCTTCCCTAATATACATCTAATAATGCACAACCTATCAGTACAAGTCTCACAAAGCTTTTAAAGTTTTAGCTCTTTACAAATGACTTCTCTGCTGTGAGAGAAAATAATGCACTTGTAATATCCATGATATAGAGCACTGTGCATATTTGAAATGAGATAAGAAGGTATTTGTGTAGTTGACTATGTTTACTATTGTAATAAAGGCATTATTTTTCCAATATACCACTGAGTGCTGAGTATATGATTCCCTTGAGGCCTTCATTTTCATTATAACCAGACTAGTACTGGGCCTACTTTTATAGTCACAATAATTTGAAATTATAAAATAACTTCTGAAAGCTTTGTTAAAGAAACAAAGTACAAGCAAACCTATACCGAAGCCCATTTTTCTACAGGTGGGGCTGATTGAACGATATTACCAATGCAGGTATACAAAGGATGAATTGTGTGTTGAGACTGAAGAAAGTGTTCTTTGACAGAATCTATACTGGATGTGATACTGTAGAATGAGCCTGTCAGTGGGAACTGGATAGGCTCCAGTTCTAAGGCAATTATATTTTATTTTATTTTTTAATTAATTTATTTATTTGACATAGAGAGAGAGAGCACAAGCAGAGGCAGCGGCAGACAGAAGGAGAGGGAGAAGCAGGTTCCCTGCTAACGAGGAGCCCGATGCTGGACTGGATCCCAGTCACGACCTGAGCCAAGACAGAACCACTCATGTGCCCCTCCTTTTTTAAGATTTTATTTATTTATATTTTAGATGGTTTAAACACTCCTTAAAAAGTTCTTTTATTCTGTATTAGTCTGTTATTTAGTTAATTGTAACAATCAGGGAAGAATAGGAGAATGAAATGCGATTGAAATCAAATATAGCACAAATATAGACAGTATTCTGAATATCAGTTCCTTTCAGACTTTTGGCTCCAGGCAGTGTAGAGAAATGAAGTAGAATAAATGAGTTTCCACTCACCCTTGCTTCGATATTTGACAAAGGTTGTGAATTTCAACCATCAAAACTCAAATTTTAAATGTTTCTCATTGAGGACCTGTGTGTGAATATGCATGTGAAAGTGTGTGTTAATATATGTGTTTGCATGTGTTTGTATGTTTGGGAGAGAATGACATTTCCCTGAATTAGTATACCAAGTAAAAAACTAAAGTTCCAAACTAATAAAAGCACATATGCATTCTAAGTGACTTTGATAAACATTTTAGTAGAAATAACTCTTATACATAATACGTGGTCATGATTGGTTATAGCCACACCCCCATTCTCATTAAGGATTCATAAAAGATCACAGATGTGGTGTTGGCCAAGATTTCACTCTGGTTCCTGCTATCTTGTTTCTTGGTGATTGCCTTATCCGACATCTATTTTAAGGGTTTTTAGTCTTATGTTTTCAAATTAGATCTCTTCAAGTTTTGCTGGTTAAGGTTCTGGTGTCATGTCTTCAAATTCTTAAAAATCGAACTGAATTTCCTCTCTTCCTTTATCCATTTTTATTTTATATACTCTTTCCTATACATATTCTATTTATAGTTTCCATGCCATTGTTAGTTAAGAAAACTAAGTATGGTTTTCACGCCATTGTCTATATATATATTTTTTTAAGATTTCATTCATTTATTTATTTGACAGATAGAGATCACAAGTAGGCAGAGAGGCAGGCAGAGAGAGAGAGGAGGAAGCAGGCTCCCTGCTGAGCAGAGAGCCCAATATGGGGTTCGATCCCAGGACCCTGGGATCATGACCCGAGCCGAAGGCAGAGGCTTCAACCATTGTTGAAGGCACCCAGGCACCCCCCATTGTCTATATCTTACGTAACTAGTCTACTGACTAGTTTCTACTAGTTTCTACTACTACTAGTTTCGGGGAGGATATTCCATTAGCTGTTTGTAATGCTATCCTTTCGATCTGATTGTTTGGGGTTTGCTTTTTACTTTTTTTCTTCAGATTCATCTGCCAGAAAATCAGCTGTATTATATAACAATTTTTTGAGCTTTGCATAAATTGCCTGTTGACTACCAGGTAAAGAAAAAGTCTGGCAGAGGGCAGAAAAACAGCAAAATTCATCCTAGGTTTAAGGTGGCAAAAGACACTATACCCTCTAGATTCTGCCTTCGGATCTATATAACTATTATTTGTCTATTGTGTTTAGTCAATGTTTTTACTTCTTTTATTCCTAGCTATAAAATTTTCTCAGAGATCTCATCTTTTCTCTTTATTCCCTAATGCTGAAAGATCTAATACTTTCTCCTTGTAGACATACTGTTGTTTAAAAACATGCTTCTGTATCTTGCATGGTGCCTGGGGGGAATTCCACAAAATATGAATGACATTGTATCTGCGCATACACTAATTTCCATAATTTGATACCATCTACATTTAATGACTTTTACATCAGTGCATATGCATGGATTGACTGATAGAAGTCGTATTTGCATAGTTCAGTTTTCAGATAAGCGAAATTAAATGTTAAGACTGTATGTTCTTTCAAAAATCATACGTTCCCTATTAAAGATAATTAATAGCTATTAAGCTTATATAAAGTTGAAAAATAAAAATAACCTCAAGAAATAAACAATTTACATATCAGAAAATCAGTCCATGTTGTAACATTTCCTCATATATTTGAAACAAACGAACAAAAAAGCCTGACACACACCACCACACGTATTACCAAAGCATAGCACCACGGTAGTAGCAATTTATAAATATTCAATTCTACTTGCTACAGAATGATTCCTTAAGATTTTGATTAATGAGAAGTAAAAGAGGGAGAAACAGATGAATCAACTCTAATAAAAATAATTAAAAACAATTTTTTCAAAGATAACAACTTTATTGTTTTTAGAAAAATTGAGCTTTAGTCTTTTGAAAAATAATTGTGTCATCAATTGATGTGTTATCATGTCATATTATGAAATAAAGTAGAATCAGCCTTTCGTTTTCTTAGGGCTGGCTTACAGACTTGAAAGCTTCCAGAAATTAGAATAAATGATCATTTTGAGAGAAGAAATTTTCCTCTTGCAAAAGATGTATTCAAAGCTCTGCTAGAGATAATACTTGCTTTGAAAATGAAGTGTCTGATGAGGCTTGTCTATAATTAGGAAACATTCGATAAACTTCCCATTGTAGAAACAGATTGAACAACTATTTCACAGTAAATCAGAATTTCGCTATCAAGTTATGTGATAAGCTCTTCTGTATTGCTCAGTAAATCATGAAGTGTGACAATAGGGACACTCAATAAGCTCCTGAGAACTGCATAATAAATCATGAAATTTCACAATAAGTTGCACAATAAGCTCTACTGTATTAGTCTCTAAATCATGGGCTTTCACAATAAAGTTATACTAAGAATTTCACTTTTCTTTGCTATGTCTACTGTTATTATGGTGCATCTATCAATCAAGAATAAAACTTAGCATTAAAATATGGAGTCCTTCTCTCACACATTAGCAAGAGTCAAGTTATTGAGAAAATCAGGTTTTATTTGTATGAGAGGTAAAGAAAAACTATCTTGTTCCATTCATTAATAAAATTAATTACAGCATCAACTGGAGTTCACATGTTCGTGATAAGAGCTCATTAATTTAGAGCAGTATATAAAAAAGACAATGTATTTAAACTGGGTTAATACTTAAGTACCTAGAACAAATGGTATACATGAATACATTAAATATAATTAATGACAAGGGGGAGATTAGACTAAGTTTAAGTAGGCAATCACAATTATATAAAATATGTGGGGAGGGGTGTGCCCATGTCCACAGAACGAAAGAGCAAGAGGGAAAGAGATGTTTACATATTATTTTTTAAAAGGTGTGTTTATTCTCTAATTTTGAAAGCTGTGGAATATGCTAAATTTTCCATGATTTGGGAATTTATATGATAGATATAATATGACTTACATGAGATAGAACTTTAAAGGTCACTAGATTTGAACCCTAGTTCCATTGCTTAAATGATATGTAACTGAATGTAATTACTTATATGACCTTTATCCATGTTTTTTAAGATAATATTTTAGTAGAATAGCAAAAGTGAACATTTTTAACATGAATCTGGAGGCATTCTTCACTAAAGATTATGATTATTTTATTTTTGAAAAGCTAAAAATGAAAAAGCCCCAAATATATATTTTTTAATTTTGATTTTAAATGCAGGTATTTTAAGAAAATAAGTGAAAATTTTTTAAAAGATTTATTTAATTTATTCGAGATATATATATATAGAGAGAGAGCAAGAGATAGAACATGCATGAACAGCAGGAGGGGCAGAGGCAGAAGGAGAAGCAGACTCCCTGCTGAGCTGCTGAGCAGGGAGCCTGACACAGGGCAGTGGCTGGCAGGGGGGTGTCCAATCCCAGGACTCTGAAATCACCACCGGAGCCAAAGGCAGATGCTTAACCAACTGAGCCACCCAAGCATCCTGAAAATAAATGAGATTTGTACAGGATGACAAAATGTGTCCATGACAAAAAAATATGATACCTGACCTTAGAAAAACTTCTTAAGGGGCACCTGGGTAGCTCAATGGGTTAGAGCCTCTGCCTTCAGCCCACGTCATGATCCCAGAGTCCTGGGATCGAGCCCTGCATCAAGCTCTCTGCTGTCTGATTCCTCCTCTCTCTCTGCCTGTCTCTCTGCCTACTTGTGGTCTCTGTCTGTCAAATAAATAAAAGCTTAAAAAAAAAAAAAAAAGAAAGGAAAACTTCTTAATCCAAATACAATCTAGGAGATATGTCAATAATAATAGAACCATAATTCTATATGGAGAACAGGAAGAAAGGGAGGGCTTTACTGAAAATGTAAACATTGCTGTAAAGAGAGTTCTGTGGCATTTAAGCTTTGCTTTTATGGGAAAAATTATAAAGTATCGTTGGTCTATCGAAAACCCCCCTACACACACACACACACACGCACACATGCACACATGCATGGGTGCACACACATGTAATTTTGTTATGTTCTGATACTCTACTAAATTCTTTTTTATGTGATTAAGTCACTGAAAATAGGGGAACTCTGCAGAAGACCAGATAGATCCAAGAACAGTCACCACTATTATGTCCATTGCTGGCTATATTCTTTGATAAGAAGAAGACCCACATCATGAAAAATTCTACTTTGGACCCATATGAGCCAACATAGGAAACTATTTTCTTCTGTATAACCTATACCCAGTAATTAAGATTTCTCATCTCCTTTCTGTTTTCTTAATTTTTTTTCATTTTACCCTATAATATAGAGATGATTACACACATATTCACATACGCATACTTCAACAAGAGAGAGAGAGAGGAGAAACTATCTAGGTGGTGTGAAATTGGGTTTGAGAGTCTTTTAGAGATTAATGTTCTGTGCTCAGTACTGCTTATTATATTAAAGGAAAGCTGGGTAACTAGGTTTGAAACTCACACTCTACTTTTTTTGTTTTGCTTTGTTTTTTTCTTTAAAAAATAATCTGGGGGCACCTGGGTGGCTCAGTGGGTTAAGCGTCTGCCTTGGGCTCAGGTCATGATCTCAGAGTTCTGGGATCGAGTCCCACATCGGGATCTCTGCTCAGCAGGGAGCCCGCTCCCCCCGCCTCCACTGCCTGCCTCTCTGCCTACTTGTGATCTCTCTCTCTTTCTGTCAAATAAATAAAATAAAATAAATCTTTTAAAAACTCTGACTACATCATAAAGTAAATATATAATACAGTTATATGTATTGATCACAACTTGTTTTCAATTATTATAATGGGAAAAGTTTGCAGAACTTAGAAATACAAGGAATCCCCTGGTTAGAAGTAAAGTAGTCTGCCTCTAAACTGCAAACCTATGAATTGGTTGGATTTTTATGTAAAAAAAAAGTATGTAAATTGAAACAAAATTGAATTATCTTTAAAATAATATTTTCTGAAATCCTAAGGAATATTAGAAAAATTAATGTGAACACAATCTGAACGAGTTGTTAGTCATTTTTATGATTCTTTGATAAGCTTTGAAACATTTAAATAGAGCTCACCACATTTTCATTGTAATGTTAATATATCCACACTATAAAATATCAAAATCTTGAAAGAAAGACAAAAAATTTAGAGTAGATTTCTTATCAGTTCATGTAGATGATATTAAATTCCAGAAAAGTAATCATAGAACACAGCAGGAGTTGATCTCAAGAATATTAATGAAGAAAATGGCATAATTAATATTCTCAAAGTCCCATATGTAATATTCCTGTTTGGGCAAGGCTAGAAAAGATGTCAAAACTGCAAGCTTTGAATTTTGAGAGAATTTTAGTTTTGCAAAACGTGTGGAACATTACCACGTTTTAAAAAAGTAAAACAAAAACCCCTTATTCAAAATAAACATTTTGCCGTTTTCATCTAGCTTGAAAATCTCATTCAATATAACAAATCATTAAAATTCAATCCATATACATCAGGTTTCAACCAAGATAAATCAGTTCTATTGCTTCCTGGTTCTCCTCCCTCTCAAATTACAATGCGCTGGATATAACATAATAAACAAGCATAGGAAAATTCTGAAATTTGGAAAGAAAAATGTAGAGTCCTTAGGGACCTAGACACTTGAGGAACCACACAGTAGTGAAGTCCCTGGGTTTTGTTTTTCCTGTCCACATGTCCTATAAAGGGCAGCCTGGAACCAACACACACACACACACACACACAGACACACACACACATACACAAGTCCGTGTCTTTCTTTCTGAGCTGAAGTGCCCGCAAATGGTGGCCTAACAGAAAACCTTTTGGCAATATTAACCTTACTTCATCCAAGCACCAACATAACAATCACACCTATTTATGATTTTGGTAGGGCCACACACACGTAACAGATTTTTCAGCCTCACCCACTTTCTTGGTTGAAGGCCACAGTCAACTTCTCCCACTAGGTTGACCTTCCTGTGGAAGTAAAGGGCTTGTACTCTAATCCCAAATCAAGGCTGTGTGCCTCGAATACTGCGATGACTTGAGCCTCCACCGCCACTCTATAGTAATGAGACTTCCTGTAGCATTGTGAGAAGCCACTTACCAATCCACTTCCCAGCCCACTGTGCATTGTCAGCAGGCTCCACCAATTCCTTGAGCCTTATCATCCACTTGGCATCAACAAGACTGAATTCAGGTCTCTATGATTTAGGGCTAGGCAGACCACCTACTTGGCCCAAACCTGTTGTCAGCTCATTGCAAGGGGAACTGAGCCTCTACCCTTACCCAGCATCACGAAATGTAAAACAAAAAGATGGGAGATGGAGCTAAATGGTACTTTTAATTCTTTCCACCTCCCCTGGCACCAGATTCAGCAGGGAGTTGACCTTCTGCCCCCATACTGTAGGAAGAAAAAACCAGACAAGAGAACCAAACGACAGAATCTAATCCAGTCTAAACAGTATATTTAAAGGAACTGAAATTATACAGTAGACCACAATAAAATCAAATTAGAAATCAATGACAGAAAGACCACAGGAAACTTTCTAAACAATTATAAATTAAACACTGTACTTCTAAATAATACATGTGTCAAGGAGTTAATGTCAAAAGAGATTTTTTAAAGTACATAGAATTGAATGAAAATGAAAATATAACAAATAATAAGTGGGACACACTACAGCAATGCAGAGAGGGAAATTTATAGCAAAAATGTTTACATTACTTAAAAAAATAATCTAAGTTTCTACCTCAAGAAACTAGAAAAAAAGGACATAATAAATCCAAAGAAGAAAGAGAGAATTAAATAATAAGGATTGAGCAGAAATAAATGAAATTGAATAGGGAAAACAACAGGGGGAGAAATCGCTTTTGCTTTACTTTGGGGAAAGAAAAAAAAAAAGAACAAGAAAATGTATAAACCCCTATCAAGACTAACGACTATAAAGAGAGAAAAATACAGGAGTGCCTATGTGGCTGAGTAGGTTGAGGACCCAACTCTTGATTTCTGCCCAGGTCCTGATCTCATGGTTTGTGAAATTGAACCCTGTTTTGGGCTCAGTGCTCTGGGGGAGTCTGCTTGGATATTCTCTCCCTCTGTACCTTCCCCATCTGTACTACCTCTCATTCTCAAATAAATAAATTGTAAAAGAGAGAGAGTAATACAATTAGAAGATAACTAGTATGAAATAGAGACATCACCATACACTGAAGCCACTGAAATTATTGAAGAGATACTAAGAAAAACTTTACTTATAATTTTGACAACTCAGAAGAATGAAATAGTTCCTTGAAAACTACAAACTGTCAAAACTTAACCATTATACTGCGAATAGTTCTATAACCATTGGAAATATTGAATTAACATTTTAAAAATCCTGAAAAAAAAATCTTTGTGCTCAAAATGCTTGTCTGCAGAATTCTGCCAAACATTTAGAGAAAAATTAAAACCAGTTTTCTGCAGTTTCTTGGAAATAGAAGACAATGGAGTAACTTTCTACACATTCGTGAGGTTAGTATAATCTTGATATGAAGACAACACAGATGATATTAAGAAGAAAAGAAAGAAAAGAAAAGAAAAGAAAAGAAAAGAAAAGAAAAGAAAAGGAAAGAAAAGAAAACCTGCCAATAGATAGCTCTCATAAACATTTGTGCAAGTTTTCATTTCCTTCTCCTCAACATTCTTTCTCACAGAATATTCCACGGTCTATGCTAAAATGTGAGGGGGGAAACCATAGCATGGCATCAAAAGATTGATTGTTTTGTTTCTCTTTTCAGTTAAGAGGGTAAACATTGATGCAGTGTTCTGAAAGTAGAATATCAAAATTACCTACCAAACAAAAAGTTGAGGTGGTCACAGATATGTTGGCCACCATCTCTCATTTTATAAACAGAAAATCATGAATTCAAGCAGAAGAAAACTTACCACAAATCATCCTTACTAATAACATAACATAGAAACACCTTTGAGGAAAATACACATTCAAGTTCTGAGTTTGGTAAAATAAAAGAAAAAACAACTTAAAATATTCAACAATTATTAAGAGTTTTTGCTGAAGTAGTAGAGCTAAGGGCCCTAAAAACAACCCCAACTATCTGTAAGATGAAAGAACCATGGCATATAATTGGCTTTTCCGTTTCCTACCTTTGCACCTTACCACCAGCAATTAAAGTATTTTATATATTTTTGGATTCTTAGTACTTATAGCAGAGATTATGTATCTAAGTCTCAATCCAAGTATTGAGTAAATGAATTTTAAATGCAATAACAAATATATCCCAGCCATATTGACTGATTTATCATTCAGTTATTACACTGTATATAATTAATTTTCAAAAATTTACCTTTCATTCTCCATGCATTTCTGGGTTTTGAGTGACCTTAATTCTTAAAATACCTTCCTTTTTTTCTCTATAGGTATAATTTCTGATTTTGTTCTTTCCCCGAGAGTCTGAAATTTCCCTAGAGTGAACCTTTGTACATAGCTTTTGATCTAAATTTTATAAATTTCACAAAACATTAGTGAGGGTGTAGAAAAATGTAAAGCTTTTCTTGTCTGTGTGATTTTTGAAAATTTCATGCCGTATTTGAAAGAACTTTTGAAATGTCTTCACTATAAATGAAGGCACACGAACTAATTGAATTTGAAAGTGGATTATCTTTAGAAACCTGTGTCTTCATTGTGTTCCATGAAACTTCATGTGCTGCGTGAAACTTTTTATGTTTATGCATGGTCAAGTTGCTTTTGAGTAAAAAATACAGTTTATGTTGGTCAAAGGTTAAGTGAAAGGTAAATAAGTCTCAGAATGTAAACATAGAGATCTCCAAAGAGATGTACAGATTTAATGCTCCTGGAGTCCTTTCTTCATAATCCAGAGGTAATCATGTCCTTTTCTCCAAGAGGATTTGTTTACATTAGAAAGGGAAATTCTCTTCCTCAGCATTTTTTGTGAAGAGGAGAGGCTGTTATGCAAGCTTCTCTGCATTAGAGTTGAGATCAATAATTTTGGGATTCCTCTTACCTAGTATGGAGTGCCCTCACTCCAGAGTGGACGTCATCTGCCCTCATCATATCGCCCTGAGTAGAAATTGGGGTGTGAGGAATCAGCACTAAGGTATTCTGTTAGTAAATACTTGGTTTACTCAGTCTGCCTCTGATTCAGAAACCTGTATTTACTCTATATTTCAACAATCTGTTAATTGTTTCTTCTACGATACAAATTCTTTTAGTTTGAGGTAGTCCTACTTGTCTATTTCTGCTTCTGTTGCTTATGTTTTTCATGTTATATCCAAGAAATCCTTGCTTAGATCAATATCATGGAAATTTTCCCTTTGTTTTCTTCCAGGATTTTTCTAATTTTGTATCTTACATTTAAATATCTAGTTTGAGTTGATCTTTGTGTATGGTGTAAAATATAAGTCAAATTTCATTCTTCTGCTTGTGGAAATATTGTTAAATGTCCATACCACTCAAAGCAATCCAGATTTGATGCAATCCCTATCAAAGTACCAATGACATTTTTTATAGAAACTAAGTCTTAAAATTCACATAGAATCCCCAAAGACCCCAAATTGCTGAACCAACCTTAAGAAAGAAGAACAAAGCTGGAGGCATTGCACTTCTTATTTCAAAATATATTACAAAGCTACAGCAGTTGAAGCAGTATGATACTGGCATAAAAATAGATAAAAAAATGAAACAGAAAAGAGAACCTACAAATAAACCCAAGCATATACGGCCAACTGGTCTTCAACCAAGTTGCCAAGAATCTGTAATAAGCAAAGAATATTCTCCTCTTACATATGGTTATATAAAGCAATGGCTACTAGTACTTTAAAATTTCTTTTAAAATATAGTTTAATTTAAGATTTTATGTATGACTAGACTTCTGAAGAAATAATGTGCCATGAGTCTTTCTATTACATTACATAATAATGAATATTTTTCAACCTTTTAAAAATCACAACATAAAAAGGATGTATGTATAATTTGGAAGCTGTTAAATGTCTATGTTATTGGCATAGATTCACCTCATTAAGCTGAAGTGCTTGAAAATGGTGGCCTAACAGAAAATCTCTTGGCAACATTAACCTTACTTCATCAGATTTTACATAATTGAGAATGAATATATTTATTATTCATTAAAAACAATTTTATTTCCAGAAAAAAGGGATACAAGACATATTTGCTCAGCCAATCAAAATATACATAGCAATGACTATATATTAATACATATTATTAATAATTATACATTAATATGTGTAACATATATTAATATATGTAGTATATATTAATATAACAATGAACAACAATGATTATAGATTAATAGCAATAGAGAAGAGATATTACTTTTAAATATTTATTCGGGAAGAAGGAGTAGAGAAAATATATCATTCTTTATAAATTATAGGCATCATTTAATTTATGGCATAGGATGGTAGGATCTGGGTTCAGCACTAGAACATTTTGTTAATAGGTAATGAACTAAATAGGGATGCTAGAACAGGGGTCTATTTTGCTATGACAGAATTCATGTACAGACCCTCCCTCCCATTCACTACAAACTCTGAACCTAGTAATAATAATAAAAATACTATTTGAGGACTCTATGCTGGGGAATCAAATGTGGAGAAATGACCCACATATGGAAAAAATACCAAAATAAGATTCTCTGATTAATGAAAACCTAAGAAGTTTTGTTTTGTTATCAGACAAGCTCTACAAAAAGTGCTATAAAAAAATTCTTTAGGCTTAAAGAAAATTATACCAGATGTAAATTCAGATCCTTAGAAGGAAATGAAGTAGTAACAATGATAAGAAGAAATGTCTAGATAAATGTAACATACTATTTTGCTCACTTAAGTTATTTAAAATGTGTTCGATTCTTTAAAAATATATGCATATATAAAAATGGTGAACTTTTTAATAAATATAATATATATTATATATAATAATATATATGACAACTAAGTCAAATGTAAATTAGGGAAAGGATTAAGGAGGCTATATGATTATAAGATTTCTATATTATCTGTGAAGAACCTATTATTATTATGTTATTATTATGTTATATTTTATATTAATATGTGTTATATAATAACATATATAATTATATTATTATTATCTATATACACATCATGAAACATTAAGTAATTATATCATAATGTCTAGATAACCACTAGAAAATATGTCTAAAAAGATAATATTTAAATTAAAAGAATGCTAAAAATACTCAAATAATCCAAAAAGAAAAAAAAAAAAAGGTAGGAAAAAAGAGGGAGTATGCAGAAGAACAAAAATGAAAACGAATTGGGATGCCTGGGTGGCTAACTGTTAAGCGTCTGCCTTTGGCTCCAGTCATGATCCCAGGGCCTGGGATTGAGCCCCACATCATGCTCCCTGCTAGGCGGGAAGCCTGCTTCTTCCTCTAACACTCCCCCGCTTCTGTTCCCTTTCTCACTGTGTCTTTATCTGTCAAATAAATAAATAAAATATTTTTTAAAAATGAAAAGGAACCGGGCGCCTGGGTGGCTCAGTGGGTTAAGCCTCTGCCTTCGGCTCAGGTTATGATCCCAGAGTCCTGGGATCGAGTCCCGCATCAGGCTCTCTGCTCGGCAGGAAGCCTGCTTCCTCCTCTGTCTCTCTCTCTCTCTCTCTGCCTACTTGCGATCTCTCTCTGTCAAATAAATAAATAAAATCTTTGAAAAAAAAATGAAAAGGAACCTACAGAAACAAATATTAAATTATACATCTAAATTTCACTTTATAAATAATTATATTAAATTGTCTATACAACCAACTAAAAGGCAGAAATTAATGAGTGCGTTAAAAAAGCCTGACACTGCTATATAAGTTACACACTTTTGGTTTAAATATACAGATTAATCAAAATAAATGGATGCAAAAAGACATACTGCAAACACAATAAGCCTAAGAAAACTGGAAGGGATCTTTGAAGGTTGGGTAAATAAACTTCAAGACAAAGAATATTACTAGAGAAAAAGGACACTTTGAAATGATAAAGGGGAACATCCATTAAAAAGTACAGATCAAGCATTTAATGGAGCCTTAAAATTTATGAAACAAAAATTCACAGACTTAACTGCAAGGATGATAGGAAATTTTTAACATACATATTTCAGCAATTAATAGAACAAGTAGACAAAAATTTGGTAAAGTCATAAAGAATTTAAATGAAATTTCCAAAAACACATGGTAGATTCACAATGACAGAACATTTTCTGGGCTAAAATGATTCCTAAATATATTTTAAAATGCCAAAATCATACAGAGTGCATTCTCTGACAACAACAGAATTAAATTGAAAAGGATTCACAGTTATTTTTGAAACCCTAAATATGTGGAAATTAAGCAGTGCACATCTAAATGATTAATGGATCACAGATTAAATTACAGGAGGAATAAAATATAATTATAATTGAATGATAATGGAATGTAATATATGAAAATGTATGCAACACCACTAAAGCAGTGCCTAGCTGAAAGCATATAGCTTTTAGAGTCTAAAATAGCAATGAAGAAACATCTGAAAGCTGTGGTCTAACATTCATTCTTAAAAAGATAGAAAAAGAAAATCAGTAATTCCAAAGTAGGTACAGAGAACAATAGAAATAAGCACAGATAACAGAGAAATTGAATAAAACCAAGATTTCATTCTTTCAAAAGCTTTCTTTTAATTTGTCAAACTAATAGCTCCAACAGTCAAGGAAAAAATGGAGTACAGACTCATCAATATCCAGGATGAAAGTGGGGTTATCAACAGAAATTGCATAGATATTAAATGACTAGTAAGAAAATGTCATGACATCGAAGCTTAAAAATTAGAAGAAATTTGGTAAACATTACTTACCAGAATTGCTTGGAAAAAACTACAAAACCTCAGTAGCCTATATGCAGGAATTTGAATTTGTCCTTCAAAAACTTCCCCAAAAGAAAACTTTCAGCCCAGGTTAATTCACTGTGAGTTTTAAGCAAATATTCACGGAAGAAACATGGCCAACCTCAGTCAGCCTTCTCAGGAAATAGATTTGAAGCTATCAAATCTTATGTTACCAGCCTGTACTAAAATCTGACAAATAGTTTCTTGTTGTTTTCTGAGAAGAACTCAATAGGATTTTTACCTTTGAATTCGTGTATGCCATGTCTTTTTCTTCAGACCCCTCTCTCTAGTATTACAATTACAAAAAGAATTAACTATTTGACTTTGTCCCATTGTTTCCTGAAGTTGCGGTCCTGTTTTTTAGCGTTTGTATCTCTCTGCTTCATTCTCTCTCTTGTCTAGAGAGGACTATGATTTCATGTCCCCTGAGTTTGCTTCTGCAATGTCTAACCTGTAGTTAAGCACACCCAGTGAATTTTCTATTTTACTATTGTATTTTTCAGCTCTAGAAGTACCTTGTTCTGTTCTTTAGTATGGCATCCATTTCTTGACTTTTGGGGGTCGGTATTTCCTTTCAATACTTAAGCATATTTATAACTGCTCTGAAGTCTTTTCTATTTATTGTATCGTTTCTGTGATTTGGGGGACTATTTCTATGGATCTATTTAATCTCCCAGTTTGGGGTCATATTTTTCTGCCTGTTTTTATTATTGGATTAATTTTATGTTGTTAAATTACGGAGTTGGCGGTCTTCCTTTAAATACTATTTTCAATTTATCCTCAGCCGTTCTTATTTACAGATCAGCTTAATCTTTTTTAAGGCCTGCTTTTTTTCTTTCTTTTTAAAGATTTTATTTATTTTTGAGAGAGAGAGAGAAGACCAAGCTGGGGTGGGGGGGCACGGGGCAGAGGGAGAAGCAGTCTCCCTGCTGAGCAGGGAGTCCTACTCAGAACTCCATCCCAGGACCCTGGGATCATGACCTGAGTGGAAGACAGACACTAACTGACTGAGCCACCAGGTGCCTTTAAATTCTGCTCTTAACCTCTGTGAGATTGGGTCTAAATTAAGCTTTTTGACTAGTTTAGCTCCACAGAGAAAGTATGATACTCTGGGATCACTATTGGATACTCCCGTGTTCAGTGAGATTTTTTTTTTTTTTTTTTTTTTTTTTTTTCTTACTTTGGTGGGCCAGAATTTCAGTATCTTTCAGCTCACAGCTCCCTGGCAATCCTTTCCTTGGCTCTTTCAGAGTACCTTGTCCCACTAATTGCAAATACCTCTGTCTTCTCCGATTCTGTTTTCTGTCTCTTTCTCTTTTACACAGAACAGTGTGGGACTTTTTTTTCTTTTTTTTTTTTTTCTTCTTCTTCTTTTTTTTCTGAACTGCCATCAAGAAAGTGACCCCAAGCAGTGGTGAGGCTCAGTCGTTACGTCCTGCCAAGGAAAGCAGCCAGGCCATGTCTGTCCTTTAATACCTAGACAGTATTCCTCCTTATTCTGTAATCCAATTTTCTAATTGATTTTAGTAGAAGGGAAATTCAAGTACTAAGGGATCTCCCATGGCTAGGAAGAAAACTCCAGTGTTTTTCTTTTGGTATTATTTCAGGATTGCTATTTCCCCAAGGTACTAGCATTCATGGTTACCTTCTAAACTTTTTAAACTGCTGATTCGCCTTCCTCCCTGGGTAATAGGATCAGCTACTTCCTTCTCCATATGAAGTTCCCTTTCTACAGCTCAGTTGTTCCTCACTCTGATGCTCAGAAGTTCTGAGCGTTCTTTCACATTTAAAATTAGATTTCAGAAAAAATAAATAAATAAATAAATAAAAATAAAAATAAAATAAAATAAAATTAGATTTCAGTTCTGTCCTATGGTCTTTCACTTTCCACATGATTTTGCTCCAATATCCTTCGTGACCATATTTACTAGATGTTTCCGTCTTTTGGTCATTATGCTCCAGGGCTCCAGTCTGGCCCTTGTTCTTCAAGAAGATGTAGAGCTGCTCTCTTTCCTGGATCTTTCTTCCTACAAGCTGTTTTTATATCTGAACCATGCTTTTCCCAAGTCCTCAGTCATCAGAGGGCTTTTTTACGTGCAAATTTTATGTAAGAACGTAAAGCAGAAAAACGTACACAGCCTTAAGTGCTACTCAGTGAATTTTCATAAAGTGCACACAACTGTGTCACTTCACTTACAGTATTATTTAGACCTTGGATGCCTCTACATGTCCCTTTTCAGTCATTATGCCACAAAATAATCACTATTTTTGCTTCCATCACTGTAGATCATTTCTCATGGCTCTCAACATTCTGTAACTAAAATCATGTAGTATGTAAACTTTTCTGTAAAACCTCTTACACTGTCTGGTTACTTTTAGTAGAGTATATTTCAGCTTTGTTGGTATATTCTTTGTTTTTAAGATTTTATTTATTTATTTATTTATCTATGAGAGAGAGAAAGAGAGAGAGCGAGCGAGCACACAGCTGGAAGAGGGACAAAGAGAGAGGGAGAAGCAGACTCCCTGCTCAGCCTGTGTTGTGCTCCATCGTAGGACCTCAGGATCATGACCCAAGCCCAAGGCAGATGCTTAACTGATTGAGCCACCCATTCACCCCAGTTGTTGATAAATTCTTAAAAATTCTTTCTTGTGTACTATATTTAGATTGGCTCCCTTTATAGTTCCTTAATTATCTATTTTTTCTAGCCTTTTTCAGTAGCTATTTGTCAGTCCATCTACCTATTTACCTATATTTACAGCTATCTCTCTCCAGAGGACATTTACTTTAACACAGTATCTTAAAAAGTGCCTGAAATTAGTAAGTACTCAGTGCAAATTGGTGGAATGACTGAATAAATACATATGGTAGGAAATTATTTATCAGAAAATCAATAATGAGTCAGTAGCTCCCATCAGTCTCTTCTGCATTACTTATCTAAAGGTTTGTGGCATGTAATGATGCCTGAACTTGTTTTCAGTTCTAATACAAAGTTACCAACTGATTTTTCTCTTTTGTTACTTAGACAAGATTGAGAAAATAGGAGTATTGGGTGCAAGAGTTCAAAATCAGAACTCATCTGGAGCTCCTCACATTTTTCTTGATCATTTTTCTAATATCCACCTTTTCTTTTTTGTCAATAATGAATACAACAGAAGTATGTAGAAACTCTGTCATGTTAGAAAAAAAAAAGATAAAGAGTTATAAGGCTTACATGCACACCTTGGTCTCTAACTGCCTGTGTATACTAGGAATTTCCATGGAAAAATGAAAGATGCATGCTTGTTTAGTGAATTTCTGTAAGCACTCATTCTGGAAAAGATAATAGTACCTGGTCCCAAGTCTCTGAAATTTAATTTTAATTTATATTAGAATAATGATTTAAAAATATGTATACCTTTATTATGATATAAATATTAAAGGGGTATTCAGGTAAAAGTAGAGTGTCTATAAAAACCACTTGTAAGGCAGAAAACTATGTCCTCTTTAATTATGCCATTAGCATA
Organism: Martes martes; assembly: GCF_963455335.1. Taxonomy (NCBI): domain Eukaryota; kingdom Metazoa; phylum Chordata; class Mammalia; order Carnivora; family Mustelidae; genus Martes; species Martes martes. The sequence goes on from NC_137890.1 coordinate 20,119,155, forward strand.
TGTGAACAAAATTTAATGGTCCATAAGTAGTTGAGAATGAAGAAGTGTCTGTGTTCTTAGAAGTTCTCAAGCTGAATTATATTGGAGCAGAAAACTACAAGCAGTCACTAGTGATAGCCTTTACATTTCTAACTAGAAAATACTGACACTCCATAGAAGAAAATCAATTGATATAAAAATGTGATAAACCATAACACTCAGAAATAAGAAAAGAAGGGGGTGATCAGGTGGTTCAGTGGGTTAAGCATCCGCCTTCAGCTCAGGTCATGACATAAGGGGCCTGGGATCCAGCCTGGCATGGAGCCTGTGTCAAGCCCTGCATCAGGCTCCCTGATGAGCAGTGAGTCTGCTTTTCCCTCTCCTTCCACTCCTCCACTTGCCAACCTCCCCTTCCCAGCTTCTACTTGAGTTCTCTCTCTCTCCCCCTCAAATGAAGAAGAAGAAGAAGAAGAAGAAGAAGAAGAAGAAGAAGAAGAAGAAGAAGAAGAAAGAAAGAAAGAAAACCTACCAGTGCATAGTTGAAAGAAAAATCTCATTTTATTCTTAAAGAAACATTAATCATGACCCTAGATTTCCCATAAATATTCTGTAAAAGATATTTTCCTCTTATATATGCATCACCTTTTACAATTTCCCAATGATTGCAAGTGAAAAAAAAAAGTATCTTCAGAAGCTGAAACATAATTCAAAGTGTTTTAAGTAAACACTAAGAAGAACAATAATGAAAGAGCTAGAAATTAAGAAAACAATCCTTGGCTTTTGAGTCTTCTCATGTTGCTCTTCACTGCAGTTGGTAGAACATATTTAAAAACCCTAGCAGAATAATGAAACTTGACTTAAAAAAAAAAAATGTGTTCCATCTATTTGTGAGATAATATACTTATTACCTCCTGTAGTTTTTTTTTCTTAAATTTTAGATTTTAATCCCTCAAGTACAGAACTTGGGTCTCCATCCAAGAATAGAGATTTGCAACTGTTGTTTATCCTGGGCTATTTACTTTTCATTCTAACAGTCCACGTACAGCTGTGCAGTTGAAGGGATTAAAAAGTTAGAATATTGTTTCAGAGGAAGTTATGCACTGTCTGCAGAAAGAATAACAACTTTAAACTCTTCAGAGTTTACAAATGTTAACTTCTATCTCCTGAGGTAATCCTGGTCCTATTATACATTCCTGGACTCCTCAGATGAGCAACATCTTATTTACTTTTGATGTTGGAAATAAAGTATTTCTTGCCTTTAGCAATAATAAAATCGTTACAGAGAATGTTACATCCCACAGACTCAAAGCAGCATTCAAAATATAATTCTTTTAACCATGATCTAGTGCCCATAGCACTTGAAAAATTTTAGAACTAATATATAAATAGTGCTAAAAAGAAACAGGAAGGAAGAGAAAGAAAGGTTTCAGTTCTTATTGTAGGTTTTCTATAATGTTTCTGCATTTAGAAAGATATATAATCCAAAAATCAAGATTTACACAAATTTGTTATTAAAAACTTTGGTGTAACCAACACTCTACAAAAAACCAAACAAAATTAATAAGATTGGCAACATCCATGATTCCAATGACTTCATCAAAACCAAATAACAGAAGTAGAACGCCATTTAGAAAAGAAACACATTTCCAACCAGACCAAAACTACCCTGTAGTCTCAAATGCCTGGATGCTAGCTAATAAAAAAATAAATAAATAGCTTCCCAAATTAAATGGTGTGTCATATGACAGGTCTGTGCCATGAACAGGTTACAAGTGGGTGAAAATAGGTTACAAGTGGGTGAAAACAATGATCAATTAGATTTGGGATTGTGAAAGTTTGGGGGATAGCCAGGAACATGCCCCCCTCCTACCCAGACTGTTCATGTTTTATGGGCACAATCTCATTTTTTAACCCAAGTATATTTTACTAATTCTACCGGTGTCAATGTGAGCCACAAGATGAAAATATTTGGGATGTATGACATTAACCCTTCCATACCTGCCAGGTGAGAAAGAATTCACAGAGCACTCAAATGAAGAAAAATCAAAATATACCTTGAAAAAAAAATGAACAATCATGAATAAAGGTGGGACACATCTTACCCTGACTTGTCTCACACAGACCAGAAATTATATGCATAGCAATTAAGACAGTATGGTTTTGGCACAAGTATAGACCAAAAAGTCAATGGAACAAAATGAAGAGAACAAAAACAGATCTATAAATGGATGAAATCTTATATTCTTGTAATTAATTGTTCACATTGCATATCAGTGGGGTAAATGTTGAATAATCAAAAATGATTCTACAACAATTGGTTATTAAGGGAACATGAATGAAATTAGGTAACTACCATATACTCATGTTAAAAATCAATTCCGGGGAGCCTGGGTGGCTCAGTGGGTTAAAGCCTCTGCCTTCAGCTCAGGTCATGATCCCAGATCCCAGATCGAGCCCTGCATCTGGCTCTCTGCTCAGTGGGGGGCCTGCTTCCTCCTCTCTCTGTCTGCCTCTCTGCCTACTTGTGATCTCTGTCTGTCAAATAAATAAATAAAATCTTAAAAAAAATAAATGAAATAAACAAATAAATAAATAAAAATCAACTCCATGTGGATTCAATACTTAAAAGATGAATGACAAAAATATAAAAATTACAGAAAATAATATAGACTATAAAAATTACAGAAAATAATATAGAGAAGTAAATGTATAATCTTGTGATAGGAAAAGGATTTCCTAAAGATTATATTGAAAACATATAGGCAAATTATAAAGAAAAAGAATGATAATTATTTCATTAAAATAAGTAATATGTATTTAATAAAAAAAACCATAGAGATTGAATCATAAATTGAAATCCTACAGAGGATTAGCATCCATAGTCCATTGGAAAAATGACTAAAAACTTGAACAGCCGTTTTCAAAAGGAGGACTAAAGAGTTAATAACCACATGAATAGATTATGCTTATTAATTGCATATATGCATCTTATACCATTAAAATCCAGTAGATTGGTAAAAAATAAAGATCAGAAAATGCCAAGTGTTGGTGAGATTTGGAGAACGATGAGCAACTCATTCATTGCTGGTTGGAGGATAAATTGGCAAAAACACTTTAAGAAACAGTTTGGCATTTACACTAAAGTTGAAAATATGTGCATCCCATGGCCCATCAATTTCACCACTTTGTATGCACTCCAGAAAAAATACTTGCCAACGTACACTAAAAAGTTTCATGTAACTTTTCTGCTCCTTCAGAAGAACCAAGAACTCAAATATCCATCAAGATTAGAACATGTAAATGTATGTTTAATTTACAGGATGAATAAACATGTCTTCATTTAAAAAGATGTTGAGAGAATAAAAAATATATATTGAAAATTACATTGTTCCATTTATAAAATGTTTTTAAAAAGGAAAAAAAGCATATTGTTTACAGATACATACATAGGTGGTGAAACTATGAAGAAAGGCAAATGACTAATTTACATATAGTGCAAGATACTTCTTTTCTCTGGTTGGATTACAGTGATAGTGAAAGAGAAATGTTTGGAAGAATAAGTAGCCTTCCTAAAAAAATAGGTAACATTAATGGCCTTTACTTTGCAACAAAAGTAAAGTCTCTCGGGAAGTATAGTCATTAGCTAATTTGTTGAAGAGATTCTGAATTCTAATCCTTTTGCTACTGAGACTAGAATAGACAAATAAATACATTAAACCTTTTAAGTGTACATTTTTTAAAAAATCTATTGCAGTTTTACAGTGCTCTACTAAGGATATTTAAGCTGATATCTGTTCGTAGAAACCAATCTGGAAGGGGGAGCTATGATGAAATGAACACCTGTATTCTATGAAGAAAGGACATTTTTCCAATCTATGTGGATAACATTAACCATTAATTCTCTTGGAATTACCTATCCACCTGGCGTACAAATGAGAGAAAACAAAGACATGTACCATTCCCGGTATTATTATCAAGAACCTCAAAGTAAAAGACAGCTTTATCCAAAGATGCTAAAAAATTACAATCTGGCGGGGCACCTGGGTGGCTCAGTGGGTTAAAGCCTCTGCCTTCAGCTCAGGTCATGATCCCAGGGTCCTGGGATGGAGCCCCGCATCAGGCTCTCTGCCCAGCAGGGAGCCTGCTTCCCATCTCTCTCTCTCTGCCTGCCTCTCTGCCTACTTGTGATTTCTGTCTGTCAAATACATAAATAAAATCTTTAAAAAAAAAATTACAATCTGGCCAAGCATTTCCATGTAGTAAATGAGTGACTCCAAATTTTGAGCTACACAATATTCACCAGATAAATAAGCAGATTCCAAGCTGTAAACTGTGGGTATAGTTTTCACAAATTTACGATGATGCCATGAAATCTGTCTTTACTGCAAGCATTGTCAGTTGATTGCCAAGCACATGCAAGAACATATGCAGGATATATTAGACACCAAGAATCCAGTGAGTGGTATCAAAGCTAAGGAAAGAGCCTTCACAGGAACTCATGCCTTTGTTCTTTGTTTTGGCACTTTTGTGGTTTGCTTGTTGATATATTTGGGTTGTCTCCTTCTGTACTACTGATTAGATCGACTAAGCAGTCTTACCTTGATCTTTCTTTGCTATAGCAATCTAATTCTTCTGGCACTTTGACCGTTCTGTCTTATACTTTAGGCCAGGATATAAGATATAAGATACTTGAGGTAATAAGCAGGAAAAAGGAAATGTGGAATTAGTCGAGGTTGAGAGATTTGAGTTTAGCTGCAATATTTAGAAAATTAGGAATTCTGTGACTTTGCCAGGGTTAGATTCATTATAACTGTTCAGTGATTAAACGCAATGGTTAAGCTAAGCTCTCAGTGTTGGGAAAAGTGCCTCTGGGGCAGCTCTAAATTGCAGATCTGCCAGGCTTTACTCTCTGTGAGACTCTGAGCTCCTATATATGACTTCCTTTGAACAAAACTTCTGTGCATAAAGTAGATATTAAGTTCCATGTTTTGATGAAAAGTAAACTGATAAAAGTGTACTTTTTTAAGGTATCACTTTGTGCCAGAAAGTTTATATAAACAATTTCATCTATACTAAGCCCTGACCCAAACAAACTGAAAATGGTAAAGAAGCTTACAGAATATAATGTGTTTAGTAACTGATAGTGATGATGTTCCCATCAAGGTTAAACGACTACCATTTATATGGTGTAAGCAATAACTATTGTGTTTTGTTCCTACACAAGTAACTATGAAGTACTTTGTTTTTCAGACATGAAATATAATACAGATTTCACTAAAATTATATAGTATTAGAAAATATGTAACAACAAGCCTGAAATAGCGAGGAAAATGATAATTTCTAGAGTGACCTACAGCAAGGTACAGTAGCCCTGACCACAAGGGCAAAGTTAAAGTTCTGTTTTTAAAATATCTTTGTCTTTGAAGTTAATCTTTATAGAACAGTGTAATGCATTATGACAAGTCACAATCTTAGTTTCCTGTTTTATCTGAGCTGGGCTACACTATTCTACAAATATCCCCCTGTATATATGTCTAGGAAAATGGTTCCTCAACATTATTCTGCCTAGAAGTGAAGAGAAAAGGTTATAAAAATGCATGTTCCGATGCCCACCAGTCATTTACCCTCTCTTATTCACGTAGCCTGAGGTAACTTCCAGAGACCTGCCTTTTTAACAAGAACCCAAGGTGATTCTGAACTAAGTGGTGAGTAGAAGCAACTTCAAGAGACATTGTTTTATGGTAAAAACAAAACAAAACAAAACAAAGATAATGTCAGTAGCTAATGTTCATAAATTTTCAGAGTAGCCTTTGAAAACAAAGCATAAATATAGTTTATATCACAATGTGTTCTTTGGGTGGTTCAGTGGGTTAAAGCCTCTGCCTTCAGCTCAGCTCAGGATCCCATGGTCCTGGGATCAAGCTCCACCTCAGGCTCTGTGCTCAGCGGGGAGCCTGCTTCCCCCTCTCTCTCTGCCTGCCTCTCTGCCTACTTGTGATCTCTTTCAATTAAATAAATAAAATCTTTAAAACAAAAACAGAAACAATGTGTTGTTTACATTGAATATAGAAGTTGTCATATCTTCTTCAAAATGTGGTTTTATTTAAAAGCTTTCAAAACTTTTAGGTTTCTCTTAAGATTTTGAAACAGAAAGGTGCTGGCAGAAATAAATATATATACATATAAATTTGAAAGAACACATATCAGTGCTGTCAAATTTTCAGGAATGATCACAGCTTTGGAAGAAAAAGATCAAAGTTATAAATTGCCTCTTACTATTAAAAAATTTGTTTTATGCTGAGTGAAATAAATCAAGCAGAGAAAGTAAACTATCATGGTTTCACTTATTTGTGGAGCATAAGAAATAACATGGAAGACATTAGGAGACTGAAAGGAAAAGTGAGTTGGGATAAATCGGAGGGGGAGATGAAGCATAAGAGACTTTGGACTCTGAGAAACAAACTGAGGGTTTTGGGGGGGTGGAGATGGGTAAACCTGGTGGTGGGTATATGCTCCACATATTGCATGTAACACTGGGTCTCGTGCATAAACAATGAATCTTGGAACACTGAAAAAATAAATTTAAAAAATTGGTTTATACCATGTACTATATATTCTTTCTGGACTCAGTAAGTATTTACAATGCTCTTTAAATCATTCAAATTTATGTTTAAGGAATATTATAAGCATAATTCATAAGCTAATGCTAATATTAATTATCATAATAAATAACTACCACATCTAGGAACATCTGAGTCCAACTGCTAACTAACCAGAGATAATGTCTTAATATTTTCCATGAGATAGGAGAAAATGACACTATATACACATAAGAATAAAAGAAAGTATGAAAGTTGTCTTTTTAAAATAGAGTTGAAATGACAATGTAAATATGCTTTTAAAGTACTAATAGAAAAGATAAAGCAATCAATCTAGTATTTTCTATGCAGTGAAAATATCCTTCAAAGATGAAAACTAAAAAAGGCATTATTAAATTGATAGAAGCTGAAGGGATTCACTTCCAACAGCTTTACACTATAAGTAATGCCAGAAGAAATTCTTCTGTCTGAAAGAATTTACTATAAGAGGGAACTCCAAATCTGTAGCAAAGAATAAGGAGCATCACAGAGGGTAAATACTTGAGCAAATAAAAAAGAGTGTGCATGTGAAAATGCACATCAACTTAAAACTTTACTGATATTTTTGAAGAATTGTAATATACTACAGGTTTTATAAAATATTTAGAAGTAAAGTATATGACAGAATAACTGCAAGGAGTTTTAGGAAAGAGATCATTATGCTACTGAAAGATTTAAACTTTTTTTTACAAACTAATATTATTTAAGGGTAAGGCATGATAAATTTAAAAATGTATATTTGAAACTATAGCAACCAAAAAAAGTCACAAAGATAGATAGCTAAAAAAAACACAAAATGGACTATTAGTAATACTCATTTTACCCAAAATTGGGCCAGAAAGAAGGAACAAAGGAAAACAGAAGAGAATAAAGAAACAGAAAATAAATATTTTACTGAATTGCAAATGTCATAACTACATTAAATGTAAACATACTAAGTACATGTATTACAAGGAAAGGTTTCTCAGAATAGATAAAAAGCAAATTCTAAAGGTAGCTTTGTTATAAGAACCAATTTTAAATAGTAAAAACACATGACTTGAAAGCAAAAGAATGAAAAGTATTATGCACTGCAAACATTAAACATAAGAAACAATGTGATTGCATTTATATCAGTTAAATACATACTTTAGTAAATATTATTAACAGAGATAAGTAGGCATAGTTCATAAAGATAAAAAAGGAAAAATAATAAAAAAGACTACAATATTAAATTTTTGTGTATGTGATGAGAGTTTAAAAACACATGAAATGGGGTAGCTGGGTGTCTCAGTTGGTTAAACATCCAACTCTTGATTTGGGCTCAGGTCGTGATCTCAGGATCATGAGATCAAACTCTCCACCCCCACCCCCTAACACCCCCACAGTGGGGCCCTACGCTGAACGGGGAGGTGGCCTCCTATTCTCTTTCCCTTTCTCTCTGTCTCACTCCCCATGATTGTGTGTCTGCTCTCTCTATCTCTCAAATAACTAAATGAATCTTTTAAAAATTAAAAAAATAACAATAGATGAAGAAAAAATGAGGAGTAGAAGAAGAAACAGAGAAATCTATAATCAAACTTAGAGATTTTAACATTTCCCTTTCAGCAATTTCAAAGTACTGTAGAACAAAAATCAGTAGGCAAAGAAGTGATGTCTGACACTATTTAGACCCACTGATATTGAAAAAATTGCTATTATCTAACAAGACCAAGGTTTTGTTTGAAGGTTTTTAGCAGAAAAATGAAAACTTGATTCTCTGGAAAAACTTGCAAAACAACTACAATTTTTTTCTTTTTTTACAATAATATAACTTGGAAAAATGCCAAATAACTAACAGAAAAATCATGATACATTCATGTGATGGAATACTGATGAGCAATAAAAGAAATGAAACATAGATTGACTTGCAACAAAATACCTAATTTTCTTTCTCTCCTCTCTGTCCCTGCTCCTTCTTTTTCTCTCCAGATATATGGTAGACAGATAGATATATAGATGGATGATAGATAGATAGATGATAGCTAATAGGCAATTCATCACCATTTCTGCCTCGTGTGTATTCTCCTGGGATTTACATTTCTCAGAATCTCTGCCAACAGAGTTCAATGTTATATTACATCAGTGGAAGCCAATCTTACACAACTGACAGGATAGAAGAGAAGCAAATGTAAGCTGACCTCCATAAGCATAACAACAAAATATCCAGCTTAGTTTCAGAGCCGCTGAGTGCATTATAGGTTTTTTTCCTTTTTTCTGAAACCTCTTGAGGCTCTGAAAGAAAGAGTTGAAATGGGGAGTTAGAAGTCCGTTTCATAACTTTTTTTTTTTTTCCCCTTCAAGACTTTTAGAAGCTTTGTAAATACTGAATGACCTTTGAATATTACTCATTTCCAATTGAAGCAGCTAAAGAAGTCTCTGGTATTTTTATGTTTTGTTTTGTTTTTGTTTTTGTTTTCTGTGGGATCCCAACAGATGCAAATCATGGATAGCTAGAGAGAGAGAGAGGAGAGAGAGAGAGAATTTCTGTTGAGATATAGTTTTCATACAAAAAATTTTTAAAATTAAACTTATTCAATTTGAAGAGTTTTATCAATTATCCATGCAGAGTAACCACAGTCCAAATAAAGAGAAATAGAGTATTCCTCTTGTCTGACAAAGTTTCTTTACGCCTCTCTCTGGTCAAGCCTCATGCCAAATTTTGAATTATATACCATAGAATAACATCTCCTGCTCTTGGGCTTCTTATAAAGAAAGTCAGGCAATGTCCATTGAAGAGGAAGTCTAATTGTTCTCAGAATATTTATATAACAAGAGAATTACCTATTTCTTGAAAGCTTGAAAAAAAATATACCCACAGTTATTCCTTATTTCTGAAAGAGGTAACACAGCATAGTGGTGTAAAAACATTTCCCTAAATGAAGAACAGCTCTATGGCAGGCCTATATTGTGTTTTGCCAACCTTACATGCAGTGAGATTCTACAGGCTTAAATATGAGGTGATGGGTTGTATTTGGGCAGCCATATACAAACCTGCATGAGTTGTGAATGCAAATTTGCTCCTCTTCACCTATCTCAGCAATCTTGACTCCCAGAAAACACTTTACAGATAACACATATTTAGTATTTCCATTCTGAAGCAGAAGGAAATTGAGCCAGAGCGTGTATTCCCTTCTGCCGTGAAGCAGTTCATAGCCCCTGATTGTAAGTTTAAAAAGTACTATATAATTAGAAGTGGTATTTTTATCTTTCCCTATTTACTATGCGGGATTTATAATGAGTTGGTACTTGCAAATGTCTTGATGAATTATAGACAGTTAAATTTCAATGTTGAAAAGAAGAAAAATCATGTTTATTGAAGACCTAATATATTTCAAGGACTGCAGTACTTATATTTCTCTTTTTCAGGACTCTCTAATTGTGATATTGAAATAATGGCTTTGAGGAAATTCTCCAGCTATGTTTAAAACTCTGGCATGGGTAATTGTTTTAATTGTATAGCTACATTTTTTCTAATGCTGTTGCCAACATTGACTTTACAAATTATTTTATTAAGTCATAATAAATTCCACAGCCTTATTTTATTAGAAGTACTCCTTCAAACTGGAAGGTATGATTTTAATACATAATTTATACTTTTAAACTTTTATTTTTATATACCGGTTTTTGCTTTATCAGAAATTGAATGAGAACACTAGTGTTTTCCCTAATGTCTCAGTGAAAAAGCTCTGTTCTAAATCCTACCATAACTGAGAAACAGAAGTTCCCAGAGGGGCACACAGAGGATTCTGGCTTTTCTAAAACCGTTTCCAAGAAATAAGCCTAGAATAATATAAATTCCTCTTCTTACTGAGGATGCTCTGATGGTTTTACAGTTTTTCTGTTCATGAAATTATTACATTAAGAAATAAACTAGAAAGAAGTGCTAAAATGATTATAAAACTTAATATTCACTTCCCACATTCCCATTTTCCCATTACTAACTAGAACAACTAATTCTCAAGCAACTCTTACAGGTGTAAAAGCCTGCAAAATAATGAAAAGAAGAAGGAAGACCCAAGGTTAGTACTGTTATCATTTTATTATTTCATCGGGGCAAGCTGAGAGAAATGATCCTTTGTAATATTTTAACCCTACACTTTAACTAGTACACCACAAAGAGAGGATTGATACATCCACCACATGTTACTATGCTGCAAACAGAAAGTCCAAATGAATATTTCCAGAATATAATTTAAAAATCTCAAGCATCTGGGGCGCCTGGGTGGCTCAGTGGGTTAAACCTCTGCCTTTGGCTCAGGTCATGATCCCAGGGTTCTGGGATAGACCTGTATCGGGCTCTCTGCTCAGCGGGAAGCCTGCTTCCTCCTCTCTCTCTGCCTGCCTCTCTGCCTACTTGTGATCTCTATCAAATAAATAATTAAAATCTTTAAAAAAAATAAAAATCTCAAGCATCTCTGCATCCTCAAGTTAGCATAGGATAGAGCTGTGCTAATGATTATTAGCAAATCTACAAAAATAACTCAGCTGAAAACCAATGAAATACAATCCCCAAACTATCGCCTAGTAGAAAATGGATGTGATGCTGCTTTCTACATTTTCACATGTTAATTTGTACTAAAACTATATGTGAATGAAGTCAGAAGTTTTCTGATATTTTTTTTCTTTCTTTGTAAACATAAACAACTTCCTTTGTCATTTATTTTTTCCCCTGGGGGTTAGTTTTTTTTTTTTTTTGGCTTTTTTCCCCACATATTTACCATTGCAGTGAGAGCATTGTTATCTGAGATCTTCACCTTTGTCCAGAGATTGCCTGAATTATGTTGAGTTTGGATTCTAGGTGTTTTCTCCTGTCTTCTATACCTCTCATGGCCTCCAAAACTGAGTTAGTATCACCAGATTTTGGTGCTGAGAAAGTAGAATGCCACATCTTTCTAAAATGCCTGTTTATGCTTCATATTGTTTGGTTCTATAACTTCTCATCCTTTAGACAGAGTTGTTTTATCATATTATCATCTTCTTGAAGGGGATGTACCACTTGCAGCTTTTGTAGTCACTCAGATGTGAAGTTTGAGATCAGTCGCCACTACGTCTCTGGGCTAAAGGCAAATAATTTAACCTCAAAACAAGGTATTTTGTGTTGACTTCCACTATAACCTGAGTGTAGGGGAAAGTTTTCAGAAGAGGAAATAAAGGAAAAGATTTGTAAATTTAACTAAAATTAGAAAAAAAATAATTGCATGAGAAAAAAAAATGTCATAAGCAAAGACCAAAAAAGGGGTAAGTTACAAGAAAATATTGTTCACAAATATTATAGATAATGGCCTAAATATTTCAAGCTTATAAGGGAAAGAATTTTTAGAAGCTGACCAAAACAAGAAAAATTCTATAGAAAAATGGGCAAACGACATGAAAAATCTACAGGGGAGATGTAAAAGGCCTTTATATATATGAACTCATGATAGAAATGCAAATTAAAATTAATATACAAAATTAGAAGTGGAATACAGTTTCTAACTGTATTCCAATTAATTCCAATTAATTCCAACTAATTCCAATTAAATTGGCCAAAAAAATAAAAGGTTATCAATAACAATGTCTCTGAAGAGGACGATAGTGTACGGACCTATTTGGCAAGAGGCTTTCATTAAAGTTAAACTGTCCCTGATCCCCTTCCTCCAGGGGATTTACTTAAAAACAAGTCCTGGAAACCAGCCTCAGGTAACAAAGCTCCAATACAAGGGTGGGTCAGGCCAGGTGGAGACAGCTGATCAGTGGGGGGTTGCATACTATCTCCCTAGTTACCAAGGAGTATGGGCCCCACTCTTTGGGAGCCTTTTGGGTGCCAATCCCAACCAAGGTGATAGGCTGGGTCAAACGTCTACTAGGATAAATTGTAATTCAATTGGTCACCTAGCATCACTGCGGAGTTTCCTGTGTGTTACAATCTCATTGTCCACCTGTGCGTGGCCAGGCCTGACCGCATGGCCTTTGCCCTTAAAAGCTAGTCTGTGAAATAAAGAAGGGTCGCCCTCTTGTAAGAGGTGCGTCCCCGAACATTCGGTTAGATTCTTGATGGTTGGCGCAAAATAAAGTTTTGCTTGACCTTCGCTTTATATCAGTCTCGCTCCTTTAATCAGGACCCATTATTGGGGCATAACAATAGTAAATGAAAAAAGAAACATGTGAAAGATCATATATAATGTATTACTCTTTTAAGTAATAAAGCAGGGAAAGTGACAAAATATGCATAAATTTACAAAAAGAAAAAATAGAAAGGATAACTAAAAAATATTGGAGTTGATTATATATAAGGAATGGAGAGTAGAAAAGTAAAAAACATTTAAGAGGGAGGGATACTGGGATACTATTCTGTATATGGATTTTTTTACTTTGGAAAAATATTACATATTACATAATCAGAACATTAAATTCAGTTAATAAATATCATAAGAGTAACCAAGTGAATAATTACATTCACATCAAGATCCAGTGTTCTCACTGCAGAAGATTGGACATAATAGCATGGAATGGGACAAGGTAAGAAAAAACTCCAGGGAATGGATTAAATTTGAGATTTTTCTGTGAACTCATGATTCCTAAAATATGTATGTGATTATATGTGTATACCTGCACATGGACATGGATGTGTATGTGTATGAATATTTGTTTATATGTACATGCATGTATGTTCATATTCCTGTGTATATTGCCTAGTTTCGTCCAATAGAAAGGCCAAAAAAAGATGGGAAAAAAAAAGGTACCTCAGTATAAATGAGCATACCTAGCTACCAGGTGCTGATCTCTAAACCCATCTCCATTAAAACAAAATTAGAAATTGGCAAATATCAAGGTTGAACAAGTTCCATATGAGATGAGTCCAAAGTATATAGCTATATAGAAAGTAAGAAATGCCAAAGAAAACAAAATAAAGCAAAAAAAGATCAAGTCTTATGGGCATATGTAACATAGGACACAGTGTTGAAAGGCCAAATCATGGACAATTTGAGCACATATATAATTAATAACAAGAATTATTTAATTTGAGACAAATAAAAATCTGTGGTTTCATACCAATAATTAACTAATTAGGGGGAAAAGACAGTCTCTTGGTTTTGGTTATGGTAGAATGTTGAAGACCAAAGACAAATGTAGAAGGAGTACTACAAAGTTCACATTTGTAACCATTATAGTAACCGTTGGATCGGAAAAGAATAATCAATTGGTGCTAAATTTTGGGGAGATTTCATTGAGAAGAAAATTTTCACAGTCTTAAAGTGTTTCTCCACAAACTACTTATGCTAAGTGAAAAAAAATTAAACACACACACACACACACACACACACACAGAGCTTATAAAGTAATCAGGCATCACCTTGACTGGGTGATCAACATTAATATCACCAGTGAAGGACAGTTGGACATTTATGTCTGAAATGCAGCACCCTGAAAAAGGAACATCATCTATGCAGTATAGCAGCCAAGAAAGCATTATGTGAACTTAATAATGAAGAAACAACTAAAAAAACACAAAATGAGGACTTTCCAATTGCAAAAAGAGAATGCTGTATTGTTTAGAAAGGTCAATGATAGAAATAACAATGAAAGGCTATGAAAATGTTACAGATAAAAGGATGCTGAAGAAATTAATTAAGTGCAGATTTGGTTGGACTCAACACAGTATGGGGAAAATAATACTATAAAGGACATTAGTTGACAAGTTGGCAAATGAGCAATGGATTAGATAAAAACATTGTATTCATTTTAAATTTAATGAAGCTGATTACTTCTTACTACTAGTAATCAGCTGATTACTGATTACTACTACTGCACTGTAGTCATATAAGAAAAAAACACACATTGAAGTACTGAGGTGCAAAGGTCTATGGTACATGTGACTGTTCAGGGAAAAAAAGGTGTGTTTAGAGAGAGTGAGAGAGAATGGATTGATACAGGTTAAATTTTCCGCAATAGCCACATCTGGATAAATGATATACAGGTGTTGTTTGTATTATTTTCACTGTTACAACTCATCTCTGTGTTGAAATTATTTTTAAATGAGAAGTAAAGTATTAAAAACAAAGTTGATAATCACACCTGCTTTCATACAATTTTGATGTACAAATTGTTGCTATAAAATTCATAAAGTCTATGCTGACCATTGATGCAAAATGTATATTGTTGAGTCAGAATAAAATCCCAGGTTCAGAATCATCATCAGAAAGACCCTGTACAAGTGTGCCTTGGTGGTTCAGTTGGTTGAGCAGCACCTTCTTGGTTTCCACTCAGGTTGTGATGTCAGGATCATCCTCTTAGGGTCCTGAAATCTAGCCCTACGAGGGCTCTGCATCCAATGTGGAGTCTGCTTGAGATTCTCTCTCTCCCTCTTCCTCTGTTTCTCCTGCTCGTGCTCTCTCTCTCTCTTAAATAAATAAATAAATCTTTTAAAGAGAGAGAGAGAGAGAAACCTGTACAAAGGGTCAGGTTGAATCTCTGCTTGAACAGTGGGTCCTTCTTGCAAATAGCTCCATTCACTCACATGAGGAAGGCTGAATGGAAGAAACTCACTGAGGGAGACAAACTTGCTGGCTGTTTTGATCTTTGTACTTTGCTCCAGGAGCACTTTTTTTTTTTTTTTTAATGTATCTTGAACAATGGTGACTATTTATATCAGAATAGTCTGTGATGTTGTAAGCAAAACTAAAATATTTCTAAATTTTTTAAGAGTCTTGATTCCAGGAGCATAAATGAACAGATCTCTAGATGATAAGAAAAAGAAAGGTATTTAAAATTAAAAAAAAAAAGTTTGAAACAAAGAAATAAAATATAGTCATTATACAACTATCTCACCTTTAAAGTAAATTACCTTAAAAATCAATTAATGAGAGACAGAATTTGCCTGAGTTTTCATCTCCTCTTCTATACTTCTAAAAAGTATAAAGTAATGAAATCCAACAGGTGGTGAAAATGAGTAAAACATAGGAAACCTTTAACATATTGCAGCAAAACTTAGTAGAAATATGGCATAATTATATTTCTTAATTCTATTTTATATCAGGCCTCTGAAATATTATTAATATGAACAATGATAAAGGAAATTGTCACTCTTAATGTTTGTAGACCCTGCTTCTGTCCTCCCAGGGAAGCTACGTTTTAACTTTTACTGCGGTCATAATGACTTAACCAAACTTCAAAGCATGGTCTCTATTTCTGCCCCGAGCACACATTGTACATCTGCTTCGTTAGCAAATAACCTAAAAGAAACATTTCAAACTTAAGATGAAAGTAAATATCTCCCTAAGTTCCTATGCTTCTGAAGCCTACAACCTTGCACACACTAAAAGCATAAGATAAAAGTTTGTAATTTTATGGAATGCTTTATTTCATGGTCATTTGTGACTCTTTATATGACAAAATACATATATAACCCTGTATTCAACATTCTTTCTCCTGTAGCATTCTCTTCTTTGTGAAGACTGTGTATCCCAGGTAGCTGTCTCCTTTGGCCTTGAATAAAACTCTCTTCCTAAAAGCTCTGTTCATTTTAGGTTGACAACAACCTACAATGTTTAATTTAATTAATAAGATATTAAAGAATTTATTACTGTTGGAGTGTCCATTGCATGAACCACACACAGAGAATAGTCCTGTATAAATAAACATGATCTGAAAACATGAAGTATTTTTCCTCTCTAATCTAATGAGTCTTCCCACTTTCTTGTTTCTCTTTAATCTCACTTGAGGAAAATTCTCCCCAAATGCGGCTTCTTCAGGGGATTCAGGGTACATTTCTTGCTAAGACAGTCAAAGGGCACAGTCAATGGATGGGGAAATGATGTAGGCTTGGTCAATAATGCCTTCGGTGCTTTGGAACTTCTGTGACTGCAACACAGGGGCCAGGGAATTCCTTCGTTATAGTGACAGTTGCAGTGTGTGGACCAGTTTGTTATCTCTGCAACCTTTGCTGGAGTCTCTGCTGCCTCATCCTCCAGGGTTCCTCTGGGAACTGCCGCTTCCCCAAATCCAGTCTCCTATCATCCTAATGAGTCTAGGAGGCCTCAGTATTTTTCAACTAAATCTTTTGCTTAAAATAGCACAGAGACTTTCTGTTGTTTGCAGCCAATGATTTAAGGAGGTCTTCTGCTCTTTCTGTCTGGGGATATCACATAAGTAGATCTGTTCTTAGACCCCCCAAGAATGAAATACAGGTTGTCATTCTACCAATGGTTTGCAGCAACATACACATAAGTCTGTTTTTATTTGCCCTGTATACTACCTATTGGATTTTATTATTTTACGCTTTTAGCTGAGATATTTTGGGGGGGTAACTTTATTTAGCTTCAGCTATCAACTTTTAAAATGCAAATTAATTTATTTAGGTATTAGTTTTTAATATTTTATGATTTTAATTTGTAATTGCAAATATCCAGTCAGGAAAAAAGACATAAGAAGGACAAATGCATCAATGTGTAAGGTCTAAGCGATATTAGTTCTCTTCTACTCTTAACATGTTTGGCTTTGCAATATTCCTTACACCTTCCTAGGTTGGATTCTCTTATTACTTCATTAAGTGCATCCCCTTAAACTACATATATGTAATATAATATATTTATTATTATATTACTTATAATATTAAATACAATATTGTTATGGCTATTATAGTTATTATTTACATACACTAGCAAGCGCCACTATATATTTATATATTACATAATTTATGTTTCATATATAATAGTGAAAGCCATATATTAATTTGTATTATATATATATACACACATATACATATGTAAAATAGTAAAAGCCATCATTATGCTTTTAAACATAACACAAAGGAGAGTTTAGTACTTTGTCCTGAATAAATTTAGTTAACAGAGTAAATTAATTGTACCTTTACACATCAATTATGTACTACTCTTCATATCTATTAAATTTAAATTTTACTTTAGTTTTGGGATATTATATCCTCATTTCACTTAAAATGAATTAATAACCCAAAGATGATGGTGGAACATTGTGTAGTGATACTGCAGAATAACATTATATTAAAGATGATGTACTGACATTTTTGATCTGAATAGGGACAAATAAACCAGCAAGTGTAACTCTGGCACACAGAGATATGGAAAAACATTTGACTGGGATTTTATTGGTTCAGAAATCCCTTGGTCCCTAATTTCCTCTGTGGTTTCTGTTATCAGATTCTGTCAAATTAATGTAATGAGGCCATCAAAATTTAATATTCAGTTTTACACAAACCTAGTGGCAAATTTAATTGGATATTTATATTTATATTTATATTTATATTTCACCTGAATGCATTCGGGTCTTTCAGTAAAAACCAAAATAGGCTAAACACAGAAAATTAAACAAAACCAAAGAGTAAGTCTTTAAGTAATGCCTTTATATAGAAAAGATAAGTACATGTAATGTTATTACCAAGACATTTATAATGTCAAACATAACATTATAACATTAATGCCATAATGTGTGCTTTGAGAGAAAGGGCTATGTATTTTTGCTAGTGTTTCTTCCTCAAATGATACTATTGGACATTTTATAATATAAATGACAAAACATGAAGAGCAATTGCTATCATTTGGCCATGGTGGTAGGTATTTCACTTTATAGATTAATAAATCCACTGATGTGCAGAATATGAATCAACTCTTGGCATATGTGTATGTCACATATAAAGGAAATGACTCTACAAAGCTTTTTTATTTATCATTGAAACCCCTTCTAAAGGAAGAGATGTTTTTTACTGTATTAGGCATTATTTTGAGCTCTAGGTCAACTCTCAAAAGAAATGCTTCAGGACTACATTCCACAGAGCATCAGCTATGTTGTGAGGCAAAGTGAGACATTTCTGTGCAAACAAAAGTTAGAACAAAATGCACTTCACACATTGATTATTCAAAGGCACCAATTGGTGATCAATTGCATACCTCATCTGATTCAGGGCTGAAGGCAATTTTTAACCTTTTTGATACAATCACATCATGACCCAGATTATATACATATAGCACTCCGTGTCAAACAAACAAACAAAACACACTGAAGCACTATAGCAAGGAAAAAATTGATTACACAGGTTTTACAAGCAAGGAGATTAGATATTTGTTAAGACTGGTTACTGCCATTTCTTTGGGTTAAGTGGTTTCTTCCAAGGACCCATCTCACTGATCATTATCCAAGTAGGCTAAACATCCCAGGCCTATGGCAGATTTCTTTTGAAGGAAATCCAAACCTGCAATTGTGTGCATTGCGTTTTGATTGCAATATGTCTATATTTGGATATAAAGAAATATTGGAAGTAGTCTTTATTAAGAAATCTTTCCATACTCTCTAGGGTCACATTGTTTCTGAACACTTAAACTGAATGAAAAAACTTTCAAACACTTAATCTTATACTTGAAAATGTCAGGTTATAAGTTAGGTAAATCTAATATAGTGCTATAGTGAGAAAGCTGACCTACAGTATAAGTTGAAATAAATTCACATAATTTGAAAATATTATTAAAATGCTATTTTCTTTATGGGGCACCTGGGTGGCTCAGTCAGTTAAGCATCTCCCTTCAGCTAAGGTCATGATCCAAGTGTCCCAGAATGGAGCCCCATGTCAGGCTCTTTGCTCAGTGGGAAGACTGCTTCTTCCTTTCCCTCTATCTGCTCCTCACCCTATTTGTGCTCTCTCTCTCTCTCTGCCAAATAAATAAAAATCTTTAAAAAATATCATTGTCTATGGAAATCAATTATCATAATAAATTCTAATACTATATTTTATCATTGAAAAACTACTTAAAGTGCTTTTTCTAAAATTGTTGATCCTATATATGATGAAAGCCCATCATGGTCACTAAATGGTTAGCTATTTAGTAAAAAAAGATCTTAGTGACTAAGCAATGAAGCTAACAAATTATCTGGCCAGTGTTTAATAGTGTACAAACTTAGTCCATAGATTAAGCAACTTGAAAATAAGGTGATTAAAGAAGTAGACAAATTTTATAGGACACTGGTATCAACTCTGACTTGAGAAAGTATGAGAGGCAATGATGCTCGTCTGTTCTAACTAAAACGTTTTATTTTCTGATCTATTTGACCTGACCCCTTCCCAAACCTTTGTCATCTCCAGAAGATTAAACACCAAATATTCCAGATAACACAATAGTTTATCACAATGACTAATATGGTTATAGCTAGTCTAAAAAGTTCTTTTCCAAATGTAAAGAACTTAATTCATTACATTTTCTCATCAAGTAGGAAACTTAAAATTGAGTCTCAAAGACCTAAACATGAGATATGAAACCATGAAACTTTTAGAAGAAAACATTAACAGTAATATCTTTGATATCACCCGTAGAAATACAGAAAATATATTCTCTAGAAAAGGCTCCTCAGGGAAGAGAAACAAAAACAAAATTAAACAATTAGGACTATAGCAAGAGGAAAAAACAAAACAAAACAAAACAAAACTAAACTAAAAAAAACCCCTCTCACATAGTGAAGGAAAACATCCACCAAACTAAAAGGCAATCTAGTGAATAGGAGAATATATTTGCAAATGATATATCTGATAAGGGGTTAATATTCAAATATATAAATTTTAAATATTAATTAATTAATTAAATGATTAAAGAGTAAATAATATTAAATATTAAACAATTTAACACCAAAAAACCCCCAAATAATCCAATTGAAAAATGGGCAGAGGACATGAATAGACATTTTTCCAAAAAAGGCCCATACATATTCAAAAGACACATGAAAAAATACTCATCATCACTGATCATCAGGGAAATGCAAATCTAAACAACAATGAGATATTACCTCATACTGCTCAGAATGGCTAGAATCAAAAATACAAGAAATAACAAGTGTTGACAAGGAGAAAAAAGAATCCTTGTACACTGTTGGTGGGAAGGCAAGTTAGTGCAGCCACTGTGGAAAACAGTGTGGAGGTTCCTCAAAAAATTTTTAAGAATTACATAAAATCCAATAAATTCCACTAGAGAGAAATGAAAATGCTAAAGAAAATGAAATGAAGTAAGGAAGGAAGGAAAGAAAGAAAGGTGAAAACACTAATTTAAAATGATATATGCACCTCTATTTATTGCAGGATAATTTACAGTAGTCAAGATATGGAAGCAACCTAAGTGTCCATCCATAGATGAATAAGAAAGAAAAGATGTGGTATAAATACACAGTGGAATATTACTCAGTCATAAAAAGAATGAGGTCTTGCCATTTGCAACAACATGGATAGACCTAGAGGGCATAATGCTAAGTGACGCAGAGGAAGAACACTACCATATAATTGTATTCATATGTGGAATTTAAGAAACAAAACAAACAAATAAACAAAGACAAAAAGAAACAAAATACACCCAGACTCTTAAATACAGAGTACAAACTGGTAGTTGCCAGAGGGGAGGCATGTGGGAGGATGGGTGGAAATAAATAAAGGAGATTGAGTTCACTTATCCTGATGAGCACTGAGTAATGTATAGAATTGTTAACTCATTATATTGTACACTTGAAACTAATATAACACTGTATGTTAATTATACTTCAATAAAAATAATCTGAATGGGAAGAAATCAGAGAGGGAGACAGACCATGAGGGACTCTGGACTCCGGGAAACAAACTGAGGGTTACAGAAGGGAGGGATTGTGGGGATGGAGTAACTGGGTGATGGGTATTAAGGAGGGCACGTGATGTGATAAGTACTGGGTATTTGTGTACTGCACACAAATATTGAGTCATTGAACAATACATCAAAAACCAATGATATGGGTTGCCTGGGTGGCTCAGTGGGTTAAAGCTTCTGCCTTTGGCTCAGGTCATGAATCTAGGGTCCAGGGATCAAGCCCCACATTGGGTTTTCTGCTCAGCAGGGCGCCTGCTTCCTCCTCTCTCTCTGCCTGCCTCTCTGCCTGCTTGTGATCTCTGTCTGTCAAATAAATTAAAAAAACTTTAAAAAAATAAATAAAAAAATAAAAACATATATGATGAATCTCATTACAATGTTAATTATTTAACCAAGGATTAGAGGGACTCTCGGATTTTATCACTGGGAGAATAATTGAAGAATTAGAAGTGTATGCAATGATGACATAATCTTAGAAACATTAATTAATACATTGAAAAATTGTAAGAGTGAAAAGCTAAGAGCACAGAGATTGTTATGGCATACATTTCCATATAAGCTAATATTACTAAGAAGCTGACATATATGGAGATGTGTAAGTGCATGGAGTTGATAATAACTAATAGTTGGATAGCATTTAACATCCCCCAAATGGAGAACTGATAATAAAAATTGTCTATGAAGTAAGATTATGATAGCAAATATTGACCTGGAAGAAGTGAAGATAAAAATAATTTGTTTACACAAATGGCTTTTACAACTTGAATTTCTCTATATGAATATACACCTATACACACACACTTAAATACAAATATATAGAAGAAAATCTCTGCAAGGGTGTGTATCAAATTATAATTTCTAGTGTTTCTAATTTAATTATTCTTTAATTGGGCCTATATGCATTTTCTATTTTCTTTTTAATTTTGTTCATATCTTATGTAGTAAAAAAGTGTAAGTGTTTACTAATTGTGATTTTCAATTTAGTAGTAGCTTGGTTTTACAGTACTAAAATGTTATTAGATAGTATCCATCATGTCCATTGAGATTTTAAACAAATTGTCAATACATAATTTTTTGGTTTTCAAAGTACATACATTTAACTTCTTTTTTCCCCTTAAAACTCTTCTGAATTCAACAAATATTAGACACGCATTTAGCAAACATACTCAGAAACTCATGATACTCTATCAAGTCTTCCCATCTTATCACAGAATTAAGTTTTCATTGATCTTGAACTGCCCCCCTCAAAATATACCTTCTGCGGTATGAAACAACAGGGAATTTTCAAAAACAACTAGACTGTTGACTGCCTAAACCCCTGCCTGTTATTTGAGAGGCAGGCAGCAAAATCGTGTCTCGTGTTCCCATATCAAGTTAAAGTCACACAGAAAGATTATTTCCTTGTCATTTTAAATCCAAAAAGGTATCTCCTTGGTAGTAAGTTGGAGAAAGAACACTGCACTGCTGTTAAGTGTTCTTGACTGCAGCCAGTTGGCTAGGTGCTATTGGGAAAATCTAGACATCTTGTGTATCTTGGTTGTCCCCAGTCCTGTACGCTTATACTCCACAGGAGACCTTGGGGAAAAATAGGCAGCTAGATGCACACTTGATTTGTAGGTCAAAGACCTCAGAATTTTTACGTGGGATGCCATCCCAAATGCAGCAAGTTTAGCTGTTTTCCCCTTATTCCTATCTCCTATGGGGGATTTCTGCTCTTTCCCCAAGTGACAATGGGGTTAAGAGCAGACATAGATCTCTTCTTTCTAATGTTAAAAAACTGTCATTTTCCAGAACTTAATTTATGTAGGCTTTGTGGGGTTCTCAGATATCCAATTATTCTTAAAAACAGACACAAAACAGGGGCGCCTGGGTGGCTCAGTGGGTTAAGCCTTTGCCTTTGGCTCAGGTCATGATCTCAGGGTCCTGGGATCGAGCCCTGCATTGGGCTCTCTGCTCAGCGGGGAGCCTGCTTCCCCCTCTCTCTCTGTGCCTGCCTCTCTGCTTACTTGTGATCTGTCAAATAAATAAATAAAATGTAAAAAAGGAAGAAAGAAAGAAAGAAAAAAACAGACACAAGAGAGAACAGCCAACTACACAGACAGAAAACATCCCCACAACAACCAGAAGTGTATTCAGCTTTTTATATTGTTGCTGTAATTAGAGTCTCTTGTAACTGTCTCTGGTAACTTCTACATCTTAAATATTATATACAACCAAGGTAAAATACTAACAACAATTCTCTATTTAAAAAGGGTGGAATCTAGATAACTTTACATTGAGCTCAAAGTATTAGAAACCAAATTAGTGAAAAAAATGTAGAAAACTAATAAGAATTAAGAAATTAGAATTCTAAGTCAACATTATACTTTTTTTTTTTTTAAAGATTTTATTTATTTATTTGACAGACAGAGATCACAAGTAGGCAGAGAGGCAGGCAGAGAGAGAGGAGGAAGCAGGCACCCTGCTGAGCAGAGAGCCCGATGCGGGGCTTGATCCCAGGACCCTGGGATCATGACCTGAGCCGAAGGCAGAGGCTTTAACCCACTGAGCCACCCAGGTTCCCTAAGTCAACATTATACTTAAAGAAAATAAGTTACCGTACCAAAACATCCCTTAATATATACATCACACACCCTCACAGAATGCAAAAATAAGAGACCAGAAATAAATACATAAAATATAAGAGTAAATACAGTTAGTGAAATGTAAATGTTTTGGTGTTTTCATGTGTTTCTGAATATTATATTTAAAACAAATGCAAATTCATTTTTCATCAGAATAAAATAAAGTATATGGGTTGTAAGATTTTTTTTTGGTCTCAAGAAAAATATCAAATTAATTTCTTAATATCACATTACTTAAAAATCAGGAACTCTATAAACCAAACATTTACTATCCATTCAGTTTTAAGCTTTAATTTTGGCTCGATAGTATGAGATATTCTTACTCACCGATATGGCCGTGGAATTTTCTACTTATATGGAAAAGTATTTTTGGTATCATGAATTATAAGAATAGATGTTGCAGCAAATATTTACTTTTGCATCATTATAATATTAATATTTTTTCTAATCATTTCAATTTAATACATCTTATTTCTTAAATCATCTTAGTTCAATTGAATTGAAACATTTACTGTCACACCAAGAATATATAAACAAGTATAGAAGTGAAAGTATGATTTCTAACATACTGGGATCAATGAGGTTTCAGGCACTTCCGTGTGGATTTTCTATATTAACTTATTTTCATGAGAAACTTTGAAGATAGAATTGTTACGCTAACAGCTTTGGGGATGAAGGAAACTGAGATGCATATATATTATGTTATGCACCTGGAAGGTGGTCAGGCCATGATTCAAATGGAGAATATCACACTCCAATTTCATTGTCCTTAACACTCAGCTCTACTATCAAATAGAAGTTGGTTTCTGTAAGCAAGTTCTCTAAACAATTTTTGTGAATTATCTGAATAATTGACTTAGATCTCTGATTTAAACTTAATCTTCCTACTAAGAAATTTATTTTAGACTATCTACTGGGCACTATTGACATAATTAACCTCTTCAAAGATCCCACAGCCTAGAAAAGATATCTTGACACAAGTGTCAAAAGTAAGTACTTCTGATACCAAAAGTAAAGCAACAAAAGAAAAAATAGATACATTAGTCACCATGAAAATTTAAAATGTTTGCATTTCAAAGGAAACCATCCGTTAAAAGTGGAAAAATTAAAAATAAAAAACCTCTTGGAAATCATATAGCTAAGACAATTTTATCTGGAAAATATAGCACAAATTCTACAATCCAATAATAAAACAGATATGTATCTCAATTTAAAAATGGCAAAGGATCTGAATAAACATTCCTCAAAAGAAGATATGCAAATAGTCAAGGAAATCTTGAGAAATGCTTAGTATACTTAGCCATCTGGGGAATGTGAATCAAAACCAAAATGAGATACCACTTCATATGCATTAGGATAGCTATAATTAAAAAAATGCAGATAATTACAAGGGTTAGTGAAGATATGAAGACATCTGAACCCTCACACAATGCAGATGAGAATGTAAAAAGGGGCAGTCACTTTGGAAGACAGTCTGGCATTTCCTCAAAAGGTTAAAAAGAGTTATTATATGACTCAGCAATTTCACTTCTAAATATATACTGTAAAGAAGTGACAGCATGTGTCCACACACAAACTTGAACACAAATATTCATAGCCACATTATTCATACAAGCCAAAAGTGGAAAAAAAAATGTCCATCAAGAGAGTAATGTATAAGTATATGGGGCATATACATATAATAGAATATTAGTCAACCATAAGAAGGAATGAAATACTGACACATTCTATAACATGGAGAAACTTTGAAAATGCAATGCTATGTTCAAAAAAGCCAGTGACAAAAGACTACATATTATATAATTAAATTTACATGAGTGTCCAGAATAGGCAAATCCACAGGGACAGTAGGAAAATGGATGCTTTCTTAGGACTGGTGGGAGAAAGTTGGAGGAAGAGGGGGTGACTGCTCCAGGGTTCTTTTGAGGGTGATGACAATGTCCTAAATTGATTGTGGTAATGGTTACATAACTCTGTGAATGTTATTTCTTAAATCTTCCTAGCTTAAATCTAGATGAAACATTATACTCATGTCTAGATTAGACAAGTAAATGTATAGGCAATAGTAATAATAACTAATACCTTGCAGTTACTGGATTTCATGCACACATTTATGCCTATAAATTGTACACTTTAAATCAGTAATATCCATTTATTAGCTCATAGTTCTATGGGTGAAGGTTCAAGCAGGTTTGATTGGGTTATCTATGTAGGGTCTCGAAAGGTCAAAATCAAGTTTTCAGGTGATTAAGCCTCCTATTTGGAAGCATTGGATAAGAATCTGTTTCAGGTTCTTTCAAGGTGTAGAAAGAATTTAGTCTGGTAGGCTATAGGATTGAGGTTACTGTTTTCTTCTTGGGTTTTGATCAAACATTGCTCTGAACTTCTAAAAAAGGTGCTCTCTGATCCCTGCAAATGGCCCTCTCCACCTCTGAAGCCACTAATGGTCTAGGAACCCTTCTCATGCTTTAAATCTCTTAGCTTTCCTGTTCTGCCACCAGCCTGAGTAAACCTTCTGTTTTTAATGGGTTCGTATGATTAGATCAGGTAACATAATCATAGGAGTGATACCTGGTCATACCCACAGTTCTATCCTCAATTGGGGGTGATTATACAATGGCAAAAGTCATTGGGGATCATTTTTAAAATGTATTGTGAACAGTAAGAGAAAGAAATTGAGACAGAATGGGACCTGGGGTTCGGGGGAGCAGTGAAAAGTGAGGGGGGAAAGGTAAAAATAATCTAGAATATATTACATTTCTGCACAATCAGGGATCCAAAGACTCTTAGAGCATTAGTATATTTTCTCTTTAATTTGAACATATTCATGTTTACCTTTTATATTAAGTTACTTCTTCCAAAATTCAAATTATCTATATATCTTCTAAAATTAGCCCGAATTATGTCAAATATTAAAACCTGACATTTTGTAAACAAAAATTTTAATTAAATGAAATTTAAAATCGCAAAGATGAAATTTTATAATCCTGTAATTAGATTTCTTTCTCCATCAAGATGACAAAATGGTCTGTATTCTTTTTCTGTCTGAAGATTCTTTTTTTATCATGTCTTTTAGTTAACACATTTTTAAGTTAGTATAAATTTTATCTGATCCCATGTCCTTTCCTTTTTTTTTCTTATTACTATCTCTAAGAGTTAGCATTTACCACAACAATGCTTTGTGATACAACACCCCAGAACTCAGTTTCTGAAAACAATTACCCGCCAGTCTCACATTTGGTGATCAGCATTAGTCTGTTGGCCAGTGTGGCTGAACAGACTCTTAGGCACCAGGTTCAGATCTGCTCTGTATTCATCCCCTGTACCAGCAGTTACCCAGACCCTGTATTCTGCCCTTTATGTGTGTTATTCTTAGCACAGAATGACTACCCAGGGCATATTCTTCCTCTGACAGGGAATTAAAACACAACAGGATGAACCTCTGCTTATGTTACATCTGCTACCAAAACACTGGATAATTTAATTCATAAGGTCCAGCCCAAGAAGGTAATGATCTGGGTGGTGCCCTCTGTGCATCATGGGTTCCCAGCAAGAGTGTGAGTATATAAAGCCATTGCAAGTGGGGGAAGACTGAGAGCAACAATTTCATCTAACAGACCACTATTAACTCTTTCAACAAATCCTTCTCCACATGAAATTAAAACGAGTGTTTTCCCTGCCCTATCTCTCCAGCATGGGTGTCTTTGCACTCTTCCTAGTTATCTTCTCCACTTTCATCAAGTTTTGATGTGTGGTGGCTTCTCAGGATATTTTGCTACCAAACACTTTTAAACATTCTGCATTTTTTTAAAGATTTTATTTATTTATTTGACAGATAGAGATCACAAGTAGATGGAGAGGCAGGCAGAGAGAGAGAGGAGGAAGCAGGCTCCCCGCCGAGCAGAGAGGCCTATGTGGGGCTCGATCCCAGGACCCTGGGAACATGACCCGAGCTGAAGGCAGAGGCTTTAACCTACTGAGCCACCCAGGCGCCCCTAAACATACCGCATTTACCCTTTGATTATTTATACTACCAAAAAGAATTTCAGGCGCTTTTTTTAAAGACACTCATACTTTAATACCAGATCAAATTTGATCCCAAAAGAATAACAACACTTTCTGGTGAGACATATTAACTAATCTTAAGGCAGGTCTATCACCTTGTGTGATAGAGTGTTGTTCAAACTCTCCAGTTTATTTTCGTTGCAAGTAGAGTTTTGGACATCAGTTAATTAGTATATTGGTAACCTTACAATAGATTCTTATATTTTATTTCATGGGATGCAAAATTCTACTGATATTTATTTATTTAGTTAGTTATTTTTTTGAGACTAAGATTTATCAAACTCCTTTACTTTCAGACATTACAGCTCTGAGGAAATTTGTAACATATATTATTGCCTTAATTTTAGTAAAGCATCTTGCTTTTTCAGGCCGTCTTATTGGCTTTACTTTATCCCTTGCTTTCAATCCTAAACATGGCCATTCGTAGTAGTTCTTTCTCAAGGTTTCCTTAAATTGGACGTCAAAACTGACATTCCCTAAGTCTCCATGAATGGATTTATGTTGAGCTCTGTGTTTTATACAGATTTATCTCCGAAGGACTCCAAGATCCTTTTGCATGGTCAGTGGTCTGTTATGGACATTTCTGTAACATACCTGTGTAAATCTTCCACAACATCAGATCTTTATTTGGAGATCTAAAAAAAAAAAAAAAAAAAATTATCCAGATAATCATATACGTTATTGCATTAAGATTTTAAAAATCCCGATAACATACATGAAATGGATATTGTGCATGTCAGGGCAAAGGACTGAAAAAGAGTCATAGAAATGCGAGAATCTGTCCTTGAAAAGAGTTTGGTTAGAACTGAATCTAAGTCTCTCATTACTTACAATGCTACATATACAAGGTAATTCTACAAGAGGATTAAGTCTTACTTGCTTTCATTTTATTGTACCTGCTGTGTGACCTTAGGAAAATGATTTAACCAATTTGAATATTAGTTTCATTATCTGTAACTCAAAGTTATGGTGAAGATTATTCTGAAAATATATGCAAACTGTTGAGCACATCATATGTATTCACAAAAGCATTTTGGTATTGTCATTTAAATTGGATACTTTAAATTTTATTTTGCATCTTTACATAGTGCATATAAAATTTTAAAAATAACACATTGTTGAAACAATGCATAAAATTAAAATCCTTTATCTAGTGAGGACAGGAAAATAATATTATGACACCGAAGTACTTTTAGTCTCTTAACTTACAATAGGCAATAGATTAAAGCCAAAATTTTATCATCCCTGATAATGGATGGAATGAAGTTTAGGAAATGTGACAAGAAAACAAATCAGCAAATAAACATCAAAAGCAACAGAAAATGTGTAATTCATGTCTACTAGCTTCTTGTATTAATTTATACTGACTTTGTTGTTATTGTCTATGTGAATAAATGTGTACCCTAACAAATATCCTCTTTAATGTTTGTATGCAGTGACCTTCACAAAGTAAAAATAAATTTGAAGTTTTTTAACAAATTAATGGGGTCATGAGAGTTAGCCGTGGTGCAGATATTTTATTATAAAAGCAAATGAGTCATATTTATTAGAGCACAGTATTAAATCATTATAATATTTTATAAAAAAGGGTAGTATAAAATATCATCACTGTTTCAAGCTATTAACAAATTTTCATTATTATTATTCTTTATTCTATTTCCTACTCTAATTTATTTTTCCAACTACAGAAATGATTCTTGGAATGAAAAAGCTTTCATTCCAAATCCAAATACAGGGAGAAAAGAATCACAATAGCAAACCAAAAGCAGTTTCTTTTTTACTTATTTCTCCCATTCTTCAGAGTAAATAGGTAAGATAATGTAAAATGAGTATTTTTATTAAGAAGACCAGATAATGATTTAGATGAAAAAAATCAAACTGTTCTTTTAGTCATGAAAGCAAGTGACAGATCTCATGGTTTTGTCATTAACTCTCATACAGCAGTGATGTGCGTCCATCACACTGTTCTTATTGTATGCCAAAGACCAGTAAAATGAGGATTATTTTCTTATTGTCCATGTATTTTTTTTCTCCTTACACTTTCTCAGAGGATTAGCACTAATTAAAATAGAACTATCATACTTTCTTTCTGTATTGGAAAAAAAATGTTAAAATACCTGTGAAAAAGAAAGCTAATATTATAGAATATTTTCATTTAATTTTATTAGAATGATTGTAGACAGCAAGAACCATATTTTGAAAATGATAAATGGAAGGCTAAGTAAAGTTGCATAACTTGTTTAAAGTCACATAGCAAAGCTGTACCTACAACCTAGGACACCAGTTCCTGGTTCCCAAACAGACCTCCATGTGGCAAAAATTTAACAAACAGATCCAACTAAAACTGTTATTCTGTGTATCATAAGAAATATATTTCTAGACGAAAGATATTTTGGGAGCATTATTCATTTATTCAACAACCTACTACTTTATAGACTGTCATTGATGTTGAGATATAGAAATGAATAATATGGGCAAGTTTTTGCTTTCATAAAGCTTATACTTTAGTGTGAGAAAACCAGAATATAGACTAAACAAATTAAATGCAGTATACTTAGAATTTGATAACTCCAACGGGGAAAAGGTAATTTAGTACAATCGAGAGTTATAAGGAGGTATTTGAAAGATATCAGTTGGAGAAACCACTAATGTAATGATATTTGAGATTAGACTTAAATGGTCATATTGGGAAAAATGATACAATAATTTTCAAAAGGAGAATAATAGGCAAAAATTAGTAGCTACTGAATACATATAGCCAAAGTGCCTAAAAAACCTGTTGATATACTTGACACTGTAGGTAAAGTAAAGTGAAGAATGAAGAGCTATTCTATATTTTTGGTTTGAACAACAAGACTGACTCTGGATATGTAGAACACAACAGAAGGCATAGTTTAGAGGAGCAACGAGCTGCAGAACACGAGTAGCTTTGATTTGAATTTATTAAGTTTAAGATGTCTAAGCAAAAGGGTGTATGGAGTAGGCAGTTCAGTGAGGAGTGTAGGCACAGAGATATTTTTTTAAGGGCAGAAAGATGAATTGAGATCACTTGGAGAGGGGGTTTATATTGAGAAAAGATTAGAGTCCATGATTAAATCTGACTCACTCTAATGCTTAGTGCATAACACTCAGGAAAAGAGATCGAACAAGAGTAGCTAGTAAGGAAAAAGTGAAAGGCAGAATCGGATTACATCTTAAGAGAGAAGACATTCCTCAGGAGAACAAATCTGTCAACTGTGTCAAATCCTGCTGTAAAGTCCCACAAGACTGAATATTAGAATTTACACCAGAGATGTGGGGGTGTTTGGTAACTTTGTAAACCTGATGGAAGTACCACTTGTGTTGAATGTATGGGAATAAGAAGTTCAATTGGAGACTAAAATATAGCAAAGTCTTGCCATGAAGACTAGTTAAAGTAATTGTATGATATCATGACTTCACCATAGGGTAGAGGAAATTTTTTTTTCTTTTATAAAAGGAAAATGTTGGGGCGCCTGGAAGATTCAGTCAGTTAAGCGTCTGACTTTTGATTTTGGCTCAGGTCATGATCTCAGGGTCCTGGGATCAAGGCCTGCATCCTGCTCAGCACTCAGTGGGGAGTCTACTTGAGGATTCTCTTGCTCCCCCTCCTTCTGCCCCTCTGTCTGCTCTTGATCTTTCTCTAAAACGAGTAACTAAATCTTGAAATTTTTTAAAAAATAAGTAAGTAAAAGGAAAATGCTAGATGGATTTTATACAGATACAGTTGATCCAGAAGAGAGGGGAAAGAGATGATACAGGAAAGAGGATAGTCGCAGAAGTGAAATGCTCTGGAAGGAGTAGAAGTGTCTGGATTCAAAGAAGAATGAGCCTACCAAATGGGGTACAATGCAAGGTGTAGGACTCAGCAAATCAAAAAATATGATTAAGTGTAGGTAGTGACACATTAGAACTGAAAAGACGTGAACGATCCTATATAATTAATCTTTTTTTTTTTTGACTCGTTCGTTCAGTCAGTAGTTCAATAAATATATTTCTGAGTAAGCTGTGGAAAGACATAAGTAAAAAATGCATATCATCTAGTCTACATTCTAACGGGAGGGGATATGCAATCAAAGTAATATTTAATACTACATGAGCTTATGATAGATGTTATAAAGAAAAAAGAAAGCTCAGTTAAGAGGATGGTGATGGAACTGCTACTAAATATGTGATGGTCAGAGGAGGCCTCTCAGGGGAAATGGCACCCGGACAGTAATGAGAGAAATGAGAAACATGCCATAAGTTGATCTGGGCAGCAGCATGTAAAGAGTGAAAGCAGCACCTACAAAGACAATGAGGTGCCCCTGGCAGGTTTCAAGAAGAGCATATAGACTGTTGGAGCTGCAGTAGACGCAGAGTAGAAAAGATTGGTAAGAAATGAGATGGGAGAGGCAGCAAGGCAGGAAATTCATTTGAGTTTTATAGGGCAGGCCAAGAAATGTAAATTTTAGTGAAAATGAAGTTAGAAAATAAGGAAATTTTAAGCAAACTAGAGAAATAATTTGATGTACATTTTAAAAGAATTTGTATGACCCATGAATGAAAATATTCTTTCAAAGGGGAAAGTCAAAGCCAGGTGAATGTTTAAAGAATCCCAAGCAGATAATTAATCAGAGCACACAGTAAGTGAAGGGAGTTATGAAATCCAGTGTCTATGTAGAGCAATTCATGTTTGAGAGGAGGAATGACACCTAATCAGGTCACCCAGAAATGGAGAGAAGGAAGGGTGAATTTAGGCATATATAAGATGACAGGGTTTGAAGAGTGACAATATATACCAGTTTCACTCTCTTTTTCTAATGTGGTTAATGTCTTTTCACTTCTAAAAGCATCCAGTTTTGGAAAATTAATTAAAAGTCATCCGAAGTTAACAGTGAAAGCAGAAGCCTACTAATATCTGCAAATAATTGTTATGAAAAATTGGTAGTAATGTAAACTGTCCCATGTGTGTAATGTATTATTTAAAAAGAGATAGATACCTACAGTAAAATTTTGGAATAACTTAGTAGTAATGGAACAGGCATATATGTGTAGGTGTGTTTGCATCTGTGTGTAACTGTAATTTCTTTAACCCAACATACAATTATAAATAAGTATAACCAAACATATAATATCTTCTATATTTTATGGTTACCCTTTTAAGGCAATCTTCCTTTAAAATTATAGTCATAGTTCATTTCAAGTTGGTTTCTTTTGAGCAACTCTAAAAATTTATATACAGAAATTTAATTACCTGAAAACATGAATGAGGAGTTCACATTTTATTATTGATATATATTTTTGAAATTGTGTAAGTATAATCTGGAATTGTAACCAGAACCCATACATGAATACATGAAGCATAAAGACTTAAGATTCTTCAGTTATTAACTTGGGAAACTTTTTATTTGACCAGTTTTGTCTCCTGTAGTAATCACAGTTAATATTAGTTCTAACATCAAAATGAATCAACAAAGTGATTAAATGCTCCCAATTATTTAAATTGGTAAGTTTACATATCAACACTGTTTGCATGTGATTATGCTCATAACTACTTTAAGAAGGAAGAGTAAATATGAAATGATATTTAATAGAATTCCATTTGTAGACAAGTTTAGATTTATTACTACATTCTTCAGTTGCATATTGTTGGCATCTGCTGGTACATATATAATTATGTGATCATAGTGAAGTAGCTGGAGGGAAACAATCTGCAAACTCAACTATGCTGTAAAGTATAACTTATAAATATCAAAGGCCGAAGTTAAACTTAAATGAAGTATAAATAAGTCTTTTCCATAAATGACTACACAAGGCTATATTTTTGAGACAACATTTCTTAGAAATAGTTACATTTTTGTGTGTGTGTCTGCCTAAAGCTATAGCATATCAAAATGCTCAGAATCATGAGAGATTCTTATTCAAATGGATAAAGACAAGTGATATACAAAAGCAAAATACTTTCAAGAGAATATCTCTATTTGGAAACAAATTAAATTTGGTGTGAAAATAACAAAAGGAGGGATCCATCTGGAAAATATATTAAAAACATTCATCATAATTATTATACAGGATTTGATATAAATGTACCTCTTATGTTAGTATTAAGTTAAATGATATATCCTATTTGAATGTTGGAAAATAATTTTTAAAACAGATAAAAGTTCAGTATGATATCCTTCTAAAATTTCTGCTTCAGTAATTTGTTATTTTCATAAATAAATCACTAAATGTCTTTTATGCTCAAAAGAGACAACTAATGTGCTGGGATTTATAGTATTTTTTCCATAATGAAAAGCACAAAAAAAGACTTTCTAAATTATAGGACCAGAGAAGGGCAGAACTGGGCTCTGATGCCTGTAATAACACTGATAATTAAATAAAAGAATTTAATTTTTGTAATGACTATATCCAGATGAGGGAGAAGCAAAATCTCCATACCATCATTCATGGCCCTGCAACTTCCTTCTATCAGAAATGTGGGAAGTTTCTTAACCCCTCATCTTACTGGGGCACCTGGGCAACTCAGTGGGTTAAACATCTGCCTTTGACACAAGGTCATGATCCCAGGGTCCTGGGATTGAGCCTGCCTCTCCCAGCCCCCTGCCCCTCTCTATCTCCTGCACCCCCCCATGCTCCCTCTCAAGTAAATAAACAAACAAAACAAAGCAGAAAACCTTCTGACCTTACCATTACAATGAAAGAATGCTATCCACTTGAAAACATGATTTTGGGAGTTGTAGTGCAGCCTCTGTAGTTTTGGGAGGTATATGGAACTTGCTCAGGTTCTTTGAATGGTAGGTGTATGTGTCAAATTGAAATAGAGTTTTTTACTAGAAAATTGTGTAGGGTGGAAAGAACCAAGATGCCCTTCAAGGGACAAATGGATAAAGAAGATATGGTCCATATATACAATGGAGTATAATGCCTCCATCAGAAAAGATGAATACTTAACTTTTGTATCAACATGGATGGGACTGGAAGAGATTATGCTAAGTGAAATAAGTCAAGCAGAGAGAGTCAAGTATCATATAGTTTCCCTTACTTGTGGAGCATAAGGAATAACACGGAGGACATGGGGAGATGGAGAGAAGGGAGTTGGGGGAAATTGGAGGATGGGATGAACCATGGGAGAATGTGGACTCTGAGAAACAAACTGAGGGTTTTGGAGTGGAGGGGGTTGGGGGTTGGGTGAGTGTGGTGGTGGGTACTATGGAGGGCATGTATTGCATGGAGCACTGTGTGTAGTGCATAAAAAAATGAATGCTGGGACACTGAAAATAAATAAAATAAAATTAAATTAAATTAAATTAAAAAAAAAGAAAATTGTGTAGGGGACTAAACACCCTTGAAATGGTGAAATATAAACTTAAAATATGCTCTTCAACATAAGCAATGAGAACACAGGCCAATTGTGTAAATCAACATTTTCATAACTGTGGAAATTGACCAAAAGTTTGCAAAAATTTCATGAGCATTTATCCAAGGAGAAAAAAAAAATCTGAATGTTATCATGAACAGTGAGTTTTGTAGCTTTTTAACTTGTCTTTCCCACCTCCTCTTTCCAACTCCAGGGTACCACTGAAAATCAACTTTAACAAAAGTAGCTGTGAAAACTGGCAACCTAAAAGACTCTGAGAGGGGAGATGTGCAGAGAAGGTCTGGAGCTCTCTCAAAAGTCACATTAACAGAGTAGTGTCAATATTTGATCTGTATGGCAGTTTACTGTTATTTGACCTTAAAACATGGCTTGCTCAAAAAGAAAAATCCTACCCTCCGGTTGTTTGTCAAAGAAATTGGTGGCAATTGTTTAACATCATAGCTGCGTAAGCCTGTAATACCAGTAGAAACAAACAAAAGGCTATTAAAAGGAAAATTTGGGTAATGGTACAACCACAGACAGCGTTAAAAAGCTCTGACATATTCTTGGGGTCTAAAAGGCCATGTGCAAGAGTGTGCAAATACCCAAGGAATATCTAGAAGGTCTATTTTTTATACATTTGGCTGAACTTGGGGCTCTATATAAGCAGAAAGTGAAGACTAAGGCAAAGCTATGCAATGCTTGAACATTACTCCCAAGACACACACAAAGCTACTAGGCAAAGGGTGGAAGACTTAGGGGTTAGAGAATTAGAGAAAGACCTCTGTCCAGCCATTAAAGACCATCATGAGCAGACTTTAGTAGCTTCTCACAACAAATGATGCATAGTTTAGAGACCTAGTCCAGGAAAGTCTACAAAAAAACAGATATGAAAACAACAAGTTTTAGTGTGATGAGTACATATTTCCAGACTTGTCATATTTTACTACTTAAAATGTCCAGCTTTCAACTAAAATTCATAAAACATGTAGAGAAAGTATGGCCTATAGACAAAGGGGAAAATAGTAAATAGAAACACTCTCTGTGAAAAAGTCCAAAAGATGGACTTATGAGATAAAACTCATAAATTATTAATATTTTCAAAGAATTATAAGAAACCATGTTTAAAGAAGGAAGGGAATGTATGAGAATAATATCTCACTAATACAGAAAACAATAAAGAGATAGAAAATGGTAAAAAGAAAAA
Organism: Martes martes; assembly: GCF_963455335.1. Taxonomy (NCBI): domain Eukaryota; kingdom Metazoa; phylum Chordata; class Mammalia; order Carnivora; family Mustelidae; genus Martes; species Martes martes. The sequence goes on from NC_137890.1 coordinate 20,155,655, forward strand.
AAGGTAAAAATTCTGGAGTTGAAAATATTACAACTAAAATGAAAAGTTTACTACTGGGGCATAGTAGAAATTTGAGTTATCAGAAGAAAGAATCAGCATGCTTAAAGATAGGTCTATTGATATTTCCAGTCTAAGCACTAGAAAGAAAAAAGAATCAAGAAAATACCCAACTTGCCAACAACATACCAACATTATGGATCCCCAGGAAGAGTGGAAAGTGAGAAAAGGACAGAATATTTGAAGTGGGATAAGCCAAAAAATTCTAATATTTTGATTGAAAGAATTAATCCACACATTTCTGAGTCTCAAAGAAATCCACATAGTATAAACTTAAAGTATACTTAAACCTATTTTGTTCAAAGTTTTCAAAGCTAAAAACAAAGAGAAAGTCTCAAAAAGAACAATAAAGAAGATTTATTGCTTACAACTAGTGCTCAATAAAATTAACAGTTTACTTCTCATCAGAAACCATGGAGGACAGATGTCAGTGAGGTGACATATTAAAAGTGTTAGAAAAGAAAAAACGAGAGACTATCAAATAAGAATTCCATAGCCAGTAAAAATTATTTTTCAACAATAAAAGAGAAATAAAGACATTACCAGATTAAAAACTGACATATAAGAAATACTAACAAGAATACTTCAAGTCGGGGTGCCTGGGTGGCTCAGTGGGTTAAAGCCTCTGCCTTTGGCTCAGGTCATGATCTCAGGGTTCTGGGATCGAGCCCCGCATCGGGCTGTCTGCTCAGCAGGGAGCCTGCTTCCTCCTCTCTCTCTGCCTGCTTCTTGGCCTACTTGTGATCTCTGTCCATCAAATAAATAAATAAAATCTTAAAAAAAAAAAAAATACTTCAAGTCCTGAGGAGCGTGGGTGGCTCAGTCAATTAAGCATCAGACTCTTGATTTTAGTTCAGGTCATGATCTCGGGCTTGTAAGATTGGGCCCCGTGGCAGGCTCCATGCTCAAAGTGGAGGCTGCTTGAGATTCTCTCTCTACCTCTGCCTCTGCCTCTCCTCCCAACCCCAGTGAATGCCCTTTCTCTCAAAATAAATAAATAAAATCTTAAAAAAAAAAAACCTTCAAGTCCAATAACTTTTTACAACTCACAGAACTCAGGAAAATGTTGTATTTATGGTTAACTTTATTATAGCAAACAGATAAAAATAGAACCAGCAAAAGTGAGAGATATATAAGGTGAGGTTTGGGAAGGTCTCAAACATGCAAAAATATTATCGCCTTTCTAGCACATTGACATATAAAATTATGCACAGAGTACTGCCAAAGGGAAACTTATTCTAAGTATGGCATCCAGAGATGTTATTGGAATTTCATTATATAAGTATGAGTGATAGAATCATTGATCACATAACTAAACTCATTTTCAGCCCCACATGCCCCCTGAGGTTGGTCTGATATCACATGACTCCAAGCATCTGTCTTCTGATCATCTGGTTGATCTTTCTGGTGTGGTCAGCCACCATCCTGAGTCACCATGAAAGCATAAATTATCAGGGCTCACCATTAGTAACCCAGACATTCTTATAACTTGGTAAATTTCATGGATTTAAAAGCTGTCTCAGAATCCAGCCATAAAAGTCAATGAAATTCTTTATTGTAGAGTGGGTAATATGACAATTCAATGGGAAAGTAGCTCCTTAATTTTTTTTTTCAACGAATGGTATTGGGACCAATGAATATCTATATGCAGAAGAATGAAGATGGACACTTTCCTCCCCAATATACAAAATCTGTCAAAACGTATCATAGAACTATACATAAGAATTAACACTATGAAAACCTTAAAGGAAAACATAGAAGTTAATTTTCATGACTTTGGATTAGACAAGGGATTCTTAGATATGAATCTAAAATGACAAGGGACAAAAGAAAAAAATAGGTAAATTGGATTTAATTTTTTTTTCCTCAGAGGATGCTATCAAAAAAGTAAAATAGCAAGCCATAGAATGGAAAATATATCTATAAACAATGTATCTGATAAGGGACATGTATCTAGAATCTATAAGAACTCACAATTCAATAGCAAGAACAAAGACAAATAATCCAACTAAACAATAGGCAGAGAATCTGAATAGACACTTATCCAAAGAAAAAAATGCAAATAGAAGATAAGCACATGTAAATATGTTTAATATCATTGTTCATCAGAGAAATGCAAATCAAGACTGCAATGAGTTCACCCACCCTAGCACAGCTATAATGAAAACAAACAGAAAGTGGTAGCCTGGTTGTGGATATTATGGAGGGCACATATTCCATGGAGCACTGGGTGCGGTGCATAAACAATGAATTTGGGAACACTGAAAAAAAATAAAATAAATTTTTTAAAAACTCATAAAAAAAAAGGTAAGTGGGTAGTGTTAGTGATAAGGGCAATAAGGGAAGTAAGTGCTCATGGGTACAGGGTTCTTTGGGGGATAATTAAATTTTTCTAAAATTAGATCTTGCTAATGTAGGACAACTCTGTTACTATACGAAAACCATTGAATTTTATACTTTAATGGGGTAATTTAAGTACAAGACATTTCATAAAGCTGTTATTAAAGCTTTTACCAAATATTTATATATAGCATATGTTAATATATAATTAATATATATCATATATTATATATTAATATATAATACATAAATATATAAACAAGTATATATGTACATATAAATGCATTCATGTATATAAGTATATATACACAAGTGCAATAAATTGGTGTTGAGTCCAGTATGTTAAACAGTTTAAATTCCAATTCACATCAATAAACTAGCAGATAAGACCCTTCCAAGTAAGAAGTCATTGAAATGTATAATCTTATTTTAAACTGGCATATATGGAAGGCACCTTCATGAAGGTGCCTTCATGAAGGCACCGTAGTCTCATTAAAAAGTAGATAAGAAAAGGGAGGTTTTGTTTACTTTTAAAATGTCCTAGAAACTGGCAGGTTGTTTTTGATTCAGTTCTTCTGCCAAATTCTTTGTGTGTGGGTTCGAGTGTTAGATCTATTTCTTTTCTTTCCTTTTTTCATTTTCATTTTTATTTTTATTTTTTTAAAGATTTATTTATTTATTTAACAGACAGAGATCACAAGTAGGCAGAGACACAGGCAGAAAGAGAGACGGGGAAGCAGGCTCCCAGCTGAGCAGAGAGCTTGTTGCAGGGCTCCATCCCAGGACCCTGAGATCATGACCTGAGCTGAAGGCAAAGGCTTTAACCCAGTGAGCGACCCAGGTGCCCCTCTTTTCTTTTTTATAATTGTGCTATATTAGTCACCATACAGTATATCATTAGTTTTTGATGTAGTGTTCCATGATTTATTGTTTGTATATAACACCCAGTGCTCTATGCAATATGTGCCTTCCTTAATACCTATCACCAGCTTCACCCATGTCCATACCACCACCCCCCTTTTAAAAACCTCAGTTTGTTTCCTGGAGTCCATAATCTCTCATGATTCATCTCCAACTCTGATTTCTCCCCCTTCATTTTTCCTTTTCTTTTCCTAATGTCCTCCATGCTATTCCTTATATTCCACAAATAAGTGAAACCATATGATAATTGACTTTCTCTGTTTGATTTATTTAATTTAGGATAATCTCCTCCAGTCCCAATCATGTTGAGGCAAAAGTTGAGTATTCATCCTTTCTAATGGCTGAGTAATACTCCATTGTATATATGGACCCCATCTCCTTTATCCATTCATCTGTTGAAGGGCTTCATGGCTCTTTCCACATTTTGGCTATTGTGGGCATTGGTGTACATATGGCCCTTCTTTTCACTACATCTGTATCTTTATGGTAAATACCCAGTGGTGCAATTGCTGGGTCATAAGATAGCTGAAAGAACAAGAGGACAAAAACCAGGGTCCCCATAAAACTGTAAAACCCAACACTAAGGGAAAACAGTATAAACTGGTTGATATTTTTGGCTGTATATCCCCTCAACCACAACTCAATAGAATGAAAAGAAGGAGGAACTCCCAATAAAGATAAGACCCAGAGACAATGGCCTCTCCAGCAGATCTAATGGATATGGATATAAGCAAGATGGGTAGGAGTTATGAAGACAAGAGTCAGGCTGTAGAAAACTATTAATGGCAATACAGATTTGTTAAGGGCAAAAATGACAGCAGATCTGGAAGAACTTAAAAATGCTATCAATGAGATACAACCTAATCTAGTTATTCTTAACAGTTAGGGTAAATGAGGTAGAAGAACAAATTAGTGATCTTAAAGACAAACTGATAGAGAAGAAGGAGCAAGAGGGGGCCTGGAAGAAACAGTTTAAAATCCATGAAAACTGAATTAGAGGAATAAATGGTACCATGAAACATTCCAATGTCAGAATTATTGGGATTTTTGAAGTGGTGGGGAGAGAGAGAGGACCAGAAGATATATTCGACCAAATTGTTGCCAAGAACTTCCCTATTCTGGGGAATGAAATAAGTGATTGTGTCCAAGAGGCAGAGAGGACACCCTGAGAGATCAGTGAGGGAAGACCAACACAGGCATGTAGTAGTAAAACTCACAAATCTTAGAAATAAGGAAACCATTTTAAGAGCAGTTAGGGGGAAGAGATTCCTTAAGTACAGTGGAAGGAACATCAGAATAATGTCAGGCCTGTCCACAGAGACCTGACAATCCAGCAAGGGCTGGCAAGACATATCCAGGGTACTAAGTAGGAAGAATATGCAGCCAAGAAATCTTTATGTGGCAAGGCTGTCATTCAGAATAGATGGAGAGGTAAGAAGTGTCCAGGACCAGGAGAGACTGAAAGAATATGTGACCACTAAGCCAGCCTTGCAAGAAATATTAAGGAAGGGAGGGGGGTTCTATAAAAGGAAAAATACCCCAAGAGTGATACAGAACAGAGAGATACAGAGACAACCCACAGAAACAAGGACTTCACAGGCAACATAATGAAAATAACAGCTTATATGTCAATAATCCGTCTCAATGTAAATGGCCTAAATGCTCCCATAAAAAGGCCCAAGTTGTTGATTGGACAAAAAGACAGGACCCGTTCATATACTGTCTACAAGAGGCTCATTTTGAACCAAAGATACATCCAGACTGAAAGTGAAAAGATGGAGAACTATCTTTTATGCCAATGCGCCTCAAATGAAAGCTGGTGTAGCAATTCTTATATTAGACACATTAGATTTTAAGCTGGAGACTGTAGTTTGAGATACAGTTTGAGATACAGTTTGAGATACATTCTTGAAGGGTCTATCCAACAAGAAGATCTAACAATTGTAAATATCTGTGCGCCCAACATGGGAGCAGTCAACTACATAAGTCAACTGTTAATTAAAATAAAAAGACATGTAGATAATAAAACATTAATTAAAGGAGACATCAACACTCCACTCTCAGCAATAGATATATCAACTAAGCAGAAAATAAACAAAGAAACAAGAGCTTTGAATGACACACTGGACCAGATAGATCTCATAGATATAGACAGAACATCCCACCCTAAAACAACAGAATACTCATTCTTCTAGAGCACACATAGAACATTCTCTATAATACACATACTGGGTCACAAATCAGGTTTCAACTGATATCAAAATATTAAGATTATTCCCTGCATATTCTCAGACCACAGTTCTGTGAAACTGGAACTCAATCACAAGAAAAATTTGGAAGAAATTCAAAGACTTGGAAGCTAAAGACAATTCTGCTCAAGAATGTTTGGGTCAATCAGAAAATCAAAGAAGAAATTAATCAATTCACAGGAAACAAAAAGAACGAAGACACAGTGATCCAAAACCTATGGGATATGACAAAAGTGGTCCTTAGGGGGAAATACATAACCATCCAAGCCTCACTCAAAAAAATGGAAAAATCCTGAATACACAAAATATCTTTACACATTAAAGATCTGGAGAATAAACAACAGATTAAACTTAACCTATGCACAAAAGGGAAATAATTAAGACTAGAGCAGATATCAATGATTTAGAAACCAGGAATATAGTAGAACACATGAACAAAACTAGAAGCTGGTTCTTTGAAAGAATTAATAAGATTGATAAACCACTGGCCAGACTTATCCAAAAGAAAAGAGAAAGATGCAAATTAATAAAATTATGAATGAAAGGGAAGAGATCATGACTGACACCAAGGAAATAAATACAGTTATCAGAAATTATTATCAACAGATATATGACAATAAATTAAGCAACCTGGGAAAAATGGATGCATTCCTAGAAACCTATAAACTACCAAGACTGAAACAGGAAGACATTGACAACCTTAATAGACTCATAACCAATTATGAAATTGAAGCAGTGATCAAAAATCTCCCAAAAACAAGATTCTAGGGCTTGTTGGGTTCCCTGGGGAATTCTACCAAACATTCAAAGAAGAAATAATACCTATTCTCCTAAAGCTGTTTCAAAGAATAGAAACAGAAGGAAAACTTCCAGACTCTTTCTATGAGGCCAGAATTACCTTGATCCCAAAACCAGGCAAAGACCACTTCAAAAAGGAGAATTTCAGATCATTATCCCTGATGGATGCCAAGATTCTCAACAAGATCCTACCTAATAGGATCCAACAATACATTAAGAGGATTATCTGTTATGACCAGGTGGCATTTATCCCTGGGATGCAAGGGTGTTTCAACATTTGCAAATCAAGCACATAAATAAGAGAAGAGACAAGAACCACATGGTCCTCTCAATTGATGCAGAAAAAGCATTTGGCAAAATACAGCATCCTTTCCTCATTAAAACTCTTCAGAGTATAGGGATAGAGTGAACATTGCTCAACTTTGTAAAATCCATCTATGAAAAATCCACAGCAAATATTATTACAATGGGGGAAAAGCTGAGAGCCTTCCACTGAGATCAGGAACACAAGAATGCCCACTCTCACCACTATTGTTCAACATAGTACAAGAAGTCTTAACAACAGCAATCAGACAGCAAAAAGAAATAAAATGTATTCAAACTGGCAAAGAAGTCAAACTCTTATCTCTTCACAGATGACATGATACTCTACCCAAGATTCTCCATCCCCAAATTACTAGAACTCATACAGCAATTCATTAATGTGGCAGGATACAAAATCAATGCATAGAAATCAGTTGCTTTCTTATAAGCTAACAATGAAACTGTAGAAAGTGAAATTAGAGAATTGATTCCATTTACAATAGCACCAAAAACCATGAACTACCTTGGGATAAAGCTAACCAAAGAGGTAAAAGATCTATACTCTAGGAACTATAAAACACTCATGAAAGAAATTAAAGAAGACACAAAAAGATGGAAAAACATTCCATGCTCATGGATTGGAAGAAAAAACATTTTTAAAATGTCTATGCTGCTCAGAGTAATCTATACTTTCAATGCCATCTCAATCAAAATACCAACATCGTTTTTCAAAATGCTGGAACAAAGAATCCTAAAAATTTTATGGAACCAGAAAGACCCCAAAATTGCCAAGAAAATGTTGAAAAAGATAAACAAAGCTGGGGACCTCATGTTGCCTGATTCAAGCTATATTACAAAGGTGGATCATCAAAACTGCATGGTACAGGTACAAAAACAAGACAGATCAATGGAACTGAATAGAGAGCCCAGATATGGACCCTCAATTCTGTGGTGAAATAATCTTTGACAAAGCAGGAAAAAAATATGCAATGGAAAAAAAGACAGTCTCTTCAGTAAATTGTGCTGGGAAAATTGGACAGTAACATGTAGAAGAATGAAACTGAACCATTCTTTCACACCATACACAAAGATAAACTCCAAATACATGAAAGACCTCAATGTGAGACAGGAATCCATCAAAATCCTAGAGGAGAACATAGGCAGTAACCTCTTTGGCATCGGCCACAGCAACTTCTTTCAAGACATGTCTCCAAAGGCAAGGGAAATAAAAGCAAAAATGAACTTTTGGGATGTCATCAAGATAAAAAGCTTCTGCACAGATAAGGAAACAGTCAACAAAACAAAGAAGCAACCCACAAAATGGGAGAAGATATTTGCAAATGACACGAAGGCCTGATATCCAAGATCTATAAAGAACTTTTCAAACTCAACACCCAAAAAACAGATAATCAAGTCAAAAAATGGGCAGAAGACATGAGCAGGCACTTCTCCAAAGAAGACACACAAATGGCTAACAAACACATGAAAAAATGTCCATCATCATTAACCATCAGGGAAATTCAAATCAAAACCACATTGAGATACCACCTTACACCAGTTAGAATAGCAAATTCGACAACGCAAGAAACAACAAATGCTGGAGAAGTTGTCAAGAAAGGGGAATCGTCTTTCATCCTCTTGGTGGGAATGCAAACTGGAGCAGTCACTTTGAAAAAGTGTGGAGGTTTCTCAAAAAATTTAAACTAGAGCTATCCTATGACCCACCAACTGCACTCTTTTGCAAAATTCTTGTATCTTATTCTCTGCCCTTTCATTTCCCATTGCATCAAGTGGAGTCTTTTGTCACTGCTTATTACTTAACATTAAAAATGTCTTCTTCAACCAACCCAGGCTTCTTTGTACTATTTGAGTTGAGACTGTTTTTTTGCTTTACTTTAATGCTCCACCAGAACTGAGAACTGACCCAGATCTTTGCAAAGCTTTTACAGGATAAAACTAATTTGTTTTATTTGGCTGACTTCATTGTTTTATTAAATTTCAATATAATGAACTAAGAGCCTGATGCTAGGAAAAAATGTTCTGTGTTTTTATTGTTGTTGTTCTTTTTACTTAAATGTTTTTGGATTATAGAATGGACACGTCATGTAGTCAGAGACAAGTTCGTTTTCAGGTCTTTACAATATTTACAGACAAGTGTTCTATGATTGAGTTAGAAGTACAAACTTCTTAAGCTCCACTCAGGAATTTGTGAATCTGTGAAATGGGTGCATATAAAAATGACATGTCCTTGAATAAAAGACCAGAATCACAAAAGTTAAGTGAATGGGAAACACTGAATTCCTCATTAAAGATAAAATAATAACACTGGAGTCCTCACTAGGACTTTATGATCTGGTTGGGTTTAGGCCTTTAAGTTTAGAATGTTGAGGATAGGGAGAAAGTTTAAAGGAAAGTCATGTGAACAGAGAGCATTCTTTGATTGATGCACACTGAGAGTATCTGATTAATTGAAGACAATAATGGAATATATTAGAAGACCATCGACATTAAGCAGTAAAAATAAATCAATTTTCATTTAACAATGAAGTATTTGCTACAAAGTTTTCTAAATCAGGAAATGTATCTTGCAGACATAAATATTATACATAGAACATACCAGTTGGCAAGTTGAGGGAGATGAGAATGCAAAAATTTACATTCAGGGGCACCTGGGTGGCTCAGGGGGTTAAAGCCTCTGCCTTCAGCTCAGGTCATGATCCCAGGGTCCTGGGATCGAGTCCCACATTGGACTCTCTGCTCAAGAGGGAGCCTGCTTCCCCCTCTCTCTCTGCCTGCCTCTCTGCCTACTTATGATCTCTCCCTCTGTCGAATAAAGAAATAAAATCTTAAAAAAAAAACTTATTAAAAAATTTACATTCATAAAGGCAGAGTGAGAAAAATTAGCCAAAGACTTTAGAGATAAGGTCAAGTGGGGAAGAAATTTTGACAATAAATAAACTATATGTGCTTTGTCCATGGCTTCTGTGTTTGGAAGAAAAACACAAACGTGTAGCTGGAAGGCAAATAGCAGAGGAAGTACTTGGTTCAGCTCTCTCCCTCCTTGAGGGTCAGAGTGAAATCTTACCAACTTATAATTCAATGAACAAAATGTGTATGTTTCCCTAAATATTGTCTGAAGGTAGATAACAATTGACTTTTTTGGTGATTCTTTTGGACAGAAAATTATGTGATTTCTAGTTTTGTTTGTTATGTGTTTATGTGCCATTGACTCTGAAGATCTTTTCATTGTAGGAATATATCTAATTCCTCACTGCTCATTGATGCATTTTTGTCTTTTTTGTGCCCCGTTATTGCTGCAGAAGAGATCTGGGCCTTTGAACACAGGCATATTTGGTAGTATAACTTTTCTTGTTTTGTTTTGGAGGTGTAGAATTTAACCTACTGATAATAATCAAACATTATAATCTCTTCTTTAAGCTTTGGTGTCAAAAGTACTGTCTTATATAAGACTTGAATGTGAAATGCATTTATTTTCTACTTAAAAGTAATCATACATAAGCGTATATTTACTCCAAAATATAAGTTCTTTTTTTTTAAAGATTTTATTTATTTATTTGACAGACAGAGATCACAAGTAGGCTGAGAGAGAGGAGGAAGCAGGCTCCCCACTGAGCAAAGAGCCCTATGCGGGACTCGATCCCAGGACTCTGGGATCATGACCTGAGCCAAAGGCAGAGGTTTTAACCCACTGAGCCACCCAGGCGCCCCCAAAATATAAGTTCTAAATGTTTTTGATAAACCTACACTTAAGTTAGGGACAAGGGTAATATAATATGAATGTAACAAGATATTAGTACACTACATATCAATTACTTGCTAGAAATTTAAATGCACATGTATAAATATGCATATGTTTCATCCTGAGAAACTCTGTTTTACCTATAATACTATATTTGAGTGAACCTTTAAGATGAAAACTGGGGTCAGTTTATTCTGTCCATTTCATTAAATAAATAAAAATATTCCTATTAGTACATTTTGTATAAATGATCTTTTGAGTAAAGAACACATAAAAGAAGATACAAAACTGTTTTAATATCACTTCAAGATAGTTAATAAATATTTGACCTCTAATAACAATGATTTTTACAAATTTAGGCTATTTATCAAAACTATTATTTTAGAAGGCCTTTGATATAATACAAGTATGTGTGCAAATAACAAATCGCAGTAAATTATTTTAAAAAGGTGGGCAATTGACTGTGCAACCTCAATTTGTTAGTTTTATATTTATTACTGTTTTCCTCAAATATAGAGTACACTGGGTAGATGGCATATGGAACTTCTCGTTTAAATCAAGTCCACATTTACAAGCCTTTGACATGTATGAGCTAATACCGTAGAGCATCAATTTCCTTATCTAAAATTTCTGTATAATAAAAGTTGATGACTCATAGACTTCTAAAAACATCAAGATACTGTTTCTAACATAGTGTCTGATGCAAAGTAGTTAATCAGTGGTAACTATGCTGTGATGACAATGATGATTATAAATTTTATTTCTATAATATCATGCAATTCTTAGAGTGTATGATGCTTTGTTACTTTCTATTTCTTTAAATTTTAACATTTTTTTAACTGATTGTTCAATAAATATTTACTGACTGATTATCATACTGATACGGCAAAGCATCTGTTTGGTATATTTTTTAAAAAATTTACTCCAGCAATGTAAGTACCCACTTGCTATGTGGGAAAGAACATCTGTTATAAGGGCCTAGAGGATCCAGTAAGGGAGCTGGAGAGGAAGGCTTTAAGCTGTGTCAAGAACTGCGTAGGGTCTTAGTTTTTTACCCTACTTATCAACCAACAAGTTAGCTTACAAGCGTCCTGACTGTTGGCAGACGATGTGTGACTCCTGGATCAGAGACAAAGGACAAATTATTACAGCAATAGAAGTGGCCAGATTTTCAGCATTTGTGCCTATTTCCTGACTCCCAATTCCAACAGACTGATCCAAAGAAATCCATGTGACATATTTACACATGACAGATTGTGTTACGAAAGAAGAGCACCAAGTTTATGGAATTTGAATCATTTTTTTTAAGATTTTATTTATTTATTTGACAGAGAGAGATCATAAGTGGGCAGGGAGGCGGGCAGAGAGAGAGGAGGAAGCAGGCTCCCTGCTGAGCAGAGAACCCGATGCGGGGCTCGATCCCAGGACCCTGGGATCATGACCTGAGCCAAAGGCAGAGGCTTAATCCACTGAGCCACCCAGGCACCCCAGAACTTGAATCGTTTTTAATGTAAATTAAGCATGATTGTTATTTGTTTCTGAGGAAGGCATTATCTTCATGACACTGAAAAGTAAAGGAAACTGTCATTTGGTCCAAAGTAAGGAACAAGTGTCTACCTTTCAAGGTTGCTACCTATACAGGTATGCTCAAAAAGACAGTTTGAGACAAAAGCCATCACTAGTGACTTTTTTTCACTGTTGTTTGAAAATGAGAAGCGATTTTGTTTATTTCATAATCAAGTATACCTCAGAGCATATAGTTGAAAATTTTGAAGAGTGAATTCTCAATCATTATTTCTTTGAACCAAGGTAAACATTTACACTGCTATCAAATGAGAAAGAAAATATAAAATTATATATATCTATATAGATATATATATAGCTCATATTTCTGATGAACATCAGAGCAGGAGTCTCAGAAAGCAAAGCTGGCAACTGATATACATATTCCATAAAATACGTGGAAAAATAAGTTGTAAGTTTTAACTTAATTAGCTAAAAGAATGTATCCTAAAATTGAATATGAGAGAAAGTTAGAGAGTCTACTGCACCAGGAGATGGGAATAAGAGTTTTCAGAAGACACAGATATACCTTATGATTGTTTCCTACCTCACTTAAGTTCTATTTTGGTATTTAATTTGGCTTTAAATTTGCATATATCCAAGAAAGATGACATTTGTCTAGAGCTGTTAAATGTCCTAGATTTTATTACCCTACCTACTAGCAACTTTACCAGCTACAGTTTTATGGATGCTAGTAAAAACCATGAGATTCTTGGGTCTTGTATGGCGTACTTCTCATAATGCAATCAGCAGTTAGAATATCCACGTTATCTTAGGCCAATTATACCATCTGAGTTCTAATGTTCACAGGGAGACATAAAGAGAGCAGATGAGAATTACACACACGGTGGCTGAGTTATGGGAGATGAGTCCCAAGTTTAGGAAATCCCAATCTTTTTTGGGTAGCACACAAACCTAACTAACATTTCCCTGGTGGAGACAATTTCTTTATTATATATAGTAGAACAAACAAACTTGCCCATTGCTCCCTAGGAAGACATTGTCTCTAATTTTAATGTCCATTTGCTATAAAAATAACCTTAAGAATTTGGTCCAGAATGAATGGCTGCTGATGTCTCTGCTCTCAAGAGATGCATAAACAGGAGAGACCCATAGAGAATTATCTCTAAACAGTATCAAGGGCCATGACACAAGGTTACTATCATTGAATTTAACAGTGTAAATTCCTAATGGTTCTTTGATGTAGTACACAATTTCATCACACACTAAATGAATCAGGACTAACCACGATTGTGGCTCCATCCAAAGTGGCAGGGACTGTCCTGTGATTTCTTTTTAACCTGTCAAATCCTGTGAGGAAACATTAGCTCTGTAGGGTTTGAAATGACGATTACAGGGAGAAAGGTGTGTGGAGGTCCCACTACTAATAAGAGCAAACAAGTAAGATCATAGGAGAAAGATAGTAAAGGACATTTTAAGTGAATTTGAGTTTCAAAGTGGGACCTAATGATTTTCACAAAAGTGACTTAGAGCAAGAGAAGGAAACTCTAAGGTATCTATTTGAGGTCTAGTGTGGATTAATGGCCAGTATTTAGAGACATCTTATGTCTCTGAGGAGAGAAGATTTTATCCCTACTGGTCTGCAAGCTCTTCTATTAATTTTTTTTTAAGATTTTATTTATTTATTTGACAGAGAGAGAGAGACGCGAGAGAGGGAACACAAGCAGGGAGAGAGGCAGAGGGAGAGGGGGATGCAGGCTCCCCACCGAGTAGGGAGCCTAATGGGCTTGATCCCAGGCCCTGAGATCATGACCTGAGCTGAAGGCAAATGTTTAATGACTGAGCCACCCAGGTGCCCCGGCAAGCTCCTTCTATCTAAAGACTTCTCATTGGGGAGGGTATGTGCTATGATGAGTGCTGTGAAATGCGTAAACCTGGCGATTCACAGACCTGTACCCCTGGGGATAAAAATACATTATATGTTTACTAAAATAAAAAAAAAAAGACTTCTTGTCGATAATCTGATGGGAAAAAAAAAAGTGACAAAACATTCTCAGGTGACTCAATTTATAGGTAGTCAACTACAATGATCATTTAGTTAGTATGCAGTTTATAAGCTGTTTTCCATTCTGTTTATTTTTCACATGCTTAGGAAGAATCATAACCAATTAATAGGATAAGGCATTAGAAGACTAAATGACATGCTTCTGCATATATTATGGACATAAATTAAGATGACATTTGCTAAGAAAGCATCCTGTATGTGATATAAATCAGATTATGGCTATCTGCTCAGTTATATCATAGCATAATATACTCCTTTGTAAAATGTGAATGTGAAAGGAATTCATTTAAGGGAATGAGATATGGAATCCAGTCATCCATGAGCAGATTTGAGTGCAACTTGGTGGCCGGAATATTGCAGATTACTCACTTGTGGGAGGACACAAAGGACATTAATGTAAAGTCAATGGCAAAAGAAGACAGAGGTGCATTTAAGGGTACAATATATTAAATGGACAGTCTTATGAAATGCGTATTTCTGGGTACAGTATATTTTTCCAATGGCATGGATTTAATTAATATTTAATGGCAATGACATATATGGTGGCTTGATCAGCACTATCCCAACTTACCAAGTGTTTTTGGGAAGTTAGCATCTGATCTCAGAATACTGAGTCAGGCAAAATAATGACCCGAGAGCCCTGACATCTCAATAAAAAAGATTTGCAGGGGAAAAGGGAAACTCTCTTACAGGATAAAGATTATGTCTGGGATACACATGAAGAGAAAACACACCTAAAATTGAATAACTAACTGAATATTAACTTTATAAAAGCACCATCCCATGGACATGTTGAAAATAGACTTATGTTCTCATTCAAGAATAACGATTGAAAAATGAAATCGGTTTAGAATCTCCCATTATTAAAGAACAGGGACTGCCTGTGGTCATGAACAAAATGACAGAACTGAATTTATGGAAAAATTAAGATTAATAATTAGGGTTTTACTAGAAATCTATGTTTTATTGTTGTTCTTTAATGTCTCAGTTACTATACAAAAATGAGAATTTTTTCTTCTTGCTGTGCAACTGGTTGACATGGGTCAAATGAAGGAACATCACTGTGTCATCCATAACTGGGGGGAGGGTAAGAAAGGCAGTGTTAAATAATGACAACTGGAAGCCCATGGATGTAACAACTTGTACTATGTATCTAGAAAATGATTATGTTCACAAACCAGATAAAATGTCTGGAAATGGCTGAACAATGTACTCTGGTCATAGCCCTGGTCATTTGGAATTTGTAAGAAATGGAAAAAGTTTATTTCTATTAGAAAAGAACGGAAAGTGAAACTGTAATTTTAACTGATTTATAATTTTTCAAACATAAATTTAATCTGACACAGCTATAAAATGTAACAAAAGGTTGCCAGTTGAATGATGGAATTAAGTGAAGATTAATATTATACAATCATGATTCCCCAGCATAACAAAACGCTCTGGATGCTGCAAGGAAGTCGGATTTGAAGTAATAACTACAGGAACCAATTGGACATGAAAAGAAGTGTGTTTAGCCTTTGAAAAATTAGACGCTCAATTAGATGTCTCCGTTAACACATAAAATGGTTAAAATAACTGTGTATAAGAGAGGGAAAAAAATAACGGAGGTGGTAAGAGTATTTCAAAAGACCTATAAAGGGATACAGTTATAATTAGTATGCTCTGTAGAAGGACTTCCTTCTCCCATTGTATAGCTCAAACCCTGGACACCAGTGGGGTCTTTGTTGGCTTTTTAAACTTTTTCTGTATAAAATATGCCATAAAATATTGGGAGAGAAATAAAGAAAAGATATGTGAGAAATATGTGTTAAGAAGACATTGACCAAGGTCTATGTATGAACTAGATAAAAAGGTATTAAACTCTTTATATGGAAAAATGACTAAATGTTGCTAGGATTCACAACTTTCAAGTCAAGTTCCAATATGGCATAGACATACAATGGAATATTACTCAGCCACAAAAAAGAATGGAATCTTTCCATTTGCAACAATGTGGATGGAACTAGAAAGTATTATGTAAGCAAAATAAGTCAGTTAGAGAAAGACAAATGCTACATGATGACGTTCATATGTGGAATTTAAGAAACAAAACAAATGATCAAAGGGACCAAAAAAAAAAAAAAAGAGAGAGAGAGAGAGAGAGGCAAACCAGGACACAGACTCTTAACTATAGAGAACAAACTGATGATTACTAGAGGGGAAGTGGGTGGAGGTGTGGGTGGATATATGGGTGAAATAGATGATGGAGATTAAGGAGTGCACTTGTGATAAGCATCAAATGTTGTATGGAAGTGTTGAATCATTATATTGTATACCTTAATCTAATATTAACTGATATGCTAATTAACTGGAATTAGTAAAAAAACTAAAAAAAGTGATATGTTAATTAACTGGAATTAATATAAAAACTAAAAAAAAAACTAATATAAAAACTAAAAAAAGTTTCATTATGTTGTTGGCTCCCTATTCTAGGGATAAACAAATCAAATCAAACTAAACATGTCAATTAAACATGTCCCAAATCTGTTTTTTATTTCCTAATTGTGCCATTGTTATTGAAGAATCTATACAGTCTTTTTCTAGAAATGTAAAAATATTTTATTATCATAATCAATATCAGCCCCCGCTTCTATAAATACCCAATCTCATATTCTTTACTAAGATTGGTTATAATTTTATTCCCCTACTCCAAATTTCCTCACCAATACTATGCTTAGTCAATGGTGTTCTCTATGAGATTTGGACCAGTGTTTTTAAATTAAAGCTCATCAGGTTCATCATATCCTTACCTAGGGTGCTCATGTTTATGCAAAAATGAGTATCTGGAAAGACGCAGGGACATTTTTTGTTGAGACTGTAGTTATAACTTCCTTATAATATCTGGTGTTAGTTTTTAAGTTCCGGATACATGTTTCATTTCTATTCCAAAGCCATTCCCGTATCCTGTTATGGCTGAGTAACTAACAAATCTTGTAGAGGAATAATAATACACAGGTATATTATTTTTTTTTTTTTAAAGATTTTATTTATTTATTTGTCAGAGAGAGAGAGAGCGAGCACAGGCAGACAGAGTGACAGAGGGAGAAGCAGGCTCCCTGCGGAGCAAGGAGCTCGATGTGGGACTCGATCCCAGGACGCCGGGACCATGACCTGAGCCGAAGGCAGCTGCTTAACCAACTGAGCCACCCAGGCGTCCCTACACAGGTATATTATTAAAGTGGCAAGGCATCTATGCTGCAAGATATGTAATCTCAAAATTTAGGCCAAACATATTGGGGATCCAATGATATAAAAATGATATAAATGTATTCCATAACTATATATATGTATTCCATAACTATAACACAGGTATCTGTAGTGAATTCCTAGGATATGAAATTATAGTCTTTGGATGGCAGGCTACCAGGGAATCATGGGATATATAGTGGTAGTAATCCCAGGGACCCTGGTGTGTGTGTGTGTGTGTGTGTGTGTGTGCATACTGTCTTGAGAATCATGTGTTATCCATATCAGCTTGTTATTCTAGCACTTTACCTCCTTATGTACCTTAAGTTTTGTTTTGTTCTTAAGTTTTTGAATGCAATACAGAAGGTTAAGTCAGGGATAAGAAATCTTAATGATTTACATAAATGAATAATGCTGAAGTTTGGGGTGTTCAGGGGCACCTGGGTGGCTCAGTCAATTAGGCAACTGTCTTTGGCTCCGGTCATGATCTCAGGGTCCTGAGGTCAAGCCCCACGTGAGGGCTTCTTGCTCAGCTGGAGCCTGCTTCTCCCTCTCCTTCTGCGCCTCCCCTCTTCTCATGCTTTCTTTCTCTCCCTTTCCCTCTCTTTCTCTGTCTCTCCCTCTCAAATAAATAAATACAAACTTAAAAAAATACTGGAGTGTTCAGATTATAAACTACTACTCAAAATGCACACTGAAGTGAGGAAGTTTAAGCATAAAAAATGGAATTCGTATATGAAAATGCCTCTTCAAGTTCCCAGAACATTTTGATCTCTGAGGTATGAGAATTAATTTTCTAGGGACAGAACTATCCTTTCTCCAGCTCCTTCCACAAGCCACAACACAAACACCCCGCAAAGAGGCAATACAGCAATCCAGTAATCATGCAGTCAGAAAATTTTCAAAATGTTTTCTAACATCAGTAATACATGACAATTGTTCCAGGAGATATTTTGTTCTTTTCTATCTTGACTCTCTTAGATTCAATATAACTTAGAAAATATAGCATATTTGTATTTCTACATAGTATTAGAAGAAATTAATGTGATTGATTTAAAAATGTCAGCAGACACAACAAAAGGATAAAAATATGTATGTACAAAATTCATGACACAAAAGAACACAAAATATACTTATAGGTGGAAAGATAGTGTTTCAACTTTGTCAGATCCCTTATTGCTTTAGATAACTGTTGCTGGGGAGCCTGGGTGGCTCAGATGGTTTAGCGTCTGCCTTCGGCTTGTGTCATGATCTCCAGGTCTTGGGACTGAGCCCCACATAAGGCTCCCAGCTCAGCAGGGAGTCTGCTTCTCCCTCTCCTTCTGTCTCTCCCCCTGCTCATGCTCTCTCTCTCTGTATCTCTCTGCCTCAAAGGAATAAATACAATCTTAAAAAAAATAGTTATTGCTGACTTAGAATGAGGTTTGTCAGACCAGTAGAAGCACACTTTTGCCAATCAGTGCTCATGTTGCTTATCGCTTAGAAACTTTCTAGCATCTACCAATGCTTTCTAGAAATCTGGTGATCTGGTAGTCTGCACAAACAACCCTGAATGAATTAGAGCTCAATTCTTAGGTGTCTTTGAATTTTTACTAGAATCATCTCAGGGCACTGGATTCCTGTTCCTCACGTCTAGTACATTCCATGATGGAGTTTGGTCCACAGCTCTGAAACATAAATCCTCCCCTTTCAGTCTTATGTCAATGTACTGAAGACATTATGATGTTAGTACAACATTAACCTTAGATTATTTTCCGTAATAAAGCACTTCTTCAAAATTTGAATGAGATGAAAGTGAGATATTCTCTGCACCCTTGTTACGATTCAACACTTAACTTTTAGATTGCATATCTGGAAAAACTCTAATAATTCTTCATGATAAACAAATTTAATATCTTCTGTGATGTTTTACCTAACTTTTCATCCTCACTTATTCCCTCTTTTCTAACCTCTTAGCCTTAGATGTCAACATCATATAATATAATTAATGTTTCTAAAACTTTTCGTTGTCATCCCTTTGAATACATTTGCAAATCTCACATATCTTTGTATTCAAAATATCTGCCACCTTGCCTAAATCTGTTATATGTATGAATGCATGAAAAAACAAATGAATGAAATTAAACATTACTTTTCCACTTTTAAGGTATCAATTCATTCACTAACTTTCCTCTCAGCTTCCTTATTACATTTTAAACCTATTTTCATAAAATAGATGCTTTCTGATATCATTTTTACTGGTATAGCCTACCTCAAATGTGTAAGGTTTCAATATTTTTGGAAGATATAACAAAGTCCAAAATTTTAATGCAAAAAAGCCCTCTTCATACTGGCAACATCTTATATTTTGGACTTTTCTAACTTGTCACCAATTAGATACCCTATGCATTGTTCATATTTCAAATTCTTTACACTCATTATTTCCAAAGCAATTGCCATCAACTGTCTACCCTCTTTGCTGATTCAATTTTTTACATATCTTGCAAGAATTCCTTGCTGTTCTCATGTAGTCTCAGCTCAGTTTCATATTGACCACATTGTTTTACTGTTGTGATATCTTCGTAGTGCTCCTGTGGTCATCTTAGTACTGCAATGTTTAGAAGATGGACAGAGTGAGACAAATTCATGGAAGTCTTGCCAACTGTTAGTCATGGAAACTAAAGAAAGCTATTACCACTGTCTGCTTCAATTTTTATACCCCAAAAATACACACAATAACAGTGATTTATGTTATAATTCTCAGAGATAAAGTAATTTATAATCAATAAAGTGAAGTTCCCAGAAGCCAGAATTTTTTTGCCTTTTTTCCCCTGTCTCATGCCTAGAACAGAGCCTGACATCTAGTACTGAATAAATATTCTGTGTAAATGATTATGCTGAGGCAAATGACTGGTATGCACTTAAATGTCAAAAAGTATTATCTCTATACCTATAATATGATACTTAAAAGAAGATTCAGTGTTTTTGAGATATATTTCACACATACTCACACACAGGTATGTGGATAGGCCTTTGCAAGCTGTATGAGTGTCCTTTCCAACAAGCCTCATAGTCACATATCCTTGGTTCTAACCAAATTCCCACTGTAATACTTTATAGAGAAATATGAGGTCATCTCTTTTAATCACCTATTATTAGTTAATGTTTCTTTTTTTTTTTTCTAAAGGTTTTATTTTTAAGTAATGTCTACACCTAGCATGGGGTTTGAACTCACAACCCTGAGATCCAGAGTTACACACTTTACTGACTGATCCAGGGAGGCACTCCTAAATTTATTTATTTATTTATTTACTTATTCATTTATTTCCTTCTTTCTTTCTTTTTGAATATTTTATTTATTTATTTGAGAGAGAGAGAGAGAGAGAGCATGAGGTGGGGAGGATCTGAGGGAGAAGCAGACTCCCCACAGAGCAGGGAGCCTGATGCAGGACTCCATCCCAGGGACTCTAGGATCATGACCTGAGCTGAACCCAGTTGCCCAACCGACAGAGCCACCCAGGTGCCCTAAATCAGTGGTTCTTGAGTAATGGGGTAGAATGATAAGAAAAAATAAAGAAAAGAGAAAATAGAAATATACAAACAGGATAAGACAAAACAATAGTCTTAGGGAGGGGAAACTTAAGTGGTATTGTTGCTGTCTAAAACAACTCCCTGGTTGGAATACTGAAAAAAATTTAATTTAATTTAATTTAAAAAAATAAATACATAAAATTAAAAATAAATAAATAAAACAATTCCCTGAATCTCCTTAAGCACATTTATATTACAACCTTAATTGTTTCAAGTACATGACTAAATGCCATGAAATATTACTTACATATAAACATTTAATAACATAGGGAAAATTTTCTAAAATACTGTGTACTAAAAATAATAATTGTGATCATTTTTAAAGGGCATTCAAAATTTCTCTGGGCTATTAGAGGAGTATGGTGCCTTCTATAACTCAGAAAATCACTTCTCAGAGTTACTCATGGAATTCATTTATTTAACAAGTTTGAAGAATCTGTCGGTAATACTATGGCATATGCTATCTTGATTTCACCATGTATCTTTTAAATTCCTTCACACAAAAGTAAATTTTAAAAATACAGTACGAAAATGTTTGACAAGAGAAATTTGAATTCAAGAATGCTAATGGAATCCCAAACAGTAATGTCAAATATTTATTTTACCCAATTTTGGTATCTAATTTTTAGAGGAAATGCCTATGTTGAAGACATAACTTTGTGTTAATTAAATAATAAGAACTGGTGTTTACTACATCCTCCAAATGCATGACATATTTTTTTTACCCTTCTAAATTGAATGCAGTTGTTCTTATGGTATATATACACTTATGATTCTCAATTCAATCATTAGTTAATATTTATACAATCCATAGTCATTATTTTATAGATCCAAAAATGTGCTATAATATTATCACCAAATCATTTTTCCCAAACTACCTCCATATGAAATTAGCCATATTTGAAGTGAAATTCTTAGTAGATAAATCTGTTTCTTACTTTTAGATATATATTTTAAGATGCCTTATAAATAAAATGTAATTATTGAAAACTTAAAATAAATTTTGATATGCATGTTTGAAAGGCTTTTTTTTTTCCCGAAAATGTTCTAACAATATACACTCTCAATTTTATTATTTTTTTAAGATTTTATATATTTATTTCACAGACAGAGATCACAATTAAGCAGAGAGGCAGGCAGAGAGAGAGAGGGGGAAGCAGGCTCCCTGTTGAGCAGAAAGCCCTATGCGGGGCTCAATCTCCGGACACTGGGATCATGACCTGAGCTGAAGGCAGAGGCTTTAACCCCCTGAGCCACCCAGGCACCCCCTATACTCTCAATTTTAGTGTATAAGTAACAATCTTACTGTTTTACCCTTTTTTTTGTAGTGAATTGGATTTCTTTATCTCCCCCAAATCTGAATGTATTTTAACTAATTTTACATATTTCTTTAATGTGAACTATGACTCTTTACGTTTATCTTTTTGGTTATTAGTACCTAGCCCTTGATGTATATGAGATAATTTTTGTTAATAATGTTATTAATTTGTCTTCCACATTAGTTACAAAAATTTTCACACATATTTTGCTTTTTTAAAAAATTGTTCTTTAGTTAAAAGGATGTTTTTAAAAGTTGAAAAATTTTTCACGCACAAAGATTTGCTGTTTATTAACCTATAATCACTTATAATGCACAAATTATTATTTTTGACATTTTACTCCTTGATTCACCTGGAATATAATGTGGTTTATGTTGTGTGGGGAAAAAAGTATAACTTCATTAAATTTTTCTTAAATACCTCATCATTTAGCTCAATATCAGGAATTAATATACTTTATTACTTCATAAATTTATGCTACTAACTTTATCATTTAATGTATTATAAAATATATTAAAATAATGTGTCTATCAATTATCTCCCTAAACTTATATCAGGACTATAGATTTTAATTACTTTCATTTCATGATCTATTTTAATATATGTGTGTACAAAATTTTGCCTGCCTGTTTAAATACCTTGGCTATTCTTACTCATTAATATTTATTTACTCTTTGGATTAGTTATGTTAAATTAAATATAGATTGTATTTTAATGTTATAGCAATTGCATTAAATGTGTTTTTATAAAATAGTATTTATAATATTTGATATTTCTATTTATGATTTTTTTATCAAATTAGTATTTATATATTATGTGAAATTATGTTTATACATTTTTAAATATTTGTTTTATTCCAAGTATGAGTGGAATAATGTTCTAAAAATATTAGATTTTCTCTGTAACTATTATTGACATTCAAGTATTGGTTTTATCTTGTATTTAGCTCCTTAATTGAACACGTATTTATTTCACAATTGTCACTTAATATTTCGTGCATCATATCCTTATAAAAGTTATATATACAATCTATTTATTCCCAGTAACTATAACATTATTATTTTTGTTGTGTACTGTCCAGAGAATCCAGTGCATTTCCATTCAATCCTAAGTTAAATTTGCAACTTTTGATTCTTAATTTCTTTTATATGTTATAACTTCACTCATCTCACATTTGTCTCACTGCTTTTCTTTCATTTTCAACAATTATTAAACTTTTTTTATATGTTTCTTTTTTTTCCAAGTTTTTATTTAAATTCCACCTACTTAACATATAGTGCAATATTAGTTTCATGTGTAAACCTGGTAATTCATCACTTACATACAACACTCAGTGCTCATGACAAGCACCCTCCTTAACCCCCATCATTAATACATTATACATTAATCCATTTAATGTATCCCCTTGTCCATCATATGTCAGTCAAAGAATGACAAATACTGCATGATTTCACTCATATGTAGAAAGAATTTAAAAAATAAAAAATGAACATGAGGGGAGAAAAGAGAGGCAAACCAAGAAACAAACTCTTAACTATAGAGAACAAGCAGTTATTAAATGTTTTAACTATGATATTTTACCTGGACCATTAGAATAGTCTCCTGAGTAGTTCCTTTACTTCCCACCATGCTTAGGAAAGTTTTCGCTGCGTAGTATGATTTCCTGAAATGGCAAATTCAAAGGATCTAGCTCTTCCTACCTTCTCTCCCTCTACTCAGTTTCACTTTTCACACTTCAGTCCTTTTGAACTTCTATACGTGCCAGCTTTTTTTGACTTGTTTCCTCTTTCTAGTAACACGTGTCACCTTTCAAAAGTAAACGTGCTCTATTCATCTCCATCCCTCAAGACTAAAATTAAGCAGACAAGATATGTTGGAGAGTCTCCAACAATGTTAATACAAATAGAAAATCCAGGATTAAATGTATGCAGAATTTCATTGGGAATGCATACACTAGGAAATTGTTGACTGGGGCACATCATATGAGGTTAGGATAGTTATCTAGAAGAGTTTAAAAAAGGTGTGTGTGTGCGTGTATGTGTGTGTATGTGCGTGCGTTTTAATCTTAATAAACACTGGGCACCTGGGTATCTCAAATGGTTAAGCATCCAACTCAGGTCATGACCTCAGGTTGTGAGTTTAAGCCTCAGGCATGGCTCTGTGGTCCTCAGGGAGTCTTGCTTGAGATTCAGTCTCTCCCTCTCCTTCTGTGCCTCCCCTTTGTGTGCACTCTGTCGCTCTCTAAAACAAATAAAATAATTAAAAAAAAAAAGATATATGAAACCCAGTATGAGGATCAACATTACCTTTCACATACACATCTCCCAATAAAGGGCGATGGCAGTGAAGAGGCAGTCTCTAAATACATGCTTAAATATCAACTTAAAAATGTGCCTGCTTAATATGAATTTTCAAACCACACCCAAATTGATTTTTTTTAAATTTCCCATTCTTTAAGCAGTTGATTCTTTTACATGTAATTAAAAAATTAAATTATGTGTTATCTTTATTGTCTGCTGTCTGTCCCCTTCTCCCCTCAGAGGATCTTTGTCTGGGGTTTTTGTTCATTTCCACACACATACACCGCCCCCCGCCCCCATGTCCATCCACAACACTTCCAAATGCCTCGAAGAATGCCTGACCATAGTAAGTTTCAATTATTGCACTTTGCTGAGTAAACTTTTGGGGCAGTTGTAAATCCATAGGGTACAATGCATACAGATCCTAGTCTCTAAGAAGTAAGAAACTAGTAAGCACAAAATAGAAAATATGGTCTGGAGACTAGAAATCCTGAAGATGAATGAAGAAACTTTTGATAATGAAGGGATCTGGTTAGAAGTGGCAAACACCTTGGTTACCTTACCTTATTCTTTTGAAGCATTCAAGGACTTGATAGTAGGTTTAGAGAGGAACATATTTTCTTAAGAACAGTACTGATATGCCAGTGTGTGTCCTGTGGGTGAAATGACTTTTCAGTACCCTTAGGAGAAGGGTAGCCTGGAGACTGGTGCATGCTTAGGAAGGTAAGCTATGAATGGCTGGCCTGTAGGAAAGGGCTTACTGAAAGAGATATCCATGTTCAGACAACATGAAAAAAGGAAATGAGGGGAGAGAAAACAATATTCCAAACATAAACCAAGAAATACTGATTTTACAACACAATTTCAACTTTAGCTACAATTCTTTTATGGTTAAGTTCAGCAGTACTAGCTCACAACTATTGGTTGTGATGGGGATTAAAAGTTAAATAATGAAAGTGAAGGGACCCCATGAAAGAACTGCTTTTTGTTCCTTTTCTTGCTTCTGTTCTTGCTAGGATCTGTACTTCTGTCTTATACACACCTTACAAGTAACGTATGTCTTCCTTGTAAGAGTCAAGAGTTAATGATTTCTCTGGGGTCTTTTAGCACAATGAATAATACCTAAGGAGTGACTGGGCGGGGTTGTCATGAACATTTTCCAAGACCCCTGGTTCCAGGCCATAAGCGACTTATGGAGACACCTAAACACTCATCATTGTTTCTGGATGCCTGAGAACACATATGCACCGATCCCCAACCCCCAGACCCTAAGCAGAGACAAGATCCACTCTTAACCTTTCTGAGTCTCCTGGATGCTCTATCAGTATCTACATTTTCTCTAACTCTTTAATCAACTCTGTTCTCACTTCCTATCAGCTCATGTTTGATTTTTATCCTGTGCTAAGCCAAGGGCCCCACAGGACACCCTCCTGGTGCTCAGACCCAGCCAGTCGGCATCATGAGTGTTTTATTAAGATAAATGTGCATCAAAAAAAACACTTTAGTCTGGTGCCATTTTAATGTAAGATTAGCATATATTAACCTTTGACATTTAATTACATACTAAATTTTAATAAAATTAATGGTAATTAGGAAGAAAACTTGTGAATTATTTTTTCCAGACAAAATTTTCTGCTTTTCAACATCGTGTCCCTGAGAAATGATACTTCAATATGACCATAGAGTAGATAAATTAAAACACAAATAGGTAAATAGATATCTCATAGGTAAGTATTTCAGGTTTCCGGTTTGTTTTTTTGTTTAAACTTTACCAAGTATAATTTCTCCTTTCTCTTTTTTAAGTACCCAGATTTCACTGTGACAGTTTTCCCTAGGATAAAATATGTTTCTTCTGTTATCATCTCTACTCAGGAATCCACTTATAAGACAAAAAATAAATACTCAAGCCTATGGTGAATATCACAGTTCCTTCTGACTTATGTGATTTAAAGATTCAGCAGTGTTAAATATACTTTTTTTAAATTCCCCAATCCAAATTGGCTATGCCATTTATAAAATTCTATCTGTTTATTATTTTTAGAGACTTCTGTTCTTTCTCTCTTTCTCTCTCTTTTTATTCCCACAGATTCCCGTCAAATTCTACATTTGCCTTCCAATTCAGATCACCTAGGGCCATGAGTATATAAGGCCTAAGGACCCTTGTTAACCCCTGTAGTTTCATAAGTTTCTTTTGTTGTTTCAAAATAGGAATGAAAATGTAAGCTCTGTCATTTTGTTAAGCTAAACATTGAAAGATAAGATTACAGTGCTTGAGGAGATTTTTGTCTTGTAACTAGTCCCTGTCAAAATGAACTTGCACAGTGTGTTGCCTCAAGAAAATAAAAATTCTGTCTTAGAAAATAGACACTTTGGTATATGCAATGATATGGAGCCTTGCTTTGGGAAAGGTGCCAATCCTGTGGATATAAAGGATATGCAAGTCAATGGAATATGGTTTATTCCCAACTTGGGCTCTGGAAAATATCCAGGGCAACCTGAATTGAAATTCTGGACAAAGTTCTGAAGCCAGTTCAGTCATGTGGAGAACTGGCCTTGCCCTACTCCAGGGATGACAGGGGGTGGAACTGTGTCCAGGAATCTACAGATAAGCCTGATTGTGAAGGGTTATGTGTGCCCTGGGGCAGGTTATTGACATACATGTTTGTATCCTACAAATGCTAAACCTCTTTCTATATAAAAAGAACATGATTTTACAATTTTCAAAATATAGCATATGGTACTTTTGAATATTACATGGAGGCGGAACAAATGCTACAGGTCTGCTGGTGAAAATAATTGTAATATATGTTATACATTTAAAATATAATTACACAAATGCAGAAGGGAGATCAACTACCTAAATTCAACATAAACCTGGAAAGTCTTTGTGAAAGCTTCACAAAACATAAAGCCTTTCTTCCACTAAGGACACAAAGCATTTGTGAAGGGAAAGGAACATTTGCCCCATTAAATAAAAGCTAGATTTCATCACATCAATAAGAAAATAGATAAGAAGCATATGTTCATTTGAATACATGCAGAAAAAGCATTTGACAAAGTACAACATGCATTCGTGGTAAAAACCCTAAACAAAGTAGATTTAGTGGGAACATACTTCAACATAGTAAAGGCCATAAATGAAAAATCTATACCTAATATCATCTTTAGTGGAGAAAAACAGAACTTTTCCCCTGAAGTCAGGAATAAGATAAAGATGTCCACTCTCATGACTTTTATTTAACATAGTCTGGAAGTCTTAGCCACAGCAACCAGACAACAAAAAGAAAAGACATTGAGATTGGTAAGGAAGAAATAAAATTTTCACTATTTGTAGGTCATAAGATACTATATATAGGAAACACTAAAGACTCCTCCAAGAAAAATAAATAAATTCAATAAAGTTATAGGATACAAAATCAATGTGCAGAAATCTGTTGCATTTCTATACACCAACAATGAAGAAGCATAAAGAGAAATTTTTAAAAATCTCGTTTACAATTGCATCCAAAATAATCAGATATCTAGGAATAAACCCAACCATTAAGGTGAAAGACCTGTACTCTGAAAATTATAAAACACTGATGAAAGAAATTGAAAACAACACAAAGAAATGAAAGATTGCCCATGTTCATGGATTAGAAGAACAAATATTATTAAAATGTCTATACTACACAAAGCAATCTACACATTAATACAATTCCTATCAAAATACCAACAGCATTTTTCCCAGAGCTAGAACAAAGAATCCTAAAATTTGTATGGAATATGAAAGACCATGAATAGTCAAAGCAATCCTGAAAAAGAAAAGCAAGGCTGAAGGCATCACAATTCCAGACTTCAAGTTATATTACAAGGCTATAGTAATCAAGACAGCATGGCACTGGCACAAAAACAGACACACAGATCAATGGTACAGAATAGAAAGCACAGAAATGGACCCACAACTATACGGTCAACTAATCTTCAACAAAACAAGAAAGAATATCCAATGGGAAAGACAATCTCTTCAACAAATGGTATTGGGAAAACTGGACAGCAACATGCAAAAGAATGAAACATGACCACTTTCTTATACCATACACCAAAATAAATTCAAAATGGATTAAAGAAACAGGAAACCATAAAAATCCTAGACAAGAACACAAGCAGTAACTTCTTTGACATCTGTCACAGCAGATGTCACCCGCTTATGAGACAGGGTTATAAAATGAGTTTCATATAATAGCAAATATTCAATTAGCAATAATTTAATATGTCACAACACTACTGATGGGATCTATTTTCCATGTTTACAGAGATTTCCTGAATATTTTGCTACCATGGGGGGGGGGGCAAAAAAGACTCAAAAAATGAGTTGTCTCACTTTAATTTTATAAATAAAATCTAGTTGTTAAATTATCTCCCTTTTCCTATGTCTTATCCAAACCAGATTTATGTGTATATGGGTTCCTAATATAATTGATACAGGTTTGTCATATTCTCCTATAAGGCCTTTAACTAGCTTCCTAAGAACTTCCAAAGTGGAACTTTCCAATGCAAAGGCTCTCAAGTACCTTACTTTCCAAAGTTGCAATGAGTCATAGACTATATTAAACTATTACATCATGAGTCTTTCATCTACAAAATTTACAAAGCACGAGAAAAATTCAGAACTAAATATAACCATTTTTGCAGTTTACACTCTACATATAAATTCCTCACACATTACTTTCCAAATGAAAATGACAATTCAAAAACCCAGAATTAACCATGGAGTTTGTCAATAGTTTTCTTGCTACCTGACTTTTAATATGCTCCAGGGAAGGAATGTAAATTTTAAAAAGTAAAGAAGAAAAGGAAAGGAGAAACACCTTTGTTTTAGTTCATTGAATTGCAAGCTAATTCATACCATTTTTTAGAGTCTAATAACTGTGGTATCATTTAGAGGAAATTCTTTCCTATTAGATTAATTTTCCTACCATTTTCCTACTATTTGATTATCTCCAAATCAAAAAGTAATCATAAGAGTAAAAAAATCCAGGGCACCATAGTCTAATGGTTCTATTGGTTCCTGCACTTCTGCTCTTTGTGAAAAGCAGCCAGATTATCTGTCCTGATAATAAGAACCATGTAGGATTTATTATGTAAACAGTTTATGCACATGATATCCTGAAAACTGAGTTAAAGTGTGAGATAAGATGTCAGGTGAAAAAAATGTGCAATGGACATATCAAGCAATTTTTTTCAAGATTATGTGATTAGGAAGTGAAGACGAGATACTGTATGGTTTCACTTCTAACCACCCATCCCCTTTTTCTCTTACCATAGCTTCTCCTCTTGTGGTTCAGTGACAGGAAGTTGCTTGATTCTATCCCATCTCTGGAGAGATGGAAAGGAGACACCAAAACTTTGTCCAGCCAAATGAGAGTTCTACATTTACGAAATAGTTTATTCTATATGACAAATATTTATTAAGTGGCTACTATGTGCCATACATTCTTCTAGGTGAACAAAAGAAAAAACCTTGTCCATTAGGTAATAATTTAAAAAAGAGGCTGACAAATAAGCAAATAATATAATGCATTATCCAGTATGATTGCATACTGTAAAAATAGAGAACAGAAAAGGCGATCCAGAGTTCTAAAGAAACTATTTGAATTATAATGTGTATATGTATGGTAGTGAGGGCAAGGGGGTCAGGCTGGGTCTCACTGATACGGTGATATGTGACCAAAAACTTCTATTATGTCTTTAATATCTTGACCCCTTACTGGGCTGGAGCAGGTATACCTTATTTTTATCAGCAACCACAACAAAACCTGCCAGTTGGAAAATACCTAGAGGGGAGGAAAAGAGAACAGAATTTTACTTCATTATATTCTTCCTACCTATTCTACTGGCATTCTTACTGTGAAAAAAAATAATATCTGAAATCAGCCAGAGAACTTCTCTGTAGGCCATCTAGGGGTAAAAGGGTTAGTCATCACAGCCTGAGCCTGTGACAAGTCAAAGGAATGTGAGAGTTCCCCTATTCTGTGTTAGAGTGCTCCCAGTACTAATAATTTATAGAAATAACATCAGGAAGCAAGAGGTGAATGCTTTCCATAACACTCTCCAAAGTCAATACGTTTTCTCCTTATCACCACGTCCAGCTGAGTCATTGATGGTACCATCCCATGCATTAGATCTTTTTCTCTACTCTCCAGGCTGTGTCATCACATCTTGAACTGAGTGCTTTTATCAATGTAAAAAGAGAAAATATGCAATTATTTTTTAAGTTACACATTTAAAAATCTTTCCATACACCTGTATCCAGAAGCCTAGTTATATACATCTCTGTAAATAAAAGTTAAAACTGAACATAATATACTAGGCAGTGCTATCTAGATAACAGTTATACAGGCACGTTTAGGTGACATGTTAGAAGATGAGTGGAAATTGGATCCGACATATCCATATTTGTCATGCAGAAATCTAAAACCAAATATAACACTGAATATTAATAACAGTAGTGTCCACATAAATATTTCCACTTTTTAATATACAAATGTGATCGTTCTGTTAATCATAAACAACATGGACGCGATTACTTTTTAAACTGGGATCAGATGGTTGAACAATGGGGTTGAATCCATCTCAGTTCAATGTGAGTGACGGATCACGAAGTCTTTTTGTTACCCTGATGCAAAACACAGAGAGACAAGATGATCCTGATCCTCTGAGGTAAAATGTCAGCATGCCCGTGGGGAAGTAGCCTAGTCCATACCGTGCTGTTCCAGTTCCTCTGAAGCTATAGGAAGCCTTAGAAATTGAAAGCAAATCTTGGCTGAAGTGATCGCAAAGGGACTTAGCAAATACCTCATCAGCCCTCTTAAAGACTTTTGCCGAACACATATATTTGAAAACCAACTGAGTTAAAAAAAAAAAAAAAAAAAAAAAAAAAAAAGAACTGAGTTTGTTTCTTGGACTATGGTAGCTTCAATGTGCTACTTTTGTTCTAAAGAATATGAATTTTAATAGGGAAAGCATGGCCCGACTGGTTTGGTCAATACAATAATAAAGAATAAAGTGATTTTCTGGCTCTCTCTCTACCTTGTATGTGTGCGTGTGTGTGTGTGTGCGTCTATGAGGGAGTGGGGAAAGAAATCATTACAAATCAATTTGTTCGTATTTGTTATTTACCAGGTTTGTGAATGCCAGAATGTCTTATTACTACAAGAAGAAATTGCCAGTGTTTTTATTTAATCATATGGAAGGAAAATCACGTATCAGGACTTCCATATGTATGTAGTCCATATAGCACAAGAAGTCTGTGTCTCTTTATTCCTACAGTTAATGACATCAAGCAGAACATTCCAAATTTCACCAACTTGAATATCAGGATGTTCTGACCTCAGACATAAACTGCACTCCCCAGAAAAGGGAGAACCATGTTACCACTCAGGCTTACACAGAATATTTAACACATTAGAGTTTTCTTGAAGTAGCTAAATTGAAGAAATCTGCCACTATAGTATGGATTTAAAGATTTTATTCACTTATTTGACACAAAGAGAAAGAGAGAGGGAGAAGGAGAGAGTACAAGCAGGGGGAGTAGCAGAGGGGGAGGGAGAAGCAGGCTCTCAGCTGAACAGAGAGCCCCATGCAAGGCTCCATCCCAGGACCCTGTGATCATGACCTGAGCCAAAGGCAGATACTTAACTGACTGAGCCACAGAGGTGCCCCTGGATTTATAGCATCTTATATGAATAAATGTTAAAGTGGAAATTAGTTAACACTTTCAGATTGTAACACATTACAATCTTATTTGTTACGCTTTAATCCAAGAAAGATTTTATAGTTTTCCAATGATGTTGTTGGAAGAAAAGGATTTTTAAATATCATAATTTTTAGGCT
Organism: Martes martes; assembly: GCF_963455335.1. NCBI lineage: Eukaryota > Metazoa > Chordata > Mammalia > Carnivora > Mustelidae > Martes > Martes martes. The sequence continues at coordinate 20,187,961 of NC_137890.1, forward strand.
TTTCAATGTTAAACAAGTAAATAAAATATTTGCTAAATGCTTTATATTAATTTTAGTCTACAAATGTAAGAATTTAATTTCAAGCTTCTAAGCTGTTTAAAAACAAGATGTTACTTAACATTTTAAGAAGGTATGCCAATCTTTTCTGAATTCCTAAAATATAAAATTATAAGAGAAATTTGTATTTCTATATAATGGTTAATAAGATTAGAAATTGGAATAACTTTTTGGTGGACTTGACAATTGTGTTAATATGTATGTGCCTGTTATAATGAACAATTAGAATTCTCAGAATTTATCCTTATAATAAATATTCACAAATATGCATATGTATACATCAAAGGGTGTTTATGACATTTATTTTTATGAATATGGCAAAAAACTTATGCATCCATATGGTGTTAGCTAAGTATGTTATTTTATGTACATAAAAAGAGGCAATGCTGTCCTCAGAAGTAGATTATGTACTTACATATATACATCAATACACAATGAGCAGGAAACACACACAAAATTAAAAAAAAAAAAACACTTTTCAGAGCTTACTTTTCCACTTGCTTCTTATGCTATTGGAAGCTGGTTTCTAGTACCGCTTCTCTAAAGCAACAGCTCTGTTGCAAGTTAAGTTGAAGGACGTAATTCACATTGTCTTTGGGTTTGAATAACCTAGAGCAGATTTATTTTATTACATTTTATTTAACTGCTGAGTAAGAATGGGAAGAACTAATCCAGGAGTTCTGTGGTTTTCATTTTCATGACGTATTTTTAGAGAGTTGGTGTTATTAGCAGTTCATTAACAGCTTTTATGCGTAAACCTCATACACATTTAAAGTTAATGAAAGGAAGGCTACGATGGAATAATCTAGATCAGTTTAACCTTCCTCCTCAAGTAACAAAAAACTGCACAAAATATTACAACAATGCTTTTTAGACAATACACGATAGGTAACACACGACTATGATCCCAGTTAAAATTTTTTTGATTCAACAAAGTCCCCTTCCTTTATTTAACATAGTTAAATTATTTATTTTGCAGTTAACTACAGTTTACAAAATACTGTTAGTTGATAGCAGTCAATGACTTAACGACTAAATGTAAATATGTTCCACAATTTTTATTATTATAAAGTCCAATTAGTCTGTCACGTTCAAAAGTAACATTCTTTCCTAAATTCAGCATAATATCATACATTCTTAAATATTACTGAAAGTCATAAGTTATATAGTATATTAACAAATAGACTTATCTGATTTTTTTTTGAAAATATAATTACTATTATACTCCTAGAAGAAATGAAAATTAACCCTCTCCTGTTTTTCTCTTTGGACACAAGTGACAATCTGCTAATTGTTTCACTTTCTGCCTTAATGAGATTTCTGCTGCATATTGTGTGCAGTGCCTAAGAGGTTATATAGATACGACTAAGCTAACAATGAGACTGGTGAAAGATAAATTCAGCAGGAGTTCCCATTTCCCATCTAATAAACTTAAAGTGCCAATATCTTTTCAATATGTTGTAGGAATATCCAGAAGCAACTCTTAAAATGTAATGATTCTTAAATTTTTAATGACCCTTAAGTGTGGTTAATATATTGATGGATAGTCAATTTTATTTATAGTTTAATAATAACTTAAAAATAAAAAGAATATCTTGACTTTACCTCTTGCTAAGATCTCTTTTTTGGGAGGGGGGTGGGGGGACAATTGGGTGGCTCAGTCATTAAGCATCTGCCTTTAGCTTAGGTCATGATCTCAGGATCTGCTCCCTGCTCAGCAGGAGCCTGCTTCTCCTCTCTCTCTCCCTGCCGTTCTCCCGCTTGTGCTCTCTCCTTCTCTCAATATCAAATTAAAAAAAAAAAAAAATCTTAAAAAAAAAGATTTTTTTTTTCTATTTAAGTGGTATGGATTCATGTGCCATAATTATATGTCTTGTTTTCTCATTAACAAATTCCGCACCAGCAATGCCCTTCTGTAACATTCTATATGCTATAATACAGAACAGCTATCCAAGACCATCCTGACTTGCTGTGTTCCGGACTATAGAATATAGCTATTTTTAATTTCCTCTGAAATTAAATAAATGACAAGAGTATGGCTCAAGTATAAAACATCTAATCATATTAATTTTCTGTGTGGGCATTATTTTATATCGCAGAATTCAATGTCAGTGTTGCTCTTGCTAGCAATATGGAGAAATACAAGCACTATAATTAACAACGAGTTTATTTTCTAGCATACTAGGCAGAAATGTAGCCCCCCATAGGAAGATAAAAATGGAAAAGCAAATTAAAATGGATTTGAGCCAGTACATTGCTAGATCAATATCTGGCACTCATAGACCTGCTTAGCAAAGGGTCTATAGCTATTCAGCAATCTTATTACTTCTACCAAATGACCAAATGCTACCTATGCATATTTACTGAGAAGGCAAGAATAAAATCAGAAAGGACAAAGGCTAAGAGCAACTCAAAAATTGTTACTGTTAACATAACAAGAAACAACCATGCTATCAATCAGAATTATAATGACATATTCCCCTAAGTTATGTTTTATTTTTTAAATTAGAAGGACTTTTCAGCATTTTTTATTTGTGTATCTTCAATGGGTATTTTTACATTCTGAAAATTCAGTCCTCTCCTGCCTAATTATGCTGAAAACCTAGGTGGGAATCATAGTGTCCTCAGCATTAAGGGTGGTCCCTGATTGGCTGTAAAAATTATATCATCTCATCCCATTTCACAGTGATTAGCTCGGGTCTACACATCCAATTAAAATCTTCAGTGCACAGAATCCTCCTGTCCACAGAGAAAGGTTCAAGACTATGTGTGTAAAGATTTAAATGTTTAATGAAACAAAGTCTCTCTTCCCACCTTGTGGAAATGGTGATATCATCGACTGGATAAAGCCTTAATGTAGCCTTTTCCATTTCTGAACTTCTCAATTATGTGAACAAATAACTTATTTTTATTCTCTTAGCCAATTGATTGGAGTGATGTCTTCTAGCAAATGCAATTGAAAATTACATGTTCTGTGTGCTTATTGAGTCATACTCAATGTAAGAAAATCCTTCTGGATATCTAATGAATATTTTGGGGATCCATCAGATTTTAGGTACTCATTAAGTATTGAAAATGGTTACAGAAAAATTCAGAAGCTGCAATGCTTCAGACTGAATTATCTCACTTATAGCAATAGTTTATCATGTTTCTTTGCAAGCTTTTAAGTATCTGAATGTTGCCTTCAGACCTCAGAGCTACGTGCTTCTGATACGCTTCTACATGTACAAGGAAATTCTCCTTTTTAGTCACTGGACGTGGGGAAGTGCAATTATGCAACACTCTACCCAATTAGATATAATAAGTTGCTCTCTGTGGATTCACAGTGGCATGTATTTTCAAATTCATCTGTTGTTCATGTGTTGTCACAGTTGTAAGCCATTTTAAAATACTTATTGTAAGATCTTAAATTCTTTGACATTTTGCCAGTCTTCCCTTCTACTGCTCTCTATTAATTCTAATTACCTAGGTGGGACTTGACATTGAACTTTAATAAAAGAATGCCTTGGTATAGTTGTCTTAAAAGGAATGAGAATTTGGCATATGATATGAAAAGTGTTAATTGCAGTGTAGATTTTTCAGAACTTTACATAAATCTACTGGTTTCCCTCATTTGAGCTTTAAGCCATGAGTCCTGATGTTATCTGAAGAGAAGTGTCATAGTAGAAGCCAAGAAAAATGATCGGCAATTATTATATTTTAATTCTTAGATCATTGAGCTGGTTATAAGAAAGGAACATTGTGAAAAGAATTATAATGAAATTCCTGTCTGTTTTTCAGGAACTATATTCATATTTCCAAAGTTAGGGAAAGTAGACTGGAGAAAAGGGAATTGTAGAGCAGACAAGGTATTTAGGAACAGGAATGTCCTTAGAGGAGAGGCCTCCCGTTCAGGGCCACCTCTGTGGTGTTGGTGGTGGTGGTGCATGTGTGTGTGTGTGTGTGTGAGAGAGAGAGACAGAGAGAGAGAGAGAGACTGAAAAAGAGGGACAGAGACAAAGGGAGTTTCAGAAACATTTAGAAAGAAAAAGTAAGAGAGAGATAGGGAGAGACAGAGAATCCACAGTGATCCATTCCCTAGCCAAGGGTAGAAGTAAGAAGAATGGTGTACATTATCTAGGCATAGTAAAGCAGGAGCACCTATGTTTTTTCCCTGATACCAAATGCACAGAAGAGCATCTGAGATGGGGTACAAAAGATCTAGTTGATGGCCTATCAATACAAAAAGCAACTTTTCAGCAGTGAAGAGTATATGGCAGTCACCATATAAAAAAATAATTTTCTGGGGCGCCTGGGTGGCTCAGTGGGTTGAAGCCTCTGCCTTCGGCTCCGGTCGTGATCCCGGTGTCCTGGGATCGAGCCCCGCATCGGGCTCTCTGCTCTATGGGGAGCCTGCTTCCTCCTCTCTCTTTGCCTGCCTCTCTGCCTAGTTGTGATTTCTGTCTGTCGGATAAATGAAATATTTAAATTTTTTTTTTCTGTGTCTGTGGGTCTTGCTATCCTTCCATGATAATATTCTTAAGCTCACTTCCATTCATATATACATATATGAAAGTCTTCAGAATATCAAGTCCTCACACTGAACCATTGTTTCCAGGATGGAAATTTTGAAAAAAGGGAGAAGAGAAAAGACAAAAATCTGGGTTCAAAAATTTAAAAAATTCTATCCAAAATTTTCATAATTGTAATATTACCACTGAAGAACACAGAAATATCTGTCCATGTTGAAATAGGTAAGGGAGATATGTTTGGTGTTTTGAAGTGTCAATGATTTCTGACCCAAAAGCAGTAATAAAATGGATCACTCTATTGTTACCAGGTGCCTCTGTGCTCACATCTTCCTCTAAAAGATAAGCAGATGTGGGGGAGGTCCCATAAGGTGGAATAAACCAAGTTTTTGATATCAGTTTCATTACAGAGTAAAAGACCTGCAAACAAACAAACAAAAACAAAACAAAACAAAACAGAAACAAACAAAATAAAAACACCCTTCAGCTGGTGCAAATCTCCTAGGGTCTTACAATGCGTTACTTAAAAAAGATTTGAGGACTAGGATTAACCTAAGGAAATGAGGTCATCTGCTTCAGCAAGCATGGATTCTGACAGAGTTTCCAGCAAGTATAAGGTTCATAGAAGCCTTTTGGAAGACATTAGAGAAATGGGAAGGTGAGCCACTGACATACAATGAGGGATTGGGGAAGACAGCGGATAGAGACAGACCAGCACAGTTAGTAAGAGCAAACACTCATGTTCCTGAGTTCACATCATTACTGGCTATGTGACTGTGAGTCAGTTTACGTTTATCCTCCTTTTTTTCACTGGAATAACATTAACAATAATAACTCCTTCTTAATGTTTTATTTTTTGTTTTGTTTTGTTTTTAACACTACAGTTACTTAATATTCTGAGAATCTATAAATGAATCTCTGATTACTTAAGTATGAGAATGATATTTCCTAAATACACTGTTTAAAAATATTTTGGGGAGAAGACAGAGCAAAAAAAAAATTCTGAAATGTTTCCATTCATTGAGTTGTCAAGGCAGTGCTTGACTTGTGATAAGACTTCAAGTGCATGTGGGGCGCCTGGGTGGCTCAGTGGGTTAAAGCCTCTGCCTTTGGCTCAGGTCATGATCTCAGGGTCCTGGGACCGAGCCCCCGCATCGGGCTCTCTGCTCAGCAGGGAGCCTGCTTCCTCCCTTCTCTCTCTCTGCCTGACTCTCTGCCTACTTGTGATCTGTCTGTCAAATAAATAAATAAAATCTTTAAAAAAAAAAAGACTTCAAGTGCATGTAAGGAAAAAATAATGAAGGAGAAAATACGTAGATATAGTAAAAAATTATCCTTAGTCTGCATTTATTGAAAATATTTCAAAAAGAGATGAGTCATAGATAGATTACCATTTGAAATAAAAAGCTCATCAAAAAAAGGAATTAATTAGCACAGATAAGAAAAGTTCATTCCCTTCCATGTTTGAAATACTATTTTTGGATTAAATGTATTTCAGACAAAATAAGAAACTAGATATAGGTATCGTTTTATTATATTCTCAAACTATAATGTCAAGAATGGATTTTCTTGTAGCATATTAGTATTTAAATGTACTAAAGATATGTTATAACTGATTAAAAATATTGGCTCTATCCACACCAGATAACATTATTTAGAAAATTATTGAAGAGTTCAGAGGGCCTGGGCGGCTCAGTTGGTAGAGCATTGCCTCTTGATTTCAGTTTGGGTCATGATCTCAGGGTCCTGGCATCCAGCCCCTGTCAGGCTCTGTGCTCAGTGAAGAGTCTGAGATTCTCTCTCTCCCTCCACATTCTCTCTCTCTCAATAAATAAATAAATCTTTAAAAAAAGAAAGTTATTGGTAAGTGGATTTTATACTTTTATTGTGAATATTCTCTACTAAGTTATTAGAATGTGAAATTACAAACTATCACTTAATGAAGATAGTAATAATGGTTGCTTTTCTATTATATATAGTATATGTTAAGATATTCACTATTATAAATCAATTAATCTAATGCAAGGAGATGGTGATGGGACATTGATTTATAGCTAATAGGTCCAAAGCACTTTGGGCGGGGGGGTACGGTATTGTGTGACTGAGCCCTTAGCCTGTGGGATCTGACACTAACTCCATAGAGTGTCAGAACTGAATTGAATTGTAGGAGTCAGCTGGTGTGGCAGAATTGCTTGGTAGGGGAAACCCCTCACACATCTGGGAACTAGAAGGTCAAAAGGGAAGTAGTGTTGTAGCAGTACCGAGTGTTGAAAAGGCACACAAAGAGTGTTCTTCTTTTACACAGTTGAACATATTTGTTTGTAAGTAGGGTAAAGTCTCAGACACCTCAGAGTTTTTGACAGGAATACAGGAAACTAATAATTAAAGTCACCTCCTGGAATACAGGACTGGAGAATTTGACTTATGTGCAATTCTTTTATAAATTCTTCATATCTATTTGAAGAAACACACGAACATGCAACCATATTAAAATAACAAAATATTACTTGATTTTGAAGGTAGATAGACACAGCTGTAGTTAGAAACACTTTTTTTTTTTCTTTTCATTAGAAATATTGTTGGGGCTTTAAAAACCTAACTATAAATGGGAAATAAATTAGGGGCTCCTGGGTAGCTCAGTCATTAAGCCTCTTCCTTCGGCTCAGGTCATGATCCCAGGGTCCTGGGATCAAGCACCGCATTGGGCTCCCTGCTCAATGGGGAGCCTGCTTCTCCCTCTCCCACTCCCCCTGCTTGTGTTCCTTCTCTCACAGTCTCTCTCTTTCAAATAAATAAATAAAATCTTTTAAAAAATAGAAAATAAATTGTATTGTATCTATGAATACTCATATATATTTAATTTGTAAAGAATATTTGCTTTAAATGTTGTCTTGGAATGGAGAGTAATTGATTAAAAAAAAAAAACAGTAGGCAAACAATGTTACTTCCAGAAAATGCAGATAAATTTATATAATAATTAGAGGAAAACTTTCTTCCTTCCAACTTACAAATGCTGATTTGGCTGAGGATGCATATTATAAACAATTATTAAGTTACAGGTTTATACAATGAACAAGCAGTAGTATTACATTTATAGAATAGAAACAAATTCAAATCAATATTTCCTACTGTATATGTAGGTTTATAAGAATCTTTATTAGCAAAACATGTTTGAATTTCCCGATTGGTGGGCAGGCTGGACCCGTGTTGATGTGCCCGGGTCTTCATCTATTTGTAGGCACATTGGGTGGTAGCTCACAGAGGCATTCAAGGTTTCCTTTCTTTCTTTTTAAAATTCTTTATCCTGTCCTACTGTTATGCTTGTTATATCAATAAAACATAACATGTTTGTTTAAACTTGCATTGATTTTTAAATCAACACTGATTTTGAACAGAGCTATTCTCTCAAGCTTCAACTTAATTTATATTGATTTTTTTGACTTTGTGATGTACAGCAAACTGTATCTTTCCTATTATAAACCAAAGCCAAAATGTATTCAAAGTAATAATATAATTTGCAATTTAATTACAAACAATGTTTTATTTCCCAAATTAATTCTTACCATTTATATAAAATTATATTTTAAATAATTTCAAAATATTTATAAATATTTTTATTCTATTATGGACGCTGAACTTCTTCAGGAAGGGAGCCTGGCAGTCTGGCATTTAAAAGGAGTATTGGACTAAACAAAAACCCTATAAAGTTATGCGTTTAAGTTAACCTTTATTCAAGGAGTAAGTTTTGGAGACATTCTTCCTTTCTTATAGGTCCAATTCATAACTGATATCTTTAAAAATAACATTGAAAATACATCCCATCACCCTTCACGCTTTTGAAAAACCTAGTTATGCAGAGGATTGTAACTTTATTTCTTAACATACTGAAAGTTACCAATATAAGTAGCTAGGATCAAGAATTTGCTTCAAGTAAAAATACTTAATTATTTTTATAACTCATTTGTATCATTTTACAACTCAATTATTTTTACAACTTAACCTTTACAAGTCATTTTAAATTATCCATTATTTATACATTATTTAAAATATAGTGTATATGTAAGATAATCTGTTAAGAATTGAATGATTAGTTAAATTAGAATAGTTATTTTCTTCTTTAGGTTTGCAGTTCAGTGATAAAGATTAATATAAAAAATATTTTATTTTATTAAATGAACAAAAATATAAAATTGTAATTCTGATAAGTGCTGAGAAAAAAAAAAAGAAAAAATATCACATAATTAATTTGGTTTAGATCATGGATTAAAATCCAGATAATCAAACTCCAGAGCAACTTTGCAGCATCTTGCAGCTGTACTCTCTCCCATCTTAAGTAGATTTTAATAAGAAAGAAAGGTTTGACTCCAGGTAGAGGAAAGAGCATGGGATATCATATCATTGTGTGGGAATGTTTGGCATGCACATGATCACTAGGTCTTTAAAAAAAAAAAGAATAGTTTGGAAGAGACCAAAAGTGGATGATGGAAGACTAGTATGAGGGTTTTTGTTATGTACCAGTTGGACAATGACAGTAGTTGAATATGGAAAGTGTTGGTAAGGATGGGGTGGGCTGAAAGAAATGGAGGCTGTAGGAGCGTGAGTGTGGTGTGTGCACCCCAAGTCTGTGTGTATGAATGTATGTTTAAAATAACACTGAATACTGCTCAAGTAGACATAGAACATGACAGAGAAATAAAATTTAAATTCAGCTAATAGGTATATGGTTTGTCTCACTAAATGTTTAATAGTTCTGGTAACTGAGGTGGAGAAAGAAGATAAGCTTGAAATGGGATAATTAAGAATTTGTCTTTGGAATTTCTTGGCTTTATTGTTGCTGTTGTTGTTGATTTGGTTTTTGTGGTTGGTGGTGTTTTTGTTTTGTTTTGTTTTGTTTTGTTTTGTTTTTTGAGGGGGGTATCCAAGGAGAGCTATGTATTGACAATTCTTATTTCAGTACTTGAAATTTAAAGTTCCTTAAAAATCAAATGATGTTCTCATAAATGCACAGCAACTGATTTGGCAGCAAAATGATCTAAGCTGATATGAAGCTGTATGATATTTTTAAAAATTAGGCTCACTTAATGTAAATATTTATAAACTTGGTGTTGCTCCATGTACCAGTTGTAGTTTCTATAAGACCCCATATGGGTCTATCTAACATCTGAAGGGTACATAATTTGTATGCTCCCAGAGACCCCAGTGGTTTCAAATAAATGGTTGAACTCCATATCATGCAATAGTTCACAGAGATGAAAACAGGGCTTCAAAAAAGAAAAAGAAAAATAAAATTCATGATTTATTTGTCAGAGTCAGGGAAGAATATGAGGGATAAGAAAAGAACAAGCTCTAGTGTCAAATAGTAGATTTATAATATCTGAAGCCTTATTAGAGAAGAAGCCTAGACAGGGGAAATTAAGGGATGTAGCCAGAATGGTATGAAGGACATCAGCAGAGTGTAGTGTTATGGAAGACCAGGAAGAAAATGTTGCAAGAAGAAAGGAATAGCTCATTCTAAAGTTAGGATATTAAGGGGCACCTGGGTGGCTCAGTCAATTAAGTGCTAGACTCCTAATCTCAGCTTTGGTCTTGATCTCAAGGTCATCAGTTCAATCCCCAAGCTGGGCTCCACACTGGGAGTGAAGCTTACTCCAAAAAAAAAAAAAAAAAAAAAGAAAGAAAAAAGGAAAGTTGGGGTATTAGGGATTTTGTTTTGTTTTGTTTTGTTTTGTTACTGAGTTGTAGGTGTTCCTTACATATTTTGGATAACATTTTATCAGATACTATAGTCCCCACCTTGCCTGTAGCTTCTCTTTCTGCAGTTTCATTACCTGTCTAGAAGCAAATAATCCTACTTCTGATAAATAGCCTAATGCTACATCATAGTGCCTACACCATCCCCTCACTTCATCTCAGCACATAGGCATTTTGTCCTCTTAGAAAAAGAAGGGTGAGTACAGTACAAGACACTTTGAGAAGAGAGAGAAAGACCACATTCACATACCTTGATATAGTATATTATTATAACTGTTTTATTTTATTATTTTTCTTAATCTCTCACTAGGCCTTATTTATAAATTAAGCTTTATCATAGGTATGCATATATAGGAATGCATATATAGGAAAAAACATAGTCTACGTGGGGCTAAGTAGTATCCAAGGTTTCAGACATCTGTTGGGGGTCTTGGAACATAACCCCTATAAATAAGGGGGGACTACTGTATATAGTTTGCAAATACTTTCTCTCATTCAGTTGGTTGCTTTTTATGTGGTCGTTTCCTTTGCCATGCAGAATATTTTTAATTTGATATAATCCTACTTGTTTATTTTTGCTTTTGTCACCTATGCTTCAGTGGCACATCCAAGAAATCATTGCTAAGAGAATGCAAAACCAAGACACTAAATAATTGCACATTTAGGGGTGCCTGGGTGGCTCAGTGGGTTAAAGCCTCTGCCTTCGGCTCAGGTCATGATCTCAGGGTCCTGGGATCGAGCCCCACATCGGGCTCTCTGCTCGGCGGGGAGCCTGCTTCCTCCTCTCTCAATGTCTGCCTCTCTGCCTACTTGTGATCTCTGTCTGTCAAATAAATAAATAAAAGTCTTTAAAAAAATATAAAAAAATAATTGCACATTTAAAAAATATTTTGATTATCAATAAAAGCAGCTTAGGGAACCAGGGTGGCTCAGTCCCTAAGTGTCCGACTTTGATTTTGGCTTGGTCATGATCTCACAGTAGGGAGATGGAGCCCCACATTGGGCTCCAGCTGGGTCTGGAGCTTGCTTAAGATTCTCTCTCCCTCTCCCTCTGACCCTCCCCACCCCACTTAATGGGTGTGTGTGCTTTCTCTCTCTCAAAAACAAAAACAAAATAAAATAAAATAAAATAAAATAAAAGCAGCTTTTATTCTTAATAGGGAGAGGTAATTGAGAAAAGTAACTGTGATAGCACTTTGTTTTCATTTTTTATGTTTCACAATATTAAAATTTAGAGTCCAGTTATATTTGTGGAACTTTTTTTTTTATGATTTTAAGGTATGATATTTATCCCTGGCTGCCATTAGATATTTAAAATTCTGTGCTAAGTTGACCAAGACTTTTTGGTACCTTCCTGGAAGTTATTAATCCAAAGCTTTTCTACCCTTAAACAAAGTAGGGAACTGCCTTCAGTCTTCTTTTAACAGGTTCATTAGAGGTAAATGGAAATTCTTCTCTGTGAAGACAGGTGTTATGAATCATTCAGACGTCACAGGGTTTCTCTTTTGTTTTAGTCTTTGTAACCCTTGATCTAACTGTTATAATGTTCTGCCCTTTCACATGAGAGTGCCCCAAATGCTTCAAAATAAGGCGCTAGACAATGAGTATTTCGTTCCTATAACATATTTATCTAAACATGTAGGTAAACCGAGGATAATTAGGCAGTTCACTAGCTTTATCAGAACAAGAACTGCAAATGACAGATCATACATAAACAATTGATTTAGTATCCCTGAACAACAGAGTAAATAAGGCATAATAGGAAATGATGAAACCTGAACTTACACAGCAAAAGGATGAAATGAGAAATGAAACTTTTGATATGTGAATTAGAATATTACCCTGTTCAGATCATAAAATACTACTGAAGCATTTTATGCAAATCAGCTGTTATTTTTCTATTTTATGCAGGTCCTTGATAACCAATTCAAATGGTTGTTTTTTACACCTATGGATACATGGTTTTCATGGCATTACCTTCCATCCTTCCTTCATTTATAGTAGATAATCAGTAAAAATCCTTCACATGATAATTGTAATAAACAATATTTGTCATAATATTATTGGATGAGATAAATACCAAATCTTTAAGATTTGTCATACTACATTACATAGCATTTATCTTAAATCTTTTATCTAAGATTTGTCATACCACAGTATGACAAAGTATTTTGCATCAAATAATTATATATACTACCATAGATAAATAATTATTAAATATGTAATGGAAATATTTTTAAAATATTTTATTTATTTATTTGGCAGAGAGACACAAAGCAAGAGAAGGAACACAGGCAGGAGGAGGGGTGAGGGAGAAACAGGCTTCCTGCCAAGCAGGGAGCCCAATGTGGGGCTTGATCCCAGAATCTTGGGATCATGACCTGAGCCAAATGCAGACGTTTAACTACTGAGTCATCCAGGCACCCTTTTAATGGAAATATTTTTTAAAAATTCTTGTGACATTCTCAGGAGATGGTTATCTGATTGGGAATAGAAATATAATATATAACTATATATATATATATGTATATATATTTGATATATATATGCATATGCATTATTAAATAGCAAAGATATATAAAATGCAATGTCTGTATTTTATATATAATATATAATACAGGGTTTAGGACAACTAAACCATGTATTATAGTGGGTTATTTCCACTTACTCCACATGTTCCTTAAGGGGTTACTGATCTCTATTACTGAAATTTTTTAATTCAAAATTTTCACACTACCTGATGAATATTTCTGAAATTCTGAATATTTCTGAAGCACAAATCTGATCAAACCTTGTCCTTGGTTAACATAGTTTAACGTTCTCTTGTCTTCCAGTATGAAAAGTAACTTTTTTTCTTCATTCAGTTATTGCATACTGTAACCCAGCTATGGTAACAATGTATCTGTCCCTCCAGTCTTCCTATTACATGAATATTCATGGACTTCTATTTATCTTAATTTAAGTGATATTTACTTGGTATAACATTTATTTACACTGAGGCCTACCAGGCTTGTTAGACATCCTATGTGTTCTTATTGAATTTAGTATTGTAAATCTTTGTTTCCTATATCCTAGTTGGAATTCTTTAAAATTGGTTACTCTGTCTCATTTTATTTCTGGAGACTAGATATTTGCTTGCCACATAATGAATGCTTGACACATTCCTACATGATGAATGGTGCTAATCTTATTCATTGTATGTAGCTATTTATACATAATAGTTAAAGGCAAAAGGTATTGCATTAACAAATGGTCCAATATCCTATATAAGTCAAAAGGTTATTAAAGAAAATATTAAACTAGTATTTAATTTGGCAATGTATAATCAGAAAAGGGCAAAACATATCAATACATGTAACTATTAAATGTATTAGAGGCAAATTAAATGTATTTATTCACTTTTTTTCATGATGCAGTGTCAACAAACTATAGATCTTTTTACTTTGACTAGTATATCTTGAAAATCTGCCAAATTAATATTTTTCTGCGTAGATCAAAGACATGATGGTTTACAGCTTATTTCAGAAAATGCATGTGTATTTTGTCACTTTGTTAAAGAAAACAGAAACCACTTTAGGTATTATGGAAAGACATGATTTAATACAGAGACTAAGGCTTACTAATTTGACAGAAGAGCAGGGAGAGCAAAAGTAAAAATAAAATTGTCTTAGAGCAGATTTCAGCATTCTGTGGTACCATATAGTGCAACTTGTAATGGGAAATCTCAGAAACTTGAGAAAACCACTTCTGCCACTTTCTGAGTCCCACATGCCTGTTTACCATTGCCTTATGAAAGAAGCTTTCTTTTCTTTTCTTTCTTTTTCTTTTTTTTAATAACATTGTGTGAATACTTCTCATTGGTAAATCTATTTCAGAAACCTGACAGCAGTTATCCTCATAACCTTCGCCTCTTTTCTTTTTCTTTTTCTTTTTTTTTTTTCCAGTACTTTCTATACACTAAAGGATATAGAGAGAGTGATCAGTTTTGCATACTAAAGGTAGTTTATTATAGTCAACCCCTTTGGATTCTCACTATGTCTTCACAGGTAATTTCCAGTAACACTATTGCAACAGCAGCTTTTCTGACTAAAAAGATCCAACAACCCATTGAACCAAAAAGATGGACCCTTCCTTTTCCTATGAAAAAGATCCAGTTCCTATAATCTCATTATCCACCTTGTGGTAATGTTTATTTCTCCTCCAGTGCATACAGAATCCCTATTTTATATTTTAGAACTTAATGATTAGTATATGTATATCTTGTCACTTGATACTCTGTAATTTAATGCAAAGTGCCTCTTAGGAAACACTCGGAAAAGAAATCAAGAAAACAAGAAAGCTTATATATACAAATATACACATAAAGGGACGACAAAAAAACACTGTATTCTTTTTCTTCTTTCTCCTTCTCATCCCTATAAAATATGCCCTTTGCCCTCAGCCAGTACCAGTGATTCAGCTGGTGTCTTACCTGGTGATGAGACCCAAACCTTCATCCTTGTACGCATCATTAATACTGCTGCTAGTACATGTTGCACTATTTATATTTTTATATTAGGCATAGAAGAACTAAAAGATATCAGACATAGTCACCTAGATCCCAGACATACTACATCTTGTCTCATTGTGCAAAAGCAACTCTATTTGTCCTGCATGAACAGAATAAGTCACCCCAGCCATAGAGCAAGCTCCTTTGCCTGTTAATTAAATGGCATGAGCAGCTATACAAAGGACCAGATAGCAGTCTTAACATCCAGTTAAATGTTATATTTATATATTTTATAAATATATTCATAAGTCATTGCTATATTTCAGTGAAATCATTTTTCTTTAAGAACTAATCCTCTAAATCAATAGTGTCCAAAATTTCAGGGAAAGGAGACAAAAAAAATTAACAAGTGTTTTATTAAATTTGACAGGAAAATAACCCGTTTCCCTTTACTTAAATTCTACTTGTTTCCTGGTCTAAGAAATGTAAACTATATTGTTCTTTAGTTCAAAGCATACATTGCCTGGATGCATTCTCCCAGCCAGTGGATCACTACATCGCCAACAGGCCATTTCACAGCTCTCTGCACCATTGGGTTAAATACATATGGTTAAGGCTATGAATCCCACAGATGTGAGACCATTTCCTCACCACTCTTTTCTTGTAAAAGGGTCCCATGGTCAGAAGTATGTCTTGAGATAACTAATGATGAACATGATGTGTATTATTCCATGAATGGTGAAGCTGGATAAAGTACTATGGGCAGTGAAGGGAAATCCATTTCCAAAATTAATGTTTATTCCAAGACAGAAAAAGCACAGTCTTTGTCTTAATATAAGAAATCTAACGTAATCACTCCACTTTCAGGTGACTAGTTTTTGCTGTTGGCATGTTACATTCAACAATGGCAATAACCAGATCAGCCTTTGAAGGATGTTGAGTTGAACAATGATGCATTGTTGCATGACCCCACATGTTGAGTTCAAAATGCATTACTCTCATCTCAGCTACCATGCTCATATTTTTCATGGACCCGTTTAGCATATTCTAGGGTGGAACTCTGATGTTGACTGCAATGATCACAAAACAAAAACACATAAGTAAGCAAACAAACCCTTGAATTATTTGTCCTCCATTTAGTTACCTGTATGGCATAACAAATAGAATGAAAACAGAGAGTCTTATTATATAATGACATCATTTGTTATATTACTGCCAATGATCTGTTTGAAAACAGTTCAAATATCTACTGCGTCTATAGCTCTAATGTTGGAAAAACAAGCATGTCTTGACTACTAATGGCTCCTCTTATAAAGGTATTAAAAGGAGGAGGCAAGCATTAACCAGTTTTAACCAGAAGTCATAAGAAAAAAGATGAGTCAACAAATTGAAGGGCTTTCAGTGTTGGAAAATTTTTCCAGATCATGAAAGGAGAACGTAAGAACAAAATAAAAATAAAACAGTATAATAAGCAAACAAAAACTCTGAGTGACAAGGACTTATTAAAACTCAATTCTGTGGCAAAGGTAAGATTGTTAGGCAAGTTTACATTAAGGTTAGATATATCCTAAAGATATAGATATATCCTAAAGATATAGGGTGCATATATTGCAGTATACTTACGTATCTTTATTATAGGAGACATGATTTAATGCCAGATGGTTTATAATCTAGGTCATAGCACTTACTCTGTGTAATCTTTGTGCAACTAGATCATATTACCTTCATTCTCATATTGGTTTATGGAATTACCTTTATTGGATCAATAACCTTAGTTAGCACTGGTTCAAAATTCTAGGAATTATAGTTAATATTAGGATTTATAGATTATATCAGACATTAGAAGACACTGTCTTTTTGTTTGTAATTTTGAACGTATACTGATGTCTAGAATAGAATGAGCATGAGTAAAATTGGTAATTGAATGAATAAAATTGTATTACCTTATAGTTTGTTTCCATACAAGACTTGAAACAAAAAAGTCAAATGATAGGATAATAGAGGACTAAGATAATTCAAAATAATGGTAACTATTTTAAGCTTAGTGTGTTTTATGAACTTGAAAATATGTTTAAATGGCATGATATCAAGAGTTGCATTTAAGGAACAACACTTGCGTAGAAGAGAGAAGAAAAAATATAATCAGTGGTATCATATTTATTTCTAAGTTTTCAATTTTGAGTGACTCAAAATAGCATTGGTTGAGAAAATTTCAAAGAAAGAAATAAGCATTACATCAACCAAGCAGCATAAATTTTATATGAACATGAAAATATGCAGTAGAAAAACCTGAATTCAAGTATTTTTTCTGTCACTTTTTAATGTGTCTGACCTTGGACAAATTGGTTAATTTCATAAAGAATCACTTCTCACATCTGTAGTTAAGAGTTTTCACACAAGATTATTAAGATTTAAATCATTCATGTTGAACTGCTAGCACATTGTATAACAGGTAGATAGTTTAACAAATAACCATTATGATTATTCTCAGAAACCCTCTAAGAATAACATTCTTTGATAAATATACGTATTCAATAGATGACATCCCTGAGGCCCACCCCCAATCATCTTACTGAAGAGGGAAATTTTAAAGTAATTGTGAATTTCTACTTTTAACTTTTCTCAAAAGCTAACAGTTATATAAACATCAATCAGGTTGAAAAAAAAAAAACATCAATTAGGTTGATATGTTTTTAAAAAAATTGCAATGAAGACTGGTTGAAGAAATCATTTTACAAAATGTAAAACCAGGTCTGTACACAGTAAGTGCTGAAAAACTGGATGTGAACTTGGCACAGAGAAGAGTACTTAGTGGCTTAATGATCAGTCACCAAAATGAGAGGAGGCATTTCTTCAAATGCATAAAATTTAATTGTTTCTTAAAACTTATAAATTACAATGGAAAAAATTAAATATAAAATTTATATATAAGAAATCACCCAAATCCACTTGCTACACACACACACACCCTCACACACACACATAGCCACACACACTGATACTTTTGGAAATTTTATCAGAATTATAAAACGACTATGAGTATAAAATGTAAAATGTGTTGAGGGAGAAAACAATACTCAAGTATTTGTTTTTACTTAATATTTATTTTCTCTTGATTTTTATCTTTTCATATTTGAAAGGCTGGTGGTTTGCAGGTTGATTAGTTATAGACACCATAATATACACATTACTATATAATGTGAAAATTACTATAAATATTGTACACCTGTAGATTTGATTCATGCATCAGAAATTCATTGACTGTGCTACAAGAACTATAAAATTCTCTCTCACTAGACAGTTCTATGAAAAGCAATAAATTAAGTTCCACTGTTCACCAATGAATCAATAAGAATATTCGTGAATGAAAAGGTAAGTGCATTTTATCCTTATAAACTAATGTTTGTGTGAGTTAACCTGATGTGTGATGTCCCTCCAATACCAGACAATTTTCTGTTGAGTTTCACTATAATCAACATTACTTTGCTTTTTTTTTGAGAGAGAGAGAGGAACCTTGGGTAGGAGTCCAGGGAGGGACAGGGAGAGAGAGAGAGAGAGAATGCTCAGCACGGAGCCCAAGGCAAAGCTCCACCTCATGACCAAAGCCAAAATCAAGTCATTGCTCAAATGACTGAGCCATTCAGGCACCCCTATTCTAGCTTTTTTAATCAAAAGTGATTTTTACCCAAGTTCAGGAATCATTCGTGCATTCTGAAACAGCATTATGTAAACTTAACAAAACACTAGTATATAAAAGTTGTTTAAAACATCCTTTGATGCAATATTTTGTGTTTATGTTTAATTGCATAGACATTAGCTTTTCCTGTAGGTTGAACAGGGAAACGGGTATTGAAATGACCCAGAATGCTACAGAAATCACATAATATAGATTTGAATCAGAGAATGTTCTTATATACATGGCACCCAAACCCAGCTGGTAAAGTGAAAATCAACATCCTTGATTGACCCTATTGGCCAGAATTATTGTTCTCTCTATTTATAATATATTTATAATCACACTTAGTCCAAATCCCGAATTCTCAATGTTTATTGTACGTTTCTTTTATGTGTTTATTTTTGTTTTGATTTCCTCCCCTTAGAGATTCACATCTGTTCAAGCATTGAAAAGCTTAGTTTATTTGTTTAATTTTTTTATTATTTAAATTCAATTAATTAACAAATAGTGTATTGTTAGTTTCAGAGGTAGAGTTCAGTGATTCCCCAGTCTTACATAATACCCAGTGCTTATTATATCACATGCCCTCAGTTTAAATGACTTCAGATGAATAAATAGGTGAATAAATAAACAGGCTTCAAAAGGTTTACAAAATATAAAATAATGAAAATAAGGAGAAAATGATTAAGATATTTGTTATACGTACTACACTGAGGTGTTCATCAGATATGTGTAACAGGAGTACTTTAAATTAGGTGCTGGGCTTGAAAATAAATATGTAAAAAATTATGGTAGTGATAAATATAGATTAAAAAAAGATGGAAAGTTCAATGAATCCATTATCATATAGTATATTCAGAATGATGAAAGAGGAATGGACAAAATGTTATCATTAATGATGGTGGCATTTCAACGACAGAAAATATATGGAAGATCATGACAAGCAAAAGAAACAACGTATAAAAACATCATTTATATTAGACACTGTTTGCCAAAATCTCCAAAAACCAAGGATTGAGTTGAATACATTGAGTTAAGCCTGAAAATCTAGTGCTCTTTGGGCAAGTAAAAATAGTTCAGCTTTTTTAATATGGAAGGATGTTTATAAATTTTAACGGATGGTATGCTCGCAGGGAGCTAACTATGTAAGAGCATGTTTTGAGAAGGAGGTAGTATTATGGAGTTCCAAAATTCCCAGCTAGATAGACTTACTTTTCTCCATATGGCATCAACATTGGCTGGGAAGCTTAAAAAGAGTGACAGAACATTTTAATCCCAAACACTATGAATTATAAATTTACTAGGTGTAATAGAGGAAATTTTGGCGACCTAGGAGAAGTTGGAATTCGTGATTTTCTCTTATTAATCTCAGTTAATAAGCTTTCTTATGCAACACTCCACAACAGTAGCATGAAAAGGAAAAACTTCTATCTGGATGTATAGCTTACTGGATGTATTCATAATGGGTGAAGGAACACTGACTGAGATGACCTTAACCCTCTCCTCAGCTTCACTAAATTTCAGACACATTTCTTTCTGACTCTAGGCCTTTGACCTCTTTTTCTTAGGCCATTTGTTTAAAAACAACAAGAACAACAACAAAGATTTGGCAACTGCAAATTTTTTCTGTGACCCTTTGCGATGTAGATCTTCTCCCAGCCTCCTTTTCTTGGACCTGGGATCTATCCCTTTGAAGTGTAATCATCAAGAAAGATGGCACCACTACCTCCCATGTCTGTGGGAGGGTGGAGGGTGGAAGCCTAACTTCATTAAGCAACAATTAGTAATAACAGATAGCCTAATCCCACTAACCAGCCTCCCCTTCCTGCCCTCTAGGTATGGTTCCTAGCAGCTCACACCCACACTTAAAAATCTCTTGCCTTTTTTTTTCCCCCTGATGAACTTCAGTGCACTCTCACTTCCCTATTGCAATAGTTCTTTTTACCCAGTGTTTTATTGAGGTATGACTGACAAACAAAAATTGCATGCAATGAGTCTGTACAACACCATTCTTTGGTTTGTTCCTCTTTAACTCCATCAAGTGCACGTTTTATTTGATTTTCATGTGTACTGTAAAGGATTAAGAGACGTTGCAACTCAGAACGAGTAATAGAATTTTTCACATCTCTTGTTCATTTTTTTACATTTAGGCATTTGATCTATTTAGAATTAATCCTGCTGTACGGTATGTGGCGCTCTTTGAACCTGACTTATTTACAGGCGGCTCTGTCGTTGTCCATAAATCATTTGCTGTCTGTTCTATTTTATGATCTGGGATGCCACCAATTTCATATATTAATTTCATCCATGTCTTTGGATCTATTTTTGGATGTTATGTTTGCTGTGTTGCTAAATAGTACATTCATGGACTAGAGTGACATGGTTTAACTATTGGTATTTTATCACACATCTCACTATCTGGAAAAGATTTCCCTGTTCATCATATTTTGTGGTGAGTTTCCCTGGATATACCTATTTGTTAAACTGGATACAAAGTTTAGATCCATATTTTTAGTTCTAGGGAAAATTAACAATGTGACTACATTGTGACTACAGCCACATTAAATTTAAAATTTAACTTAAGGTGATTGGATAATTTTGTGATTTTTAGTCTTCCTTGCCATCTGTCTTTGCATTGTTAAGTCTCATTTGAATGTGCTAACTCTTTAGGAATGTTCGAAAATTTGCTTCATATAGTTACTGCATGTTTTTGCATAATTTACTTATAGATATTTGATCTTCCTTATTGCTGAAGCAAATTAATCTTTTTATTTCATCCTTTAAAATATTTTTTGTGTATGGGTCAGATAGTTATTATTGTAACATAATTTTTGTAGGCTATGGGTTACTGAGTTCTATCATTTGTGTGGATTTCTTTTTTTTTTTTTTGGTTTGTTTTCTTGGGTTTTCTATGTGCCAATAATTACATTTTTTTCTTCAACAGATATTGATTGATTTGTTAATATGTGCTAGATGCTTATAGCATACCAACAAACAAATTCAATCGGATTCTACTTTTCGTGGATCCTATTTCAGTAACACAATTTAATATGTAAAATATGTTATATATATTTTAGATAAACACAAATACGCATTAACTATGAAAAGACATACCTGGGAATTAAAAAAAAAAAAAAGGAGTGGTTATTCTTGGGAAAGGAAGGAGGATATAGGAGAAAGGAAAACTATATGCAGCTGTATCTGTTTATAGTTGTAATGTTTTATTTCTTGCAATACTGGTATTTGGATGTTATTTTTTTCCTGTGTTACTATGTTCCAGGATGTTACTTTCTTCCTCAAAGTACTACCCTTTGCCGAACTGCCTGAGCCTTTGAAAGATTGGTATCAGAATGAAGAATTAAGTAATATTATACAAAAATATTTTAGAATACGGATTAATCAAGGCACCCGATTTGCTCAGTTGGTTAAGTGTCTGTCTTAGGTCATGATCTCAGGGTCCTGGGATTGAACCCCATGTCCAGCTCCCTGTTCCGCAGGGAGCTCCCTTCTCCTTCTCCCCACTGCTCATGCTCTCTATCTCTCAAATGAGTAAATAAAATCTTAGAAAAAGAATAAGGATTAATTATAGTATATCCCATTTATAATAACTAACGAAAAAGGTTTTTTTTTTTCAGTAGTTCTCAACATTTTGAGTGAACTTATCTTTTCACATTAAAACTGTTAATGGGTATCATTAACTCTTGTTCATTCTAATTCGAAATGAATGGGAAGACTGCATACAGATTTTGACCTTCAAATGGAAATTGAATCAATTTATATTTATACATATATGATACCTGTTAAGTTTTATTCACTTCCTTAAAGGTTTAAAAAAGGAAATTGACTCTTGGTTAATTAATGAACTGTCTAAATGCCACTTCATTATTTTTATTTTATTTATTTATTTATTTTTAAAGATTTTATTTATTTATTTGACAGACAGAGATCACAAGTAGGCAGAGAGGCAGGCAGAGAGAGAGGAAGGGAAGCAGGCTCCCTGCTGAGCAGAGATCCCGATGTGGGGTTCGATCCCAGGACCCTGGAATCATGACCTGAGCCAAAGACAGAGGCTTTAACCCACTGAGCCACCCAGGCAACCCATGCCACTTCATTATTTTAAATATTGAGGCAGCTTCTATAAACATTGTATTTTGGAAAGTATGCAATAGTTACATACATAACATAATCTGATCAATTATTCTTTCCTTCATTCAATAAAACCCTCTTCAGCTCTAAAGCTAATAAAATTTTGAATTTCAGAAGTAATTGCTTATATATATATATATATATATATACACATATACACATATATATATACACATAAAACATTTCTAGAATATTATTTTAATTTGGCCTTCATTTCATTCCAAATAGGTAAAAAAGGTGATTTAAATTATCTTCTAAGCAAATGATATAAAAACCTTAAATCAAAGTAGTTCTTTCCTTTAATGAATAAAAGTAAATCTATATATTAAAATACAATTACTACATATTTATTCAAATTTGAACTCAATACAATTAAGCACAATATAAACATATTTGATTTATATGAAATATGTTTTGTTTGCATATCACATTTTTATATGGTTTAGCAGCTTTTGGAAGGTTTAACTTATTAGAAAAATTATAAATATGTGTTCAATTTATTTTCAATTCAAAGTATTAAATATATTTTATTGGCCTAGGACAAATAATTTGATATCCAGACAAATATTTTCATTCCCTCTTTGTGTAGCTTTTCCACAAAAATGCAAATCCTTTATATAGTAGTATATTTTTGAAATCTAGCATTTACTGCCTCATCACAAACAGAATGAAGAATATTATAATAATAAGCACTCCCTCATGTAAAGTAAAATTCCCATACAGAATTTAAGCCAGAATGCAATATAAAACAGATATTTGATGAGCAAGTCAGGATCCCAGGGCCCTAGTTTATTTTTCTAGCCACATGCTGCAGTTGAGGCTTTGATGTTCACATGCAAAGTGTACACTCTATGCCATAAGGCCTGGGTTTGGCTGGAACTCATGATAGCCATAAATCCCTTTTTATGAGTATACAACGGACACAAAATGTGTACTTAACAAACAGCAAGTGGTCCATTTAGTGGCTCTCCTCTGTGCCCAGACCATAATCTGCTTTCTAAATGTTAATTCTTTCCTCAAGAAGGAAAACAAGACGAGATAATATAAGAGAAAGACTACTGATGGAGAGAACACTTCCCCTGACACATGCATGTGTGTGTGCGTGCGTGTCCTCTCAGCATGTACCTCCCTCCCAGTAACTTACCCTGGTTACATCACTGGAAACCCATTTTCTCCTCTTGTTAGAATAACAGAGCCAGTGATGGTGGAGCTCCCTCCTCCTGCCGGACAAAATTCCTCTGCAACTTGCTCCTTTGAGTTTTTAACCTATTGGATACTTTCCTAATTCACATCAAATCACTTAGGAATAATATGCTCAAAAATTCAAAACTATACAGAGTTGCTTTATTAATGACATCCCCGGAGATTCTGAAATAAGTCACACTGTTTCCTTAACTCACTGTACCGGAGTTAAAAAGTCATCCATGTTCTCTCTCAGCATGTACCTCCCTCCCAGTAACTTACCCTGGTTACATCACTGGAAACCCATTTTCTCCTCTTGTTAGAATAATCCTCTCAGCATGTACCTCCCTCCCAGTAACTTACCCTGGTTACATCACTGGAAACCCATTTTCTCCTCTTGTTAGAATAACAGAGCCAGTGATGGTGGAGCTCCCTCCTCCTGCCGGACAAAATTCCTCTGCAACTTGCTCCTTTGAGTTTTTAACCTATTGGATACTTTCCTAATTCACATCAAATCACTTAGGAATAATATGCTCAAAAATTCAAAACTATACAGAGTTGCTTTATTAATGACATCCCCGGAGATTCTGAAATAAGTCACACTGTTTCCTTAACTCACTGTACCGGAGTTAAAAAGTCATCCATGTTCTCAACAAAAATTACTAGAGTTGTGTACTAACCAGATGTGGCCGTAGCTGAAATGATTATTACATGACCAAATTAAAATATTTGCCTCTATTCTAATAACTTTGGTAATCTGAGCTTAATTCAGGAATAAAAAACTCCTTGGTTCTATGCAGAAATTAAGTCATACCAAAAAAAAAAAAAAAAAAAAAAGAAAGAAAAAGAAAAAAAAAAGAAAGAAAGAAAGAAAGAAGCCCTGGACAAAGGAAGAAGCTGACCTGGGAGGCAGCCTCAATGTGGCCTCAGCCATTTTTGTCTGAAGTTCTCGACTCAGTATTGCCCATCACAGCTGTTCTATAATCAGCCTAAATTGCTCAGCTTTACACCATATCTTTGTCACTGCATCAGTTGTCCCAGAAATAATTTGGCAAGGAGAAAGAGGGTCTGCCCTGAGGTACATTCTGAGGATCTCAGGGGTGGAAGCTGCCTGACGAAAGCATCCCTTAGGTGGGCAGACCATTTTCCCTTATAGGGGCTATCAGTCAGAAACACAGTCTGTCTTCTTTGGTCACTCAGATATACTTTCCCGTATATGTTGTGTATATCCAGTAAATCTTCCAGTATTCCCTGGACTTGTCTTCCTGAAGGCAAACTTAGAAGTGGAAGACTAATGGGACCAACTACAGTCCTACTGCAGATCTCGAGGACAACGGGCATTCATCTCTCCTCCTCCTCTCTCTATTTTAGATCCTCCTAGCCTCTACTCGTCTTGCTGGTTGATGTTCTGGTCTGACCCAAATGTGTACACACATGGCTTCAGCCTCTGACACCCATATTTTTCTCAGGCTAGGTTTTGTCCCCGTGTTCTTTCACAAATCACGATTCGTCAAGTGAGTCCAGAGGTCAATTCCAGTAGATGATTGTTGGTCCCATATGGATTCCTCCCTGCCCCCAATCTATAACAGGAGCCTTGCCATCTACTGATGATGAGGGCAAATTATTCCTTGTAATATGTTCATACTTCTTCCTTCCTGTGGGTCCCTAAAATCAAAGCCCAACGTGCCCAGGGATCACCTGTAGCTTACAATTCAGAAAGACTCTTGACGTTTCTCTCTAGCAGAAGAATCTATAATCTCGCAGATCCCAGAGCTGTGCAAACAGAAAACAGAAACTCCTCCAATGATTTGCTGGAAATGGCTATTAAGTGCAGCCATTCCTGCTTTTGCCCTTTGGTTCCCAGAACCGTAGATACTTCCTGTTTGGGACCCAACATCATCTAGCAATCCTTGGTTTATTACATAAACTGTATCCTGCATAATGGCAGTGTGTTGGCTGAGTTTTGGCTCTGAGCTGGACTTTATCTCTGCCTTTCAGAGTCAATTCAGTGCTCTAAGAGTCTATCAGCTTCTAGATGGTGTGGATGTTACTCATTCAGTAGGTTTCAGCCATAAGCCAGTCTCACATCCGGTTGCCTTGTGGTAAGTCCACTGATCTGATTATATGGTACCCCATGCTAGTAGGTTAAATAAGTGCTAATGCCTAATATGGTAGTGTAGGTTGAAGGTCTATAGTCAAGAAAGGCAAGCTGATGCCCAGAATATATATTTATTTCTGTGAGAACAAATTTTTGGCCCTTTCAGAGTACAAGGTAACCAATGTAGTCAATCTGTCATTAAGTGTCTACTGACCTCTTCAAGCCCATGTTACTATATCATGGACTCAGTATTCTTTTTGCTGGCCGATTAGGGGAATGGCAATAATAGTAGTCATCACTGAATCCATGCTGTTTTAACAATTAGTAGTTTTTAATCTCTGGATGTTAATAAGTAGTACAGATGTTTTACTTCATGCACATTCGACGTTCTTCTATAGGTTTCTACTAAGACTTGTCCAATATTCCACTCTTTCATCTTTAAGAACATGGAGAAACTGGCCAGACCATTATGCACTGGCCATCAATCTATGTGTATCTTAATCTCAGGTCACTTCTCTTCCATAAAAAATGGATGAATACATACCCTGACTGAAACTTGGTCCCTGGGCAGTCTTTTCTCTAATCACTATCATTCAAGGCCTCTCCTTTATTTTTGCCTCCACCTACAAAATGAGATGAGCCATCAGTAAATGAAGGTTTTCCCTATTCCTTCAAGTGGTTGTATAGGATGCCCCACTTAGAAACAGTGGGGTTACAATGGGGCTATGAACTATAAGCTCATGTAGGATTTTGCCCCATTTTGTCTTTCTTATGCAGAGTCAAACATGCCTCTTCCACCTTAAATGGGTTATTTCCTGTGCCAACCCAGCTTTATAACATGCAGGATCTGATCAAGTCCAACTCCTGACTGTTGCAGTCACATAGTCCCTTACTACATGTGGTCTGTGCGCAGGAGTGTGTCAAGAGTTATTTTTTCAAAAGTCTTACAATTCTTTGTTGCTGATGGCATGTCTTCTTTTTTTTTTTTTTACAAAGGAAGAGACATTTAATACAAATAAATTATGTCAAATGCTTCATTCTCTGTAAGAACCAAAGAAATTCAAATTAAATCAGCAGTAGTGTATCCTTTTCCCCTACCAAAACCAGCAAGAAGTTTTTTTTTTAATTAAATTTTTTATTTATTTTCAGCGTAACAGTATTCATTGTTTTTTCACCACACCCAGTGCTCCATGCAATCTGCGCCCTCCCTAATACCCACCACCTGGTTCCCCCACCCTCCCACCCCGCCCCTTCAAAACCCTCAGGTTGTTTTTCAGAGTCCATAGTCTCTCATGGTTCACCTCCCCTTCCAATTTCCCTCAACTCCCTTCTCCTCTCCATCTACCCTTGTCCTCTATATTATTTGTTATGCTCCACCAATAAGTGAAACCATATGATACTTGACTTTCTCTGTTTGACTTATTTCACTCAGCATAATCTCTTCCAGTCCTGTCCATGTTGCTACAAAAGTTGGGTATTCGTCCTTGCTTTACAACTCTTGAGACTTTGTTGTGATTTTTAAACTAGGTCTTGCTACCAGTTCTACATGGCATCTTTCCCCACCCTGGTAACTTCAATAATATAAGGTCTGCTGTACTGCATGGCCCAGTGGCAGGCCCATTTGCCCTGAAGCGTTTATCTGTTCAAGAGTCCTTTCAGGATCATAACACCATTCTAAGCTGGGAGCTTTTTGCTTAAATGGGTATATGGTCTGCAAGGAAAGTCCTAGATGTGGAATATGCTGCCTCCTTACCCGAAGAGGCCCACCATGTGTCGTGCTTCTTCAGCTTTGGTAAGAATGGTAAGATGCAATATTTATCATTGACTTTGGAGGGAAAGTCATGGCAAATGCTACACTCTTGATGCATGAAAATAAAAAAAAAAAAAAATCACAGCCTTTAGCTATTACCTTCCAGAACATATGTAATATATGAAGGCCTCCAACAGGGTAGCCACTTCTTGCCTATTTGACCCACAACATAATGTGATAGATGTAACAGGTCAATACTATACTCTTGATATAACTCAAATGACATTAAAATAAATTAAGGGCCAGCAAATATTTTCTATAAATTATTAATTAGTGGACATTTTAGGTTTTGCAGGCTACATATAGTTTCTTTAATTTCCTCTTCATCTTCTTGTTTCTCTTATTCTTCCCTCTCCTACTTCTTCTCCAACTTTTTAAAGTTATAAAATGCTTTTTAGCTCTGAGTTCCTACAAAAACAGGCCACAGGTCATCTTGGACCTGCTGGCCATAGTTTGACAAACACTGGTATTAATATACATGTATGTTATAGTCCGTTCCATGTGAGCCTGTATTGTTTCAGAATGGGATAGGAAATAATATTTTCACCAGATTGATGATTGCATACCATATACCTGAGGTCACATTAATTTGTTCTACTAAAAATGCTACATCAGTCATGGGAGCTACCATGAAGGCTACTTTATGTTTATAGCAACTTACAGTAACAACCGCCAGCATCCATTCATTTTCTCAGGTGCCAGAATAGTGGATTAATCAGAAACATGGTAAGGATTGCAACCCTTGTATCCTTTAGATCCTTAAGGATGGCACTCATCTCAAGCCCCCCCCCCCCAAGTCCCTGCCCTGAAGTAATGTGTTATTATTTTTTGTTTGGTATCTTGGCTGGTGAGAAGAGAGCTTCAGGGACTTCTACTTGACCTTCCCCACTGATATTGCTCTGACCCCACAGACAGAGACTGAATGTGGAGGATATATCAACTGTAAAGTATTGCAGTCCCTTATGACTGACACATACAGTACTTGAGTGAGGCCTCTGCTACTTGGTCTATGTTTGCACTCAAAGATGATGGAATTCAAGTTTCTCACTGCTATGGGGGGAGGTTACAGATAGACTGGAAGGAGAGGTTAGAGCTGGAAACATCAATAGTCATAGAGGTTTTGCTTATTATAAAGATGGATATTAAAAAAAAAAACCTTAGCTATACGTATTTAAACTGTTTAGTACACACACACACACACACACACACACACAGAGTTGTCAAGGAGACATAGCAACTAAATGAAAATCTGGATAAATTTCAGCAACGAACTAAATAAAGTCTTGCTGGATTATAACCCAGTTTATAAAAGAAATATCTTCAAGTAATACTGACACAAATACAAGGTATAATAAATAAATGGGGAGAACAGATACAGACACATTTCAAATGCAGAAGAATTCTCTTAATTTATAGAAATCCTTGAGGGGAAGTGTTATTGCCCATTCCTTAAGTGTGGGATGCACATATTGGCTTCTTTTTAAACAGTCAAGTATGAAAAGGGGAGAAAACAAGTAAATTTACTGTGGAGAAACCTAAAAAGGAAAGTGCTACCAGATAATGAAGCTTAACATCAATAGTGATAAGTCACACTGATGATCTGTACCCTACGATAAGACACGTGACAAGAGTGGCACTTTATCTCTGGGATAATTCTCCTAAATACTCATAACCTCAGTCTAATCTCAAGAGGGAAAAATAGCAGACAGACCTCAGTTATGGGACGTTCTACAAAATATCTCACCAGCACTCCTCCAAACTGTCAAGAAAGTCAACTGTCAAACTGTCAGAGAGTCTGAGAAACTCACAGACAAGAGTAGCCTAAAGAGACGCGACTACTGAAATCTAATGTGGTAAATTGGATAAGATCCCAGAAGAATAAAGGGGCCTAAGCTGAAAACTAAGGAACTCTGAAGAGAGTACGGATTTAGTGAATAATGTATCAGTTTCAGTTCATTAGTTCTGACATATGGACCATACTATTGTAAGATAGTAACAATATGGCTGAGTATGGGGTATATGGGAAATCTTTATACAACTGTAATATTTTTGTAAGCTTTAAATTATTCTAATTTTTAAGTTTATAAAAACATAGCATCCTTTGAATGCTTATTCTGTGTCAGCCACTTTAAAATTCAATTCTATAAAATGTGGATAATAAGATCTATCTAATGAAGTTTTCATGAGCTAACATTATTGTAAGTTAATGACCATTGTACATAAAGGGCCTAGTCTAGACCCTGAGATATGGGAGGAACCCAATAAAAAATGAATGGATTTTCACTAGTTATATCACTGAAATGTCACAAGGAGGCTTGCTAATATTGCTATACCACTTATGGACCATCAAAGAGAAAATAGCGGCCAAAGGATTGGCTAAGATACAATATCAGGGTTGAGAAAGAAAGCACCCAATTTATCGGATTCCCCTGGCACAATTTTCTGATCCTTAGGAAACATAAAATATTTTGTTCACTTAACATCATGAGCACTGATTAATATACAGAATTGTTGAATCACCATATTCTATGCCTGAAACTAATATAACACTGTATGTTAAATCTACTTGAATTAAAAAAAACAAAAACAAACAAACAAACAAACAAAAAAACATAACAGGGGCTACCTGAGTGCCTCGGTCAGTTGATCAGCCTACTCTTGATTCCAGCTAAGCTTACGATCTCAGGGTCCTGGGATCAAGCCCTGAGTCTGCTTGAGGATTCTGTCTCTCCCTCTCTTTCTGCCCCTCCCCCAACTCACTCTCTTCTTCTCTCTCTCGAATAAATAAACCTTTAAAAAAAAAAAAAACCTAATGAAATTTAAAATACATAAGTATTTTGCTCCAAATTACTAAAACCAATAA